>NC_091060.1:177098884-177403657 GCF_000393655.2 Nicotiana sylvestris | reverse complement strand
ACTCCAGTAGCTACTATAAGTGATGATCAACAGTTCACCACTTCAAATCCTAGACAGCAGCAACAGATTGCAACAGTGCCAAATTTAGTTAATGCAACAACAAGTCCTGGGCAACAGCAGCAGGATCTACACAGTTCAAAGGCAGCAGCCGTAGGTTCAATTTGTGAACAACAGCATCAGCAGAATGCAAGCATTGTAGGACATGCTGTAACACATTCAATTACTGGACAGCAGCAACAGCCGAATGCAATAGCAAAGCAGCAGTCGCATAGGCAGCAGCTGGTTGCAAACAAGTCTGGAGCGAAGTCACCTACACAGGAGCAGAATTTTATGACCAACTCAAATGCTATTTGTATGGCTGATCAATATGCAGTAACATTTGCAAAGCAGGAACATCAGAAGTATGAATTGGCGTCGACCTCAAAGACAACAACAGGCAAGAAGAAGAAGAAGGTGAAATTGAAGCAGATTGCAGCAACTGTTGTGCATTGTGAGCAGTTCATTGAGGATCCCATGATCAATCAACCTTTGAGCTCTTTTTCAAATAAATTCAACTGCTCAAATTAGAAAAGGGAGCAGGAATATGGTCTTAAACTAAAATTTCAATTTGCGAGCCATCGAGTGGAAAGAGTTATCAAGGATGAACTTCAAACGCTTAAAGTTGAAAGTATTATGACTGGCAAGTTAAAGATCAAGTTGGATGCTCCAGATTTCATTCCAAGCAAGTCTTCTTGTGGCACATGCCTTCACCACCTAGATACCCCACCAAATACTGTGGAGGAACATATTGGAACAAGCAAAGCAGGTGCTATCTGGATGAAAATTGCAACACGGGCAAACAAGGAAGCAATTGTTAGGCGACTTCCAATGAGAGTTGTCAAACAAAAACAGGCTGCCCCAACTACATCAACGGGGTCAAACCGGTAAAAAAGGAAATCATGATTTTTGAATACCTTTTGAACAAAGTTGTTGAAAACGACAAAGAATTACAAAGTGAGGTTTTTACAAGTTTTGTAAAGAAGGGACAAGAATCGAATTGGTACTACATTTTATTCTACCACTTTCTTAGTATTATCATCTGTAATATCATCACAGAGTATGCTATAAACTTTGTGATGATCATACAATATTTGGTCCTTTCAAGTTCATGTTTTTTACATGCTTGTTAGTAGGCGAGGTTTGCAAGCCTCAATAGGATTAGTAAGGTAAGGTTAGCTCGGTTTGTGTTATATGGGTAACAAGACCGGTGCTATTGTCCCCCTTATTTTTACTTTTCCTAATTGTTGTATTTTTTCTATTTTGTTATAAATAAAAACTAGCCCTAGGCGTTTTCCTAGCGGATTGCCAAAAAAAAAAAATCCACGACAGTGCAAAAGCAAGCGCGGACCACGGTTCTTCTATTCTAAGCTTGGTCTGGACTTGATTCCGCTGGGAGCAAAAAATAAACTGCCTCAGCATTATCTTCAACCGTGGCCGCAAAATATATTCGCGGACCGTGCTTTTCAGTTGAGCTTCAATCTCCAGTCCTCTGATTCTAAATTCCATTGAGGGAGGAATTTGGACCGCGGTCGCGTTAAGTAATTTCCCTGCCGCGCTATTTCACCATGGTCAGCGGACTCTGATGCCTTCAAAAACTCTTATCTGAACCTCACTTCCACTGGGAGCATAATTGTTGACACCCCAACGGTTGTTCTTCTGCGGCCGCACACTTTCATCGCTGTCACCGCTTTTTCTCTTAGCTTGAACTTGTGAGATTTTACTCCTTTATGAGCTGGTTATGACTTTCTTGCTTCATTTTGACCAAATCCTGCAAACAACCATAATAAATTAGTTTTCGGGAATACTTTTACACATTTTTTATCCAAAACCTAAACAAAAGTGAGCATAAGATAGGCTAGAATCCATAATTATCAGTCCATACCCCGAGGATGTACTCGATTGTAGCAATATCTCCTTTTCAACCTCGGGCACAAGGGCTGGTGTAAAGTCGGCCACGAAGTCTGCTAAGATTTGAGACTTGATGACCGTTCGGGGTTGATACTCGATATCCTACCCACTGATTTTGACGACCCATTTGGCCAGTCGTCCCGAGAGCTCGGGTTTGTGCAAAATGTTGCGAAGGGGATAAGTGGTTACAATACAAATTGGGTGGCATTGAAAATATGGTTTTAATTTCCCAGAGTCGCTTATTAGAGCTAGCGCTAATTTTTCTAAGTGTGGGTATCGGGTCTCTTCTTCACCTAAAGTTCGGCTAACATAGTAAACAGAAAATTGTGTACCTTGTTCTTCTCGAACTAAGACACCACTTACCGTGACCTCCGAGACTACCAAATATAAGTAGAGTTGCTCGTACGCTTTCAAAGTATGAAGCAATGGTGCGCTCGAAAGGTACCACTTTAATTCTTCCAATGCCTGCTGGTATTCTGGGGTCCAAGTTCAATTGTTCTTCTTTTTGAGAAGTGAGAAGTACCTGTGGCTTCGATCAGAAGACCTCGAGATGAACTGGCCTAAAGAAGTTATCCGTCTTATTAGCCTTTATATGACCTTAACGCTATCCATGACTGTGATGTCTTCGATTGCCTTGATTTTTTGGGGTTGATCTTGATTCCCCGATTTGATACCATAAAGCCGAGGAACTTGCCTGAATTGACCCCGAATGCACACTTCTCGGTGTTGAGCTTCATGTTGTATTTCTCAAGATATCGAAGGTTTCCTGCAAATGTGTCAAATGGTCCTCTACATGCAGGGACTTAACTAGAATGTCATCAATATAAAACTCCATTGATTTACCTATTTGTTCTTTGAATATTCCGTTTACTAGGAATTGATAGGTAGCACCAGCATTTTTTAGCCCAAACGACATTATATTATAGCAATAAGTATCGTACTTAGTGATAAATAAAGTGTTTTCCTGATCCTCCGAGTTCATTTGTATTTGGTTGTACCGGGAGTAGGCATCGAGAAAGTTGAGGACCTCGTGGCCGCCCGTGACATCGATCATGATATCGGCATTGGCAGTGGAAAAGAGTCCTTAAGGCATGCTTTGTTTAAGTCTTTATAATCTACACACATTCAAATTTTATTCCCCTTCTTGGGGAACACAACTACGTTTGCTAACCATTCGGGATATTTCACTTCCCGGATAGATCCTATTTTGAGAAGTTTGGTTACCTCGTCCTTGATAAATGCATGATTTACCTTGGACTGCGGCCTTCTCTTTTGCTTTATCAGTCTGAACTTCGGGTCCAAACTCAATCGATGAGTGGTGATCTCCGATGGGATCCTTGTCATGTCAAGGTGGGACCAAGCAACACAATCCATATTTTTCATAAGGAATTTAATGAGTTTTTCCCTAAGCTCAGGAGTTAAATCCATGCCTAGGAATACCTTTCAGTCGGGTAGGTGCTCGAATAGTATGACTTGTTCCAGCTTTTCGACCGTTGACTTCGTGGCATCGGAATCATCGGGGATTACAAAGGTTCGAGGTATCATACAATCATCGTCCTCATAATTTCCTGTTGTTCTGATCTGGTCAAAATTGGCGACTGTGGTTGCTATTTGACCTTCTATTTTTCCTTTGATTCTGGTCCTTTTGGTGATGTTAGAGTCGATACTGGTATCACCTCATCGATTGCAAACATCTCTTTGGCTGCTTGTTGCTTGCCGTACACCATTCTGACTCCTTTCGGTGTTGGAAATTTCAAGACTTGATGAAGCGTTGAAGGTACTGCCCTCATATTATGGATCCAAGGTCTTCCGAGCAGTGCATTATGCCTCATATATCCTTCCATCATGTGGAACTTTATTTTTTGGATAGTTCCGGCCATGTTTACTAGAAACATGATTTCCCCTTTGGTGGTTTCACTCGCCATGTTGAACCCGTTGAGCACTCGAGCTGTAGGCATGATCTTATCTTGAAGATCGAGTTTCTCCATGACCCTCAATCGAATAATATTTGCCGAGCTACCTGGATCAATCAACACACATTTAACTTGAATTTTATTCAAAAGGATAGATATACCAATGCGTCGTTGTAAGGCTGTTCGATCCCTTCTGCATCTTCATCATTGAAGGACAAGGTATCTTTTGGTAAGTAGTCCTGGGTATGCTTATCCCTTGTGATTGTGACTTTGATGCATTTAAATGTCGGGCCCTGAGGGATATCGGCCCCACCGATGATCATACGAATCATGTGTTGCGGTTCCTCCTGTTCATTTTTCCTCTTTGCATCCTTGTCTCTGAAGTGATTTTTTGCTCGGTCACTCAAGAACTCTCGAAGATGACCTTCGTTGAATAAACGAGCTACCTCCTCCCTTAATTTTCTACAGTCCTCGGTTATGTGACCATGGGTTCCATGGTACTTGCATATTTGATTCAGATTCCTTTGAGCTGGATCAGTTTTGCAAGGTTTGGGCCACCTAGTATCCTTGATTCGTCCAATGGCTGACACAATACCTGAAGCATCGATGCTGATGTTGTATTCTGATAACCGTTATTCTTCCATAGGCTCGACATGTTTATCAAAGCCATTCTTACTCATGAACCCTCGAGAATTTTGACCTCGATCATTCTTTCAATTATTTCGAATGGGATTACGTCCCGGTCCATTGTTTCTTCGATCTGCACTATATGGTTGGTATCGATCTCTGTTTGACCGGGGCTTTCTATCGATATCTCTTTGAATCCTGCCTTCGGATCTGTTTGGGTAAATGAACCGGATGGAGCTCCCAACTGCTCATCCTCGACTTTAATCTTTGATTGGTGTCAATTGTGCACATCGGCCCAGGTGACCGTTGGATATTAATCAAATTCTACTTTAGTTGACATGATACTATCAAACTTCGCTCGTTCAAACCTGAGTAAAGGCTTAGACAGTCCAATCATCGGTAATTGGGGGTAGGCCCATACGTACATCTGAAATCAAGATACGAATTCCCTTAGCATTTCATTGTCCTTTTGTCTCACTTTGAAGAGGTCTGACTTCCTGGTCGCTACCTTTATTGCTCTAGCGTGTGCCTTTACGAATGAATCAGTCAGCATGGCGAAAGAAATGATGGAATTGGGTGGCAAATTGTGGCACCATATCATTGCCCCTTTTGATAATGTTTCTCCCAATAATTTTACCAAAACGGATTCAATCTCATCATCTTCTAAGTCATTTATCTTTATTTTGCATGCGTACGAAGTGATGTGTTCATTAGGATCGGTGGTCCCATTGTACTTGGGGATGTCTGGCATACGAAATTTCTTAGGAATGGGCTTTGGAGCTGCACTTTGAGAAAAAGGCTTCTGCACAAACTTTTTCGAATCCAAACCCTTTAGGATCGGGATTGCCCCCGGTATTTGGTCAACTCGTGAGTTGTACATTTCTACCTTTTTGTCATTAGCCTCGATTTTCTTTTCACCTGATTCTATCCATTTAATGAGCTCCTAAATCATTTTCATGATGGCTGGATCAGTTTCCGATCCATTATCATTCAATTTTTTCTGTACGGGTTCGACCCTATGAGCAACCTCCTGTGATGTATCGAGTTTGATTCTACTTGGGACTCGGTTCTGATTTTGGAGTTGCGCTATTGTGGCCTGTTGAGTTTGTAGCATGTCAAATATCATTCGAAGGCTAATTTTGCCTTCTTCACCATTTTGTAAGTTCTGATCGGCTGCCCGGGCGTCTCTGCGGATGCTATTTTCAGGGTCGGTGCCTAAATCTCCACGAATGGCGACATGAAAATTGACATCAACCAGATCCACAGCCTGTTGTGCGTCGGGATTGATTGGAGGCATTCTGTTTCCTGGGGCGGCTACGTGTTCGTTTTCGCCATGAAGACTAAGGCCGGTGTCAGTGTGAGTGGGTACTGCTTGAGATTTTGACATTTTGATTCCTGAAATCAAAAACACTTACTAGAACAAGGGTAAAAGCAGTGTGTGTTATGAAGGTTAATATTAAGCAATCACTATTATCCTTAGCCCCACGGTGGACACCAAATTGTTTACCCTAAAAATCGAGTAACAATTAAACTTGTAATGTAGTTTTAAGGATACGCGATTTCACTTAATACCAATTGATTAACTTAGAGATAAATTATGGGAATTGACAAGAATGTAAAATAAACCAGTGCTTGAACAATGCCCCTGAGTTGATAAACCCTCGAAAGTAATGAAGTAAGAATAATTAAAGAGCTGTAAGTTGATGAGGAGAAGAAAGAAATATTACAATGCCTTGATATTCGTGAGTATAAGGCGTTTAAAAGTGATGGGGACCCCCTTTATATACTATAGGAATCTTAGTTATAGTATAATTCTAATTATGGAAGTAAATCTCATGATTGGTACAAATAACCACCCTTGATTTGATCTGTTCCAAAATTTTTGCCGTGATCTCCAACCGGTTATGGATATCTCGCCTTTCCGTTATTGCACTTCACTCAAAGTTGGTCATACTTAATCTCGATTGCTGCAGGCTTCGGTCTCAATGGACACTTCGATCTTTAGACTCGATGCCTCGTCTTCGAGCTCGGGTCTGATTCATTACGAGGATACCCCCGATGCAACTCCCTTATTTCGATCAAATAGTAAAATCGGGTATGCCCGATTTTGGCCGTATTCTCAACAAAAAAATATGAATAATTATCTTATAAGTGAATTAGAAATATACATATTGTTTTGGATGTAAATTCATAAAATTTAAACGTGCAAAGGAAAATTGATTAAAACGAGAACTGACAAATCAAGTGTCATGACCCTAAACCCAGATCCGGTCATGATGGCACCTCTCGTAAAGACAAGGCCAATCGACACAACACCCAATTTATTTTTAAACAATTGAAATAACATAATTAAGTCATTAACATGCAAATAATCCCAAAATAAAAGTGAACTAGTACAATTTGCGGAAAAACCAACACAACCCGACATCGGGGTGTCACCAGTCATGAGCATCTAATATAAGTCTATAAGTCTGAAAGAGTTTATACAGTCTATTATAGAACTAGAAATAGAAAGTAAGATAGGGGTGGAGAAACACTGGGCTGCAAACGCCGAGCAGCTGCCTAGTGGACTCCGAATGGCCTGCTGGGAGAAGACAACCCTCACTGGCAGGGCTTAAAGCTCCTGAATCTGCACACAGGGTGCAGGAAGTAAAGTGAGTACTCCAACTCAGTGAGTAATAACAATAAATGAAGACTGGGCGATAAGAAATCATGTAAAACACAACAACATGCTATAAAAAGGTAGTGTAAAACAAATAAAAGGCAATAAAACAGTGAAATCTTATAAAAGCTCCTTAGTTCAGTATAAGCTTCTTTAAAAACACCTTTTAACTATTAAACAAGTAAATGAAAAGCAGCTAGAAAAGATAAAAACATAAAAATCTGCCCCTCGGGCACAATGTCAAAAAGAATCGACCCCTCGGGCAATAACATGAAACAAGACCAACCTCTTAGGCTATATCTCATATCACAATGGGTCCCTGCACTCACTGGGGGTGTACAGACTTCGGGAGGGGACCCTTACGGCCCAAGCGCAATATCAAGTCATCTCATGGCATAATTAATAGGCTCTCGGCCTCATATCAAGCCACCTTGTGGCGTACAACTCAGGCCCTCAACCTCATATCATAATCAGTACAACACTGTTGCGGCATGCAGCCCGATCCCACAATAATCCTCACAACATAGGCCATCATCCCTACTCAGTCAAAAATCTCTAAAAGCCACTCGGGCATAGTAAAATATAATGCTCAGCCCAAAAGATCATTTAAAGTGTTAAAAAAGAGTAAATATAGCTGAGTTATGTAAACAGTAGAATATAGCATGACTGAGTACAGATATAAAATCAAAACAGTAAAGAAATAGCCTTAAAAATCCCCTAAGGGTTCAAAACAGTTAGCACGAGGCACACATATGGCATTCGGCCCAAAACGTGATGATAGCAAACAGTTTTCAATCAAATACGCAGTAAAAACAGTCATTCGGGATGGACTAATCACCAATGGTGCACGACCCCATGCTCGTCATCTAGCGTGTGCGTCACCTCAATATAGCACAAGATGTGAAATCTAGGGTTTCATATCCTCAGGACAACATTTATAATCATTACTCACCTCTATCTGGTCCAAACTCTAGCCTGCGATGCCCTTTCCTCTCGAATCGACCTCCGGATGCTCCAAATCTAACCAAAATCAGTGCAAAACCATCAAAATATGTTAAGGGAACAAAGCCCACTCGAAAGAAATCAAATTACAACACAAATCTCGAAATTGGCCAAACCCGCCCCCTTGGACGACGTCTCGGATCCCGATAAAAATTACATCAATAGACTCCTTATCACTCTCCGAGTTCATTTATGTCAAAATCACCAAAATCCAACAACAAATGATCCCTCATCCCTAATTTTAGGTCTCCAATTACAAGTCCTAGTTCTTCAATATTTAGGCTTAAATTCAACAATTTCCATGATTAATTAGCTAGAAAACACATTAGGATTGAGTATTAAGTCCATAAATCTTACCTCCAAGTGTTCCCCCTTGATTCCCTCTTCAATCCTCTTCAAAAAGCTTCAAAATCGCCCAAAAATGGGGGAACTTATACTCAAAATCGTGGAAATGAGCTTTTGAAACATTCTGCCCAGACAGTTAAATCCTTCTTTGCGAATGTGGTCAACCCCTCGCGTTCGTGAAGCACAAACTTAGGTTGACCAGAATTTCCTCTTACGCGAACGCGACGAGCCCCTTGCGAACGCGATGCCTTAGCAACCTAACCCTTCATGGACGCGGCATCACCCTCGCGAACGTGATGGCCAACGAGCTCAACCCTTCGCGAACGCGAAGGGCAACTTCAAATCCTACCATCCTAACCCTTCGCGAACACGAGGTCCACTCGCGAACGCGAAGAACAACTGGTCTGCAACACACAAAACAGTTTTCTGCAATTTTTCACAACATGAAATGGTCCATTTAACCACTCGAAACTCATCTGAGGCCCTCGAGACCTCAACCAAATATGCCAACATATCCCATAATATCATTCAAACTTGTTCCAACCTTCGGAACGCTCAAAACAACATCAAAACACAAAATTTACATCGGATTCAAGCCTAAGAATTCCAAAATCTTCTAAATTTCGCCTTTGATCGAAAAGTCCATCAAACCACATCCGAATGACCTGAAATTTTGCACACACATCCCAAATGACACAACGGACCTGCTTCAACTCTCGGAATTCCATTCCGCTCCCTATATCAAAATCTCACTTATCAACCGGAAAACGCCAAAATTCCAATTTTGTCAATTCAAGCCTAAATCTACTCCGGACCTCCAAAATACATTCTGATCACGCTCTTAAGTCCCAAATCACCTCCTGAAGCTATCTGAAGCATCGAAATTCACATCCGAGCCCTTTAACACATAAGTCAACATCTAGTTTACTTTTCCAACTTACGCTTACTCAAAAGAGACTAAGTGTCTCAAAGCTTACCAAAACCTCTCTGAACCCGAGCCAACCAACTCGGTAACACAAAATACAGCTGAACAAGGAAATAAGAAGCAGGAATGGGGGAAATGAAGTAGTAACTCATGAAATGACCGGCCGAGTCGTTACATCCTCCCCCTCTTAAACAAACGTTCGCCCTCGAGCGAGTCAAGAAATATACCTGAAGCCTCAAACAGGTGAGGATATATGCTCCACATCTCCCACTCGGTCTCACAGGTAGCCTCCTCCACGGGCCAACCTCTCCACTGCACTTTCATTGAAGCTATATCCTTTAACCTCAACTTTTGCACCTGACGCTCCAAAATAGTTGTTGGCTCCACATCATAAGTCACATCACCATCTAACTGCACCGTGCTGAAATCCAGAACAAGAGACGGGTCCTCAATATACTTCCAGAGTATTGAAACATGAAATATCGGATGTACACTCGACAAGTTGGTGGCAAAGCAAGCTCATAAGCCACCTCCCCAATCCTCCAAAGCACCTCAAAAGGCCCAATGAACCAAGAACTCAATTTACCCTTCTTTCCAAATCTCATAACACCCTTCATGGATGAAACCTTCAATAGAACCTTCTCACCAACCATGTAGGACACATCCTAAACCTTTCGGTCAGTATAACTCTTTTGTCTCGACTGTGCTGTATGAAGCCTCTCCTGAATCACCTTCACCTTTTCTAAAGCATCCTGCACCAAGTCCGTCCCCAATAGCCTAGCCTCACCCGGCTCAAACCAACCAACTGGAGATCTAGCCTCCCATACAAAGCCTCATATGGAGCCATCTAGATACTCGACTGGTAGTTGTTGTTATAAGCAAACTCTGCGAGCGGTAGAAACTGATCCCATGACCCTCCAAAATCAATTACACAAGCACGCAACATATCCTCCAATATCTGAATAATGCGCTGGGACTGCCCGTCCGTCTGAGGGTGAAAAGTTGTGCTCAACTCCACCTGAGTACCCAACTCTCGCTACACAGACCTCCAAAACTGTGAAGGAAACTGAGTTCCCCTATCTGAAATGATGGAAACTAGGACACCATGCAAATGAACAATCTTTCGGATATAGATCCCTACCAATCGCTCTAAAGAATAGGTAGTACACACAGGAATGATGTGTGCGGACTTGGTCAACCGATCCACAATCACCTAAATAGCATCAAACTTCTTCAAAGTCCGTGGGAACCCAACTACAAAGTCCATGGTGATCCGCTCCCACTTCCACTCTAGAATATCTATCTGCTGAAGCAAGCCACCTGATCTCTGATGCTCATATTTCACCTACTGATAATTGAGAAACCGAGCTAAAAATCCCACAATGTCTTTCTTCATTCTCCTCCACCAATAATGCTGCCTCAGATCCTGATACATCTTCGCAGCACCCGGATGAATGGAATATCGCGAGCTATGTACCTCCTCCAGAATAAACTCACGAAGCCCATCTACATTGGGAACACATATCCGACCCTACATCCTCAACACCCCATCATCACCAATGGTCACATCTCTGGCATCATCATGCTAAACTATGTCTGTAAGGACAAGCAAATGAGAATCATCATACTGGCGCTCTCTGATGCAATCATATAAGGAAGACTGAGAAATCACACAAGCCAACACCCGATTGGGCTCCAAAATATCCAACCTCACGAATCGATTGGCCAAGGCCTGAACATCAACTCCAAGAGGTCTCTCCCTAACTGGAATATATGCCAAGCTCCCCATACTCAGCGCCTTCCTATAAAGGCATCGGCCACCACGTTGGCCTTCCCCGGATGGTACAAAATAGTAATATCATAATCCTTTAGCAACTCCAACCATATCTGCTACCTCAAATTGAGATCCTTCTGCTTGAACAAGTGCTGGAGGCTACGATGATCAGTAAACACCTCACAAGACACACCATACAAATAATGCCTCCAAATCTTCAGCGCATGAACAATGGCAGCCAACTCCAAATCATGAACATGGTAGTTCTTCTCATGGGGCTTCAACTAGCGAGAAGCATAAGCAATAACTCTACCCTCCTGCATCAACATACACCCAATACCAATTCTCGAAGCATCACAATACATGGTATATGAACTTGAAGCTGATGGCAAAACTAACATTGGAGCTATGGTCAAGGCAATTTTGAGCTTCTGAAAGCTCTCCTCACACTCATCCGACCACCTGAATAGAGCACCCTTTTGAGTCAACTTGGTCAAGGGCGATGTGATAGATTAGAATCCCTGAAAAAACCGATGGTAATAACCAGCCAAACCGACAAAGCTACGAATCTATATGGTTGAGGATGGTCTGGGCCAACTCTAAACCGCCTCTATCTTCTTTGGATCAACCTAAATACCCTCGTTGAACAATACGTGCCTCAAGAAAGCCACTGAACTGAGCCAAAACTCACACTTGGAGAACTTTTCATAAAGCTTCTCCTCCCTCAATATCTGCAACACAACCCTCAAATGCTCTGCGTGCTCCTCCTGACTAAGCAAATACACCAGAATATCATCAATGAAGACTATGACAAACGAATCTAGATAAGTCTGGAATGCGTTGTTCATCAAATGCATGAATGTTGTTGGGGCATTGGTCAGCCTAAAAGACATCACCAAGAACTCATAATGACCATAGCGGGTTATGAAAGTCATCTTAAGAATATCTGAGCCCCTGATCTTCAACTAGTGATAACCTGAACGAAGATCAATCTTGGAGAACACTCTCGCTCCCTAACGTTGGTCGAATAAATCATCAATGCGAGGCAAAGGATAGTTGTTCTTAATTGTTACTTTGTTCAACTGCCCATAATCAATACACATTCTCATAGTTCCATCCTTCTTCTTCTTCACAAATAGAACTGGCGCACCCCAAGGCGACATACTAGGTCGAATGAACCCCTTATCAAGGAGTTCCTGAAGCTGCTCTTTTAACTCCTTCAACTCCGCTGGTGCCATACGATACGGTAGAATAAAAATGGGCTGAGTCCCGGCACCAGATCAATACCAAAATCAATATCCCTATCCGGTGGTATGCCCGGCAGGTCTGCAGGATACACATCGGAAAAATCCCTCACAACTGGAACAGAATCAATACTGGGAGTCTTTGCACCGACATCCCTCATAAAGGCTAAATACGAAAGACAACCCTTCCCAACCATACGTTGGGACTTCATGAATGAAATTACCCTAATCGGAGCATAATTAGTTGAACCTCGCCACTCAATCCGTGGCACACCCGGCATAGCCAATGTCACTGTCTTAGCAAGATAGTCCAAAATAGCATGACACAGAGATAGTCAATCCATGCCCAATATAACATCGAAATCCACCATACATAATAACAAAAGATCCACTCGGGTCTCCATACCCCCAATAGTCACCACACACGATCGGTACACACGGTCTACAACAATAGTATCACCCACCGGAGTAGATAACAAGTGAAACAAGAGACTCACAGGGCATATCCAAATAATAAGCAAAGTATGATGACACATAAGAATAAGTGAAACCAGGATCAACTAATACAGAAGCATATCTGTGGCAGACTGAGACAATACCTGTAATAACAGCATTGGAAGTAATAGCATCAGTTCTAGTTGGAAGTGCAAAAAAATGAGCCTAACCGCCACCTGATCGACCTCCCCCTCTAGGGAAACCCCTAGCTGACTGACCTCCACCCCTAGCTAGGTGGGTGGTGGTGAAGTAACTGGTGCTAAAGCCGATGGATGACGCCCCTGCTGAGATGAACCTGCAAGACGACGAGGACACTGCCTCCACATATGACCCATCTCTCCACACTCATAGTTACTCTCGGGTGATGGAGACGGGGACTGAAGGGAACCCCTGGCACCGGAATGACTTGCAAATGCACCTGGCATAGAAGAGACCTGAACGGATGGAGCACGGGACGAACTCTAAGCTTGGAGGGCACTAAGTGATTACTGGCCTTGATGAGAACTGTGAGAATGATGACCCGATAATGCCCCACGGTAACCTGGGCGAGCTGGCTGAGCACGCCTTAATGGATGGCCACTGTCGTGCTGAAATTGACCTCTCGAAAGAGCACCACCATAACTACCAGATCCTCGAGGCCTCTTGGCCTCCCTCTCATCTCGCTCCTGGCGGCGAACTAACGCAATCTCACGAGCAATGTCTACAACCTCCTCAAAAGTAGCACCAGACACCCTCTCGCTGGTCATGAGAATACGAAGCTGATATGTAAGGCCATCAACAAACCTCCTAATCCTCTCTCTATTTGTCGGAACCAACCAAATAGAATGACGAGCTAACTCTGAGAACCTTATCTCAAACTGTGTCACAGTCATCTCTCCTTGACGCAACCACTCGAATTGCTTGAGTAGCTCCTCTCTGCGAGACTGTGGCACATACTTCTCCAAAAAGAGAACGGAGAACTGCTGTCAAGTGTAGACATGTGATTTTTGATCCTCACCCAGATTTCACCTATTTTTAGTGTAAAATATTTAGTTTAGGCCTAATATCGATATTTCAATTAGTTTTGACTCTTTTACTTTATTTTATCAAAAAAATAAAAATTACAAAAAATATTTCTTCCTTTTAGTTGCTTTTAATTTATATACCTTTCGTCAAACTAAAAAATACAAAAAAATAGTACCTTATTTTATTTTAATATGATATTTGAAAATATAAAAAAATAGGTTTGTTTTAACGATTTGTCTTATCTTAATTGTTATTTTAATTAAGTAGGATGAATTGGTAAATGAGGTCGTATTTTTAGTCTTGTTCACAGAGAAAAAATAAAATTTGGGCTCAAACAACCCATTTTAAGCCATATTTTCGGACCTAGTCTATAATTCTCAAGCTCATAATTACTAGGCTCATACCACATAATCTCAATATAACCCTAAAACTATATTTAAAAAAAAAAGAGCTAACGCTAGAGACTGGGGGGAGCCGTTTTGGAGATTGAAAGGGGAGCTAGACAAAAAAGAAGTTGCTTCTTCTTCTTGAGAAAAAACACAGAACTTAGAGACCTAAGCTTCAGCGGCAAAGACCAAAAGGACAGACCCCCCCCCCATCGGATATCATCTTCTTCACTCAAAAAACCCTAGAACCCAGCCGCACCCCCCTAAAAAGGAAAGAAAAGAAGCTTTCCATGGTCACTGTCTTTAGGACCAGAAAATCGGCTTTCCTTCTAATTTTTAGTTATTCTGATAGAAAGTTCCAGACATATTTTAGCTTCTTTTGTTCAATACTATTTCGAAAAGGAAATTGAAACAAAACAGAGTTGTATTTAGGAGATCCGAGTTTAAGTTCAAGGTTTTCTGGGTTCTGGGTTCTGGGTGGTTTAATTTGCAGTTTCCATCTGGTTTTAGAGTTGATTTTGCTATTATTTCGAATTTTCTGATCAGGTTTTGTTCGCCACCTCTTCTTTTGTACATTTGAACAGAAATTTAACAGAAATAAGTTTGTTCATCTGAGGTTCAACCCTTTTCCTTTCTCTTTACTTTATTGTAATAATGATGGCTAGAATATTGGTGATTTTAAAACATGATGCTATCCTGTTGTTTGTTAGTTCTTCTAGGTTCATGTTAATCTAAGTAATTAGAAATTTTGGGAGTATCATATAAAGTGATAAATCGGTTAATATGAATTTCCGTTATAGTTTATTATTAATTGCCTCTTAGCTTTGCTTCGATCGTCATCACGAAATGGGATTTTGACTTGTTGGAAGGAAGAGGTTTGCGTGAGTAAAGTCTTCAAATGGCTTCAATTCCAAGTTGTTAAAATTTATTCTTATTTCTTTTGGTCTTTCTATTTCATCTTAATTGAATAACATTTGACTGTGGTCCTATCGTGTTTAATATTTGTTGGTTGTTTTGCTTTGTTGAACATGTAGTATGCACTCTTACTCGATTAAAAATCTTGCAAAAAGATAAAATTCTTTGGAATGGGCCTTAAGGTGGGTCTTGAACCATAAGGAATTTGGCCAAGTAATAGATCATGTTGGCTAGCCTATTTACTTCCCAACAATATCTTCCATAACCCATGTTAGCTTCACAAACATCATAGCTTGCTTTAGGCGCATTATAATAAATCATTATGACTACGAGTACGGTTCCCATGACATAGTTGTGATGTGTAATTCCCAAAATTCGGGTGCACATTTCATGTGACTCGACCATAATTTCGAATATTAATAAAATAAACATGTTGTAGATCGTGAATACGGTTCCCGTGACACAATTCACAATGTGTACCAAACAAACAAGTGTATGACAACCGTAACTTGTTCCAGAATAATTCCATAAATATGTTAAAAGTGGTCAAAGGTTAAAAATGCAATAGGTACAAAACATGTGCTTAATCAGATAAATAAGCCAATAATAATAGTTGAGAGAACTTGCTAAAATTACGGAACCCGAGAATGCCTAACACCTTCTCTCGGGTTAACAGAATTCCTTACCCGGATTTCTGTGTTTCGCGGACTGTAAAACAGAGTCAAACTTCATATATTCGGGATTTAAACCGGTGAATTGGGACACCATAAATTATCCCAAGTGGAGACTCTGAATAAATAAATAATCTCATTTCGATTATTGTCACTTTAATTAGAAAAACTCCCCCTATACCCTTTCGGGGGTACGAAAAATGAGGTGTGATAGCTCTAGCGACTCTGCTGGGGACAAGAACCCAGAACTTCTAGTTCAAGGTTCAGAATTCGAGCTTAGAATAATTATTATAATTGGCTTTGTTTATTATCTGATATTTTTTTACATGCTTGGTCCTAATGTGCTAAATGCCGCTTTTATTGCTTTAATATTATTTGAACTGTATATAAACTGCTACGAAACCTTTTTCTTCTCATCTTCAGGGAAGTGCACGCTGGCTTGACTTCTTTTCTGTTAGTGTCATACCTTAAATTAGAAAGAGGCTCAGACAAGTTACAAAGCCGGATGGCCTTTTGGTTCTCGGTATGTAGCCCCCCCCCCCCCCCCCCGGCTCGAGTTGTCTGCTCAGGTACACAAGTCTAGAACAACATACCCAGGTTTTGAACCTAGAATAACTCAGCCCCATGCCGGATCCCTAGTAGAAATGCTTATTTGCATCATGTGCATTTGACTTTGGGGACTCAACACATGGGTTGAGTCGTTTTGGACAAGTGTACCCCAAAAATAAAAGACCATCCTGATGCATCCTATGTACTACATTTTACAATTTTCAAGGGTAAAAGGGTCATTTGGCGAACCAATGAGGTTTGAGGATAATTGAGAAAAAGAGGGCGAAGTGTAATAAAGCAAGTAGGGCCCAGTTATAATTTTCTTTTACGCTTTTTCAAGAAAAGGCCAAAAAATAAAAATGAAAAAAATCCAAAAAGATTTTGCACTTTTCCATTATTATTTTTTTCAAAAAAAAAAAAAGAGGAAAAGAAAAAATACAAAAAGAGTTTACATCTTTCATCATTTTTCAAAACAAAAGACAAAAAATATGTTCTCTAAATTAGTTGTTTCTTTTAATTCTCGCCTGTATCCAATCTGCCCGAACTACGCATACCTGATTCTCATCTTTCGGGGCGGGATACGTAGGCAGCCCACATAGGTTCTGGTCTTCCTAGTGAGTCTTAGGTTCTTGTCTTCGCGGGGTCTTAGCCAAATCTTGCATTTTTAGCCACTTTTAGCCACATAGGTTAATTTAAAAAAAATAGTCACAATCATGTCTTGCATGTGTCCAACAGGAAGGGTTCTATCTCACATATTGTTCTAGGTCTTTAACTTTATTTGATCTTAATTTTCTCATACAGATGTGGGTCTACTTACCAGAGTTTGAGCATGACAGACACCTCGTGACCATCCAGTCAGGTTCACTCATTCAGGAGTTGCTTAAGGAGATTTGTTTTATTTTTTATGTTCTGAGTCTGTTCTTCATTTTATGTCGTCTTTTACTTTCTAGTTTTGTACAGTAATGTCGAGTTTTTTGTTATTGTACTTTCTATTTTATATTTGAAAAAGTGTGTTGTAACTCAAAAATCCAAAAAAAAGGTTTCGTGTTTTATATTTCTGTTAGAAGTTTTTTTTAATACTAATTCTAGAAATAAAAAAAAAATCATTTGAGGTGGTTTTCCTTTATTGAATTAATATCTAGAACTCAAAATAAAAATTGCTTTTATATTTTCTTTTAGTACATCAAGACTAAAAATTAAAAAAAAAAGAAATTTTCTTTTAGTACCTCTTTAAAAGTTTTCTTTAAGATATTATTTTCAAAAATCCAAAAAGATTTTATTTTGAGGTTCTTTTTTGGGTAATTAATGAAAAATGAATTATAAATAATATTCTTTTTATTTTCACTAGAACTTTAGGACACTATGCATAGAAGAAGAAAAAAACAAAACAGTTTTTATCTTTTTCATTTTGCGTTTCGAAGTTTTTCTTCAGAGTATCAAATGAACATTCAAAATATTTTTCTTTGGTTCATACTTTAGATTTCCTTCCTAAAAAAAGAATCAAAAAATATTTTTCTCTTCTAAGGTTTTTTCCTTAATAATTTCTCATAGAGTATTTGTTTCAAAAAGAAAAAATATATGCTCGTTTAAGCTTGAGTTTAGAATAGGTTATAGAGCATTAAGTCTATAAAATTCAAAAATAAGTATTTTCTTCTTTTATTTCTCTTTTCTCATCAGAGTAGTCATTAAGGTAAAAAAGAAAAAAAAGAGAACGTTAGTTTGTTTACTTTATTCTCGTTCTTCCCGAACTACGCAAAGATCTGATTCATGCGGCGTCATGATACGTAGGCAACCTGCATAGGGTTCGATCGAATCATTTTTTTATTAAAATTAAAAGAAAGAAAAAAACAAAAAAAAACAAAAAAAAAAGAAAAGAAAAAAGGGAGGTGAAATTATGGAATGTAAGAAATGAGAGAAAAGAAAAGAGTGATAATTAGAAAAAAAGAGGAAAGAGAATGAGCAAGCCAAGAAGTGATAGAAAAGAAAAGAAAGAGAAGATTGAAATGAACAAATTGAGATGATGCCAAGTGACCTTGTGATCTTCGAAGTCATTCGTTGAACCGTTAATTGGTGCTAGGTGTATTGCACGCAATGTGATATTTTTAGTTGTTAAATGCTCTAACGCTAACATGGTGACTTCATTTTGTTCCTCTTTGTTATCCTCATTATAGCATAAGGGTGGTTGGTTTGTGGTTCTTAAACTGGTAACTCTTTCACACAACACAAGGTCAAAGAGCAAGGTAGTCATGGCTAGCAAAGACTTGGACACAAGAGTTGTTGACCCGTCGAGGGAGTTTGTGGAGTCGGAGTCTGAAGTGAAAGAGGAGGTCCAAAGGGTGAAACAACAGATGGCACAAATGTATCAGTCTTGGATCAGGGGGCACCCTCCACCTTCATTCCCCACTAACTACACTGAAAACCCTGCAACTATCCCACCACTATTACAAGCCTAGGTTCCCACTGCTGTTAATATCTCCCCACAACCTTTTCACACTCTACCCCCAGAACCACCTCATATCCCGCACCTTTGACCACTCAATTTTTGTAGCTCATCCACCTGCTACCTTTCCTCGATCCTCTAGCGAGACCGTGTTCAAAATCCCCGATGCCCAACACTATGCTCCAGAACCAATTTTCAAGGTCTCGTGTCCATACTCTTACGCTCTTCATTTTGAGCCTCCTAGTGAGACTGAAAAGTCTGCTAAGACAGTGGAGCAAGATGAGATATCCAGAAAGCTGAAAGGATTTAAGATTCCAAAGTTTAATTTGCATGATGGGCGTGGAGATCCAGTATCCCATCTGAGGGGTTATGGCAGTGAAATAAGAAGTGTTGGCGGGAAAGATGAGTTGTTGATGACGTATTTCAGTAAGAGCCTAACTGGGGCAGCTTTGGAATGGCATACTCGTCAAGATGTCGATAAGTGGCATACATGGGATGACATGGCTCAAGATTTTATGCGACACTTTCAGTACAATATAGACATTGTCCCAGACCGTTCCTCCCTATCTCAGATGGAAAAGAAACCCAACAAAAGTTTTAGGGAATTTTGGTTAAGATGGAACGAACAAGTTGCTCGGGTCAGTTCTCCGATTGATAGAAACGATGCTGCTGAGTCCCGCCAACGACAGGATCCAATAGGCATTCCTAATAAATGCTTTCAGCCTCAATACTGACCCCATGAGTATCCTCGTACTCCAGATAATCCTTCCCAATGCTACTTTCCTCCACAAAATTACCAAGGTCATGCCTCACCTTCCTAGTATTCTATCCACAATGCACCGCCATATGCTCTACACCCATGAGACCAGCAATGGCTTGTACCACCTCCACAAATATCATACCCGCCTCCTCAAGCATGTCAACCACCTACCCGTAGGAGGTTCCAACCGAGGCCGAAGTACAAAATGAAAAGACAGCAAGAAAAAGAAAAGACTTTCACTCCTATTGGAGAATCATATGCCAGTTTGTTCCAAAAGTTGAGACAATTGGACATGTTGAAGCCGATTCAGATAAAAATGTTGAACCCTCTTCCAAAGAATTTTGATTATTCTCAAAGGTGCGCATATTTATCTAATGCCCCGGGTCATAGCACAGAAAAGTGTTGGCATCTGAAAAGAGCAGTTTAGAAGCTTATTGATGCAGGTAACATTATCGTGCAAAATCCAGATGTAGTAGACACTAGCCAAAGTCCATCGCCTGTTCATAACGAGACGCATATGGTGGGTATGATTTGTGTTGAAAAGGAATATGAGAATTCTTCTGAGATCCTCGGAAGGCCACTTGCCGCAAAGTTTTCAGCACTATCAGTCTCAGTTCCAAAAGTTGATCCTAAGAACAAGTTAGCAAAAGGGACTCAAAAGCTAGTTGTTGAGGTCAATGTGATTGAAATTCGTAATGATATTGGTAATATTGATGTGGAACTCAGTGGTTAAGATGTCTAGCTTGGTAATTGGAAAGACGATCCCTTTTTGGTTAGTCAGGGAAGAGTTCTGGTGGTTTATTTTGTTGTCATTTCTGTTGTTTGGGTTATTTTAGGGTTGTGATCCGGATATTATCTTGTGACTCAAACCCTTCTATCCTTTTATTTTTCCTAGTTTGTTTAGTCGTAGTAACTCGTTTAGTGTTGTCTAGGTTTGTTCCAGGATTGTAACCCCAGTTTATTTTGCTTGTTTTGTTGTTCAAACCTTGTCACCGTCTGTCTAGTGCAATTTTTTGTTTTCTGTTATTTCTAGTAATTTTTTGTTTAGTTCTCTTCTCCTTTTATAGTTCTTTTCATGCTGGCTCAAGTGACATGACATGCACGTATAATTCTAGGCCTGGTCTTAAAAGTTAGTTTACTCATGAAGCAGTTTTGAAGATGATAGGGACACTTGAGGGCAGTAGGTACATATTTGGACATTTTAAGATCATTTGAAGCCCGAACCATGTGAAACTGGGGTAGATAATTTTGGAAGTTAATAGGATGATAAGGATTCGTTAAAGGAGAGTGCATCCCAAACAATTTGAAGCTAGCAGTTTTGAGTGCAAGTGCACCTCAATTTACAAGATAAAGTCAAGAGAGTTTGTTCCGAATAGACGGAGGGTATCCATTGTGAAGAAGAAATCACTCAACGAGAGTTTTTTACTTGACAAGGTACTAAAACGAGTGGAAGGCATATCAGTGATACCAATGCCGATGCTGCAAAAGATATGCTACGCATGATTTTCATTTTTCATTTTTCAAGTTGCATATGTTATACTTCGTGTTCTTAGAGATTCAGAGGCCCTCTTTTAGCTACCCAAACACTTATACCATTCGATACCCTTTTGAGTCTGTACTGATTTCTTTGACCTCCCCTCTTTTGGAATCAAGTTAGAGTCATACGAAAAAAAAAGAGTTCATGACCCCATATGTTTATTTTAGAAAATTCATTCCAAAAGAAAATTCAAAAAAAAAGAGAAAAATAGAGATAAAGAAAAAAAATAAAAAATAAAAAGAGAAAAAGAAGAAGGAAAAAGAAAAAAAAAGAGAAAAAGACAAATAGTAACAAAAGGTAGTCTTGTGAACTACGTTTGACCTGATTCTTGTCACCACAAGATACGTAGGCAGCCTTACGGTTCGGTCATACAAAATAAAATATTTCATAATCCCACGAAATCGAAAGTGGAGAAGTCTTTCTTAGTAACTCCATCAAATGAAAAAGAAAAAAAAGAATCAAATTCCCTTGTTTTGGGAATTGGGGCAAAGTTTTTAGAATGGATTCCAAAAGTTGTAAATAAATTAACCCTGTTGTCTTAGTTATTTTGAGCCTTTATGATATCCTTTCTTTCTAACCTTGTCCAAAAGCCACATTACAGTCCAAAAAAGACCTCCCAGATAATCTTTGAGAGTGCTGAGTTTAGACATGCCAAGAGTATATGATGTTTTTACAATGGTTAATGCCTTGTCATCTGTAGAATTCGAGGAAATAAGAAGAAAAGAACAAAATGAGAGAGTCTTATTGGTGAAAACCTTCACAGGCACCATAAGGCGATGGTGAGTTGAGAGAAAGAACAAAATGAAAGAGGCTTGATGGTGAAAACACTTCGGGCACTACAAGTCGAATAAGGATCGTGAATCAGATTGGATAATCGGAGCATTGAAACCCAGTTTCACGGTTTAGGGGTATAACAAGAGTTGAACATCAGAATTGCTTGACAAATTAGTCCACTTAATACAAATGTGCATGTCATGGTCATTAGAGTTGGTATCCACATCTGATAAGTTTCTACTTTGTAGTTTTCTT
Organism: Nicotiana sylvestris; assembly: GCF_000393655.2. Classification (NCBI taxonomy): domain Eukaryota; kingdom Viridiplantae; phylum Streptophyta; class Magnoliopsida; order Solanales; family Solanaceae; genus Nicotiana; species Nicotiana sylvestris. The sequence goes on along the minus strand of NC_091060.1, from coordinate 177,381,431 downwards.
GTTAGGAATCATCTCTTTCCATTGTCCTTTATTCTGTTCCTTTTGTCTTGTTTACTTCCTCTTTCTGAGTCTCTTTGGTCAAAACAAGTGAGAAATGACTTCAAAATTTGCCACCAGCTTTCCAATTGCACGAAACGAAATCTAGCTAGCACATCAAAGTGGCATACGTCAAGAAAGAATAGCAAATTCACTGAGTTGGTAACAATCAACGTGCTTTGGGATTCATGTGAAATACAAAGATTCGGTGTATGTCAATTCATGAACAATGCAATATATAGAGTGTGTTGGGTTTGAACGGATCAAAGGTATTTTCTGTGATAAGGTTGACATAGAAAGTGGTTAACCAATAACAATCAAGGTCTTCCAAGTGGAAATCAAAGTTATCATGGCAAGTGAAAGAGCAATAGACCTCAAGGCCAAAGCATACCAGAAATAGCATGATGCAAAATGGAAAATAAGGTGTTAGTAGAAGTTCAAGTGGTTGAGTGGTTTCGTGAATTTTGGGGAAAATATAGAGGTTCAAATTGGAAGGACAGAAATATACAACAGCAGGTTGAGTGTAGGGAACTCGGGTCATTTAGGATCCTGTGGTTGAGGTTCAATCAAAAGGTCAAACAATTCTTTGCCAGCCAAGGCAGCTAATCAGAACAAAGCACGGCAGTGGAAAGGCCACCTTCAGCAAAAATTCCGCAAACTAACCACCACATTTTCAAACTGATAAAATTTTCTTTGATTAAAACAGGGGCAAGAAATTTTATTTATTCCATAGGAATGCTCCGTGGGGAAAGTATACACCGGACAGGTTCAACCGTAAATCTTTAGGACCCTCCTGGATAATGGGATTTAATTTTAAAAGGTTCTCATGACCCTCCTGGATAATGGGGCCTAGTTAAATTTCATGACCTTCATAGATAACAAGATTTAGCGTAAGTTCTACCTTTAGGAAATATAATTTAGCTTTAAAGTTGTCACTCTTAAGATGATATTTAATTTGAAGTTTTTAGGACCCTTCTGGACAATGGGATATAGCTTTTAAAATTCTTAGAGATTTTAGGTTACATGATTCGATTAACACTCATAGATGCGCCCAGAGACCAAACTGGGGCAGAAAAGTTTCATTTGTTTTTTCTATTTTGCTGTAATGTCAGGCGCCCACCTGGAGAACAAGGGAAATACAGTTCAAGTTTTAGAAATCAGGCGCCCACCTGGAGAACAAGGGAATACAGTTCAAGTTTTTGGCAATCAGGCGTCCACCTGGAGAACAAGGGAATACAGCTCAAGTTTTGGCAATCAGGCGTCCACCTGGAGAACAAGGGAATACAGTTCCAATTTTGGCAATCAGGCACCCACCTGGAGAACAAGGGAATATAGTTCAAGTTTTGGTAATCAGGCACCCACCTCGAAAACAAGGGAATACAATTCAAGTTTTGGAAATCAGGCGCCCACCTGGAGAACAAGGAAATACAGTTCAAGTTTTGGCAATCAGGTGCCCACCTGGAGAACAAGGGAATACAGTTCAAGTTTTTGGCAATTAGGTGCCCACGTGGATAACAAGGGAATACAAATCAAGTTTTGGCAATCAGGCACCCACCTGGAGAACAAAGGAATACAATTAATACTGTTCACATTTTGACAATCAGGCGCCCACCTGGAGAACAAGGGAATACATTTAAATATTTTGAAAATCAGGCGCCCACCTTGAGAAAAAGGGAATACAATTCAAGTTTTTGGCAATCAGACGTCCACTTGGAGAACAAGGGAATAAAGTTCAAGTTTAGCAACCAGGCGCCCACCTGGAGAACAAGGGAATACAGTTCAAGTTTTGGCAATCAGGCGCCCACCTGGAGAACAAGGGAATACAGTTCTAGTTTTGGCAATCAGGCGCCCACCTGGAGAATAAGGGAATACAGTTCTAGTTTTGGCAATCAGGCGCCCACCTAGAGAATAAGGGAATACAGTTCAAGTTTCGGCAATCAGGCGCCCACCTGGAGAACAAGGGAATACAGTTCAAGTTTCGGTAATCAGGCGCCCACCTGGAGAACAAGGGAATACAGTTCAAGTTTTGGCAATCAGGCGTGCACCTGGAGAACAAGGGAATACAGTTAAAGTTTTGGCAATCAGGGGCCCACCTAGAGAACAAGGGAATACAGTTAAAGTTTTGGCAATCAGGCGCCCACCTGGAGAACAAGGGAAGTCATTTCAGAATTCAATTCAAGTTCTAAGTAGCAGAAGTTCGTGACAAAAATGCGAGTCAACAGTCCGAGATGATCAATAGAAGTTAGTCATAATCCAGAATAAAAAAAAGAAAAGCAAGAAGTGAATCCAAATGCAGAAGTAGAAGAAAGATGTGAGTTGCTCAAGACATGACTAAAGTCACAAGCATGGTGTGTCCGGTTTTTATCCGAAAAGCTGAAGAAGAATGAACTAGCACCTGCAACTAGCAAGAATCAAGGTTCAAATCTAATGTCTGCATGAAGAACTATTCAAGACTCAAGATCAAGCTTCAGAAGACTTATAGATAGGAATCTTGTAACTCATAGTTGACATGCTTAGTTTGTCTTTTCATTTTTTTGATTTTGATGAAATAACAGGACCGCGAACTGGAACCTCGATGGAACGACACCTCGACCGGCTCTCCACCTTAGTATACTCCATCACTTTTCCTACTTTTGAACTACACGTGGCCTGATTCCTTTATAGCTAAGGATATGCAGGCAGCTCGGATACCAGGGCTCGGTCACATTCTCCTTCCTCTTAGTTTTTGGTCTCCCTAAATAAGGGTCGGGGTCAAAAAACCTATCTAGTCGTTCTTTGTCTGAAAACTCTTCGCGTTTTCAGTCAAAGAGGGGTAGTTGTAGACATGTGATTTTTGACCCTCCCCGAGATTTCATCCATTTTTAGCGTAAAATATTAAGTTTAGGCCTAATATCGATATTTCAATTAGTTTTGACTCTTTTACTTTATTTTATCAAAAAAATAAAAATTACAAAAAATATTTCTTCTTTTTAGTTGTTTTAATTTATATACCTTTCGTAAAACTAAAAAATACAAAAAAATAGTACCTTATTTTTATTTTAATATGATATTTGAAAATACCAAAAAAATAGGTTTGTTTTAGCGATTAGTCTTATCTTAATAGTTATTTTAGTTAAATAGGATTAATTGGTAAATGAGGTCGTATTTTTAGTCTTGTTCACAGAGAAAGAATAAAATTTGGGCACAAACAATCCATTTTTAAGCCTAATTTTCGGACCTAGCCCATAATTCCTAGGCCCATACCCCCTAACCTAAATATAACCCTAAAACCCTAAACCTATAAAAAAAATAGCTAACGCTAGAGACTGGGGGGTAGGTCATTTTTGGAGATTGAAAAGGGAGCTAGACAAAAAAGAAGCTGCTTCTTCTTCTTGAGAAAAAACACAGAACTTAGAGACCTAAGCTTCAGCAGCAAAGACCAAAAAGGACAGACCCCCCATCGGATATCATATTCTTCACTCAAAAAACCCTAGAACCCAGCCGCACCCCCCTAAAAAGAAAGAAAAGAAGTTTTCCATGGTCACTGTCTTTGAGACCAGAAAATTGGTCTCTCCTTCTAGTTTTTAGTTATTCGGATAGAAAGTTCCAAATATATTTTAGCTTCTTTTGTTCAATACTATTTCGAAAAGGAAATTAAAACAGAACGAAGTTGCATTTAGGAGATCTGAGTTTGAGTTCGAGGTTTTCTGGGTTCTGGGCTCGTTCATGGTTTGAGTCGCAGTTTCCATTTGGTTTTCGAGTTGCTTTTGCTATTATTTTGAATTTTCTAATCAAGTTTTGTTCGCCACCCCTTCTTTTGTACATTTGGATAGAAATTTAATGGAAGTAAGTTTGTTCATTTGAGGTTCAACCCCTTTCCTTTCTCTTTACTTTATTGTTATAATGATGGCTAGAATATTGGTGATTATAAAATATGATGCTATCCCGTTGTCTGTTAGTTCTTCTGGGTTCAAATTAATGTAAGTAATAAGAAATTTTAGGAGTATCATATAAAGTGATAAATCAGTTAATATGAATTTCCGTTATTGTTTATACTTAATTGCCTCCTAGCTTTGCTTCGATCGTCATCACGAAATGGGATTTTGACTTGTTGGAAGCAAGAGGTTTGCGTGAGTAAGCCTTCAAATGGCTTCAATTCCAAGTTGTTAAAGTTTATTGTCATTTCTGTTGGTCTTTCTATTTCATCTTAATTGTATAACATTTGCATGTGGTTCTATCGTGTTTAATATTTGTTAGTTGTTTTGCTTGGTTGAACATGTAGTATGCACTCTTAGTTGATTAAAATCTTGCAAAGAGATAAAATTCTTTGGAATGGGCCTTAAGGTGGGTCTTGAACCATAAGGAATTTGAGCCAAGTAATAGATCATGTTGGCTAGCCTATTTACTCCCCAACAATATCTTCCATAACCCATGTTGGCTTCAAAAACATCGTAGCTTGCTTCAGGCGCGTTATAATAAATCATTATGACTAAGAGTACGGTTCGCATGACGTAGTTGTGATGCGTAATTCCCAAAATTCGGGTGCACATTTCATGTGACTCGACCATAATTTCGAATATTAATAAAATAAACATGTTGTAGATCGTGGGTACGGTTCCCGTGACACAATTCACAATGTGTACCAAACAAACAAGTATACGACAACCGTAAATTGTTCCAGAATAATTCCATAAATATTTTAAAAGTGGTCAAAGGTTAAAAATGCAATAGGTATAAAACATGTGATTAATCAGATAATTAAGCCAATAATAATAGTTAAGCGACCGTGCTAAAACGACGGAACCCGAGAATGCCTAACACCTTTTTTCGAGTTAACAGAATTTCTTACCCGGATTTCTGTGTTTCGTGGACTGTAAAATAGAGTCAAACTTCCTCGATTCGGGATTTAAACCGGTGACTTGGGACATCATAAATTTTCCCAAGTGGCGACTCTGAATAAATAAATAATCCCATTTCGATTATTCTCACTTTAATTGGAAAAACTCTCATATACCCTTTTGGGGTAGGAAAAAGGAGGTGTGACTAGGTAAGGGGTGTTGCACCAACAGGACCACGCCTTTCATAAGCCTCCCACCAAGTAAAGGCAGTTCCAAAAAACTAAAAAGATGTGAAAGCGACCCTGCTGGTCTACAGAATACCCGATGTACGAAGAATCCTCTGACACTTGTCCAAGAAATCCTGGGCATCCTCGCCCTCTGCACCACTGAAAGTCGGAGGCTGAAGTCTACCAAACCTCTCCAACCTGCGCCGCCTGTCCTCTTGCAAGACAGGAGCTACATAGTCCTGAGCAGCTACAACTGGTTGGGCTGGATGTTCCCCTGGTGTCTTACGTATCTACACGACCTGCTCAGGTGTGCGAGCGGCGGGAGTCTGAGTGCCTCCCCCGGCTTGAGAAGTAGTTGCGGCTGTAGTAACTGAGACCGCCGAGATAGGCCAGTACATACTGATAGAATCTGAGCCAAGGCCTCCTGAAGACCCAGAATCACAATGGGCACAGCTGGTGCCTGAGCTGGTGCTATTGGAGCGTCCACAACTGGGACCTGATCCTGAACTGGGGCGGCTGGTGGATCTACAAGTGCTGCCCTAGCTGTTGTGCAGGCCACACCCCTTCCCCTACTACGACCATGACTGCGTCCTCGGCCTCTAGTGGCCACAACTGGTGGTACTAGTGGTCGTCCATCTTGACCAGTAGCGCGTGTCCTCACCATCTGTGAGAGAATAGAATAACAGAAGTTTAGTACTCGGATCAACATATTTGCAAGACAATGATTTCAAGAATATGAAGTTTTTCCTAAAGGTTCTGTAGCCTCTCGAGGATCAGACGTCCCCATACCGATCCACGAGACTCTACTAAACCTACTCATGACTCGTGAGACCTATGTAACCTAGGCTCTGATACCAACTTGTCACGACCCTAAAGTAGACCCGGTTATGATGGCACCTCTCGTGAAGACAAGACCAGCCTACACAACACCCAATTCATTTTTAAACAATTAAAATAACATAATTAAGTCATTAACATGCAAATAATCCAAAAATAAAGGTGAACCAGTACAATTTGCAGAAAAACCAAGACATCCTGACATCAGGGTGTCACCAGTCATGAGCATCTAAGATAAGTCTACAAGTATGAAAGAGTTTATACAGTCTATTACAGAAATAGAAACAGAAAGTAAGATAGGGGGAGAAACACTGGGATGCGAATGTCGAGCAGCTATCTAGTTGACTCCGAATGGCCTACTGGGAGAAGACAACCCTCACTGGCGGGACCTGAAGCTCCTGAATCTGCACACAGGGTGTAGGGAGTAAAGTGACTACTCCAACTCAGTGAGTAATAACAATAAATGAAGACTGAGCGATAAGAAATCACGTAAAACACAACAACATGCTATAAAAAGGCAGTGTAAAATAAATAAAAGGCAATAAAACAGTGAAATCTTATAGAAGCTCCTTAGTTCAGTATAAGCTTCTTTAAAAACACCTTTTTAACTATTAAATAATAAATGAAAAACAGTTAGAAAAGATAAACACATAAAAATCCTTCCCTCGAGCACAATGTCAACCAGAATCGGCCCATCGGGCAATAACATGGAACAACACCAGCCCATCAGGCTATATCTCATATCACAATGGGTACCAGCGCTCACTGGGATTGTACAGACTCCGAGAGGGGCGCCTTACGACCCAAGCGCAATATCAAGTCATCTCGTGGCATAATTAATAGGCTTTCTGCCTCACATCAAGCCACCTTGTGGTGTACAACCCAGGCCCTCGGCCTCGGCCTCATAATCATAATAAGTATAACACTGCTACGGCGTGCAGCCCGATCCCATAATAATCCTCATAACACAGGCCCTCGGTCCTACTCAGTCAAAAATTTCTAAAAGCTACTCGGGCATAGTAAAATATAATGCTTAGCCCAAAAGATCATTGAAAGTGTTAAAACAGAGTAAACATAGCTGAGTTATGAAAACATTAGAATATATCATGACTGAGTACAGATATAAAATCAAACCAGTGAGGAAATACCCGTAAAAATACCCTAAGGGTTCAAAACAGTTGGCACGGGGCCCAAATATGGCATTCAGCCCAAAACATGGTGATAGCAAACAGTTTTCAATCAAATACGCAGTAAAAATAGTCATTTGGGGTGGACTAAGTCACAATACCCAATGGTGCACGACCCCATGCTCGTCATCTAGTATGAGCGTCACCTCAATATAGCACAACGATGTGAAATCCGGGGTTTCATACCCTCGGGATAACATTTACAATCATTACTCACCTCTATTCGGTCCAAACTCTAGGTCGCGATGCCCTTGCCTCTCGAATCGGCCTCCGGATGATCCAAATCTAACCAAAATCAATGCAAAACCATCAAAATATGCTAAGGGAACAAAGCCCACTCGAAAGAAATCAAATTACAACACAAAATCTCGAAATTGGCCAAACCCAACCCCCGGGACCACGTCTCGGATCCCAATAAAAATTACTTCAATAGACTCCTTATCACTCCCCGAGTTCATTCATTTCAAAGTCACCAAAATCCAACCACAAATGATCCCTCAAATCCCTAATTTTAGGTCTTCAATTACAAGCCCTAATTCTTCAATATTAGGCTTAAATTCAACAATTTCCATGATTAATCAGGTAGAAATCACATTAGGATTGAGTATTAAGTCCATAAATCTTAGCTCTAAGTATTCCCCCTTGATTCCCTCTTCAATCCTCTTGAAAAAGCTTCAAAATCGCCCAAAAATGGAGGAACTTATGCTCAAAATCACGAAAATAAGCTTTTAAAATATTCTGCCGAGACATCTAAATCCTTCTTTGCGAACGCGGTCAACCCCCTTACGTTCGCAAAGCACAAACTTAGGTTGACCAGAATTTCTTCTTACGCGAACGCGACGAGCCCATCGCGAACGCGATGCCTCAACAACCTAACCCTTTCGCGGACGCGGCATCACCCTCGCGAACGCAATGACCAACGAGCTCATTCCTTCTCGATCGCGGGACCTCCTTCGCGAACGTGAAGGCCAACTTCACAGCCTCCCATCCTAACCCTTCGTGAACACGAAGAACAACTACTCTACAACACGCACAACAGTTTTCTACAATTTCTCACAATATGAAATGGTCCGTTTAACCACCCGAAACTCACGCGAGGTCTTGGGACTTCAACCAAATATGCCAACATATCCCATAACATCATTCAAACTTATTCCAACCTTCGGAACGCTCAAAACAACATCAAAACACCAAATTCGCATCGGATTCAAGCCGAAGAATTCCAAAATCTTCTAAATTCTGCCTTCGATCAAAAACTCTGTCAAACCACGTTCGAATGACCTAAAATTTTGCACACACATCCCAAATGACACAAAGGACCTGCTGCAACTCCCGTTATTCCATTCCGACCCCTATATCAAAATCTCACCTATAAACCGGAAAACACCAAAATTCCAATTTCGTCAATTCAAGCCTAAATCTACTATGGACCTCAAAACACATTCTGATCATGCTCCTAAGTCCTAAATTACCTCCCAAAGCTATTCGAACCATCAAAATTCATATCCGATCCCTTTAACACATAAGTCAACTTTTGGATGACTTTTCTAACTTAAGCTTACTCAAAAGAGACTAAGTGTCTCAAACCTTACCAAAACCTCTCCGAACCTGAGCCAACCAACCCGGTAACACAAAATACAACTGAACAAGATAATAAGAAGCAGAAATGGGAAAAACGGAGCGGTAACTCATGAAACAACCGATCGGGTCGTTACATCAAGAATGTGCACCAAGCTGTTCGGGACCATGACAATGAAGATAGCAAGACTTCTAGCAGTTATACGTAAGGACCATCGAATACAAACTATTTTATTATGCACAGATTTATTTTTAATTCGATTTTTTTAGGATCCAGTTATCCATCTCATAGCTTACTAGATAGTATAACCTTGAAACTTTAACGAGTAGCACAACATACTGTTTGAAACAAATTTTTGATATACGAAAACTTAATAGCAATCATAAAAATAAAAATTAATAATTTATTGATGATTTTTTTGGGGCAAAATTATGTTTGATCTCTTGATTATTCTTCGTGATTCGAGGATTTAAGGATTTAAGCAGCGTATTCGAGTGTTTCTTGAATGTAAGATGATATGGACTTCCTGTTGGAGCTGAAGTTAGTAGTGTTAAAGTTAGTAAAGTCAGTAGTGTTATGGGCCAGCCCATCTGTTGTAATTATGTTATTCTTATTGAGGCCCATTAAGTAAGAAGCCCAATTGTATCATGTACATATGAGAGACCCATTTGTATTAGTTGTACAGATTTTGAGTAATAATATATTTTCACAATTTTCTCTAAACTCTCTCTCTCTCTGCACCGACATATCCTAGAGTTCTTCATCTTCTCATCGCTGTGGAATTCTCTCTAAATTCACTTGTTAACATGGTATCAGAGCAATGGGATGAGCTAATCGCATTAGATACGTTGCACATCGATGAATTTTGATTTACAATTTTGTCAGGCCTGTTCGCGTTTTTGATCTCGGAGGAGATTCAATTTTTTTTCGGCAATCTACTCAATTTCTCTAGCGTTTTTCTCTTTCTGAGCCTTCGGTGAACATTTGCAGTTGTTATCTAGTTTGATTTCTGTTAAAGGTTTTGGTCTTTAGAGATTTGAGGCAAATTTGGTACTTTTTCTCTTGATTTGAAACCCTAATTTTGATTCATATCAAATTCTCCTGTAATTTCTTTTGCTATGGGTTCGACTGTCGAATATATATCTAGTAATTCTGGTGTAACTGATAATTCTGCTGCAACTCCTTCATCTCCACTATATCTGCTTCCTTTTGATTCACCTAGTACAATTTTGGTCACCACAACTTTTGATGGCATTGGCTATGGAAGTTGGCGTCGAGGAATGTTATTAGGACTCTCATGCAAGAATAAGCTAGGCATGATCAATGGAACAGTTGCACGACCTAATTCCACCTCTCCTTTACTCGAACCTTGGATTAGGTGTAATGACATGGCTATAGCTTGGATTATGAATAGTTTGGATAGGGAAATTAGGGAGACTGTGATGTACACTGAAAGTACTGATAAACTTTGGAAGGAGATTGAGCGCAAATTTGGTCAAGCTAGTGGAATTAAGATTTTTTAGATCCGTAAGGAAATTTCCTCAATTAGCCAAGGTTCATCAAGCATTTCATCATATTTTAACAGAATTAAAAAGCTTTGGGATGAGCTTTCTTTCTCTGTATCATATCCTAATTGTGTTTGTGGATGCAAAGAGACCTACCAAAGGTTAGATGAAGAACAGAAGGTTCATCAATTTCTAATGGGTTTGAACGAATCATATTCCACTATTAGGAGGAACATACTTATGATGAAGCCTCTACCTGATGTGGATAGTGTGTACTCGATGCTTGTTAATGATGAGAGCTAGTCTAGTGTTCAAACTAATATGCCATCTCTTAATTATGATTCTACTGCTTCCTCTGCTGGTGTTCAGAAGCCATACTCTCAAAGAGTTAATTTCGACACTCAAAGAGATAGTTTTGACCCTTTTAGAAAAATTAATATTGTTTGTCGTTATTGCAAGAAGCATGGTCATCAGATTGAGAAATACTACAAGCTTCATAGTTACCCTTCTGGTTTTCAGACTAAGTTCAAACGGACTACAGTATTTGCTCAAGTGTCTGATACTCCACCTATTGGACATCCTGAAAACTCTACTAGTGATACCAAAATAGTTCAATATGATGGTGGGAATTCTAGTATAACCAAGGAACAATTTGATGAATTGCTGAGCCTTCTGCATTCTCGAGCTTCTGGAACATCACAAGAGATCTCTGCTGGTTCTGCTAATTTTGCAGGTCTGATAGGTAATCCTGATTTCAAATCTTGTGGTCTGCTTGATTTCAATTTTTCTAGGGTATAAGATAGCACTTGGATCATAGATTCATGGGCAACTCATCACATGACCTCAAACTCTTCTTTTCTAACTGACATTAAACCTCTAGTCTTACCTTATCTTGTCACTTTACCAAATAGTTATAAGGTAAATGTGACTTGTACAGGTACTCTTACCTTGTCCTCTGAAGTATCTCTTACTCATGTTCTCTTAGTGCCTTCCTTCCAGTATAATCTCATTTCTCTTGCTCAACTAGTTTTACAGCTGAATTACTTGGCTTATTTTTCCTCTATTGCTTGTGTTTTGCAGGGCCCTTCTCTGAAGAAGCCAGTGGGTCTTGGTAGTCTTCAGAATGGGCTCTACATTCTCAATCCTGCAAACCTTGTTACTTCTGAGTCTACTTGTTATCCTTCATTTGTAAATACTATTACTGCCTCCACTTTACATGATTTGAATAAGAGCAATAGTTCTACTTCTAATCTTGCATCTTCTGTATGTGTGAATGCTGATGTTTCTTCTACTATTCAATCTCATGATTTGTCTTTTGACCATTCTTGACACTTGAGGCTTGGACACATGCCCTTTAATAAAATAAAGTCCATTCCATTCTTGTCTGATAAACTGCCAAAGAAACAAACATTCTTGTGTCCTATTTGCCCCATGGCTAGGCAACAAAGAATTCCATTTCCTGAAAGTAAAATAAATTCCACTTCTCGTTTTCAATTAGTACACATAGATCTTTGGGGACCCTATCACACAGAAACATATAATGGGTTCAAATATTTCATGACTATTGTGGATGATTTCTCTAGAGATACCTGGACTCTTTTACTATCTTCAAAGAGCAGTGTTTTTACCTTGTTACAATCTTTTGTGCTAATGATTAGAACTCAATTTGATGCCTTGGTCAAAGTAGTAAGGTATGATAATGCTTTTGAGCTGGGTTCTAGCTCAGCGGCTCAGTCCTTGTTCTCTGCTCATGGGATTCTATACCAAACCTCCTGTCCACATACACCACAACAAAAAGGTGTTGTGGAGAGGAAACATAAACACCTTCTTGAAACTGCTAGGGCACTTCTATTTCAGTCCAAACTCCATGTTAAATATTGGGGTGAGTGTATCTTGACTGCCACTTACCTCATAAATAGGTTTCCCTCACCTTTGTTAAATCACGAATCTCCCTTTGAGTTACTTTATGGTGATGCTCCTTCTGTCACCCACTTTAGGGCATTTGGTTGCCTTTGTTTTGCTGCAGTGCCCAAACCATATAGAGACAAATTCAAATCAAGATCTATTCCTTCTATTTTTCTTGGGTACAGTGCTGGCAAGAAGAGTTATAAACTACTGTCATTATCCAATTCCACTGTTTTCCACTCCAGGGATGTTGTTTTTCATGAAACTATATTTCCTTACTCTTCTCCTGATTCTACTCATTTATTTCCTCCTTCTGTTGTTACCCCTTCTTCAGTCCCTTCTTCCTCTCCCACTCATGTTAGTCATCCTAACAATAGTAGTTCTCCTCTTATTTCTCCTCCTAGCTCTTCTAATCCTTCTTCTTTTCCTAGTAATACTATTAGTCCTTCCTCTCCTTCCCATGCTCTTTCTCCTGTTCTGAGAAGATCTCTAAGAACTCACAATCCTCCTTCCTACCTTGATGATTATGTTTGTTCCTCTATTTCTAGTTCTAAGGTTCATTCACCCTTTGATCTTTGCTTGCAAGAACCACAATTTACCATCAAGCTACCTCCAATCATGCTTGGTAGGAGGCTATAATGAAAGAATTTCAAGTTTTGGAATCCAACAATACTTGGGATATTCTTCCTTTGCCTCCTCGTAAGAAAGTCATACTATGCAAATGGGTGTATAAAATAAAATAGAGGGTTGATGGTTCAGTTGAAAGATACAAAGCTAGGTTGGTCATTAGGGGGTGATAATCAGTTAGAAGGGGTAGACTTCACTGAAACCTTCTCTCCTGTAGTTAAATTGACAACTATTAAATGTCTCCTATCTGTAGCCATTAAAAGAAATTGGGTAGTGTACCAACTTGATGTCAACAATACTTTATTCCATGGTGATTTGGATGAAGAGGTATTCAAGAAAATCCCTCAAGGATTAACTGTTTCTACCCCTACCTCTGTTCTTGTTTCTTCATTAGCTTGCAAATTAAATAAGTTTCTTTATGGCCTTAAGCAAGCCTCGAGGCAATAGTATGCTAAGTTATCCTCTGCTCTTCAATCTAAGGGTTTTCAACCTAGCTTGAATGACTATTCTCTATTCAGAAAATTGAATGGACCTCATCTCATTGTAGTAGCGGTTTATGTGGATGACATACTGTCGGCTGGGGATGATGTGTCTGAGTTGAATAATTTGAAAGCATTCTTAGATGCTCAGTTTAAGATCAAGGATCTTGGTGAAGTTCATTACTTCCTTGGGCTTGAGATTGTTAAATTGACTCAAGGATACTTGATCAGTCAACATAAGTTTGCTTTGGATTTGCTCTCTGATTTCCAATGTTCTACAGTTACACTTGTGGTAGCCCCCTTAGACTCTCATGTCAAGTTGTCAGCTGAGGTTGGGGATTTACTACCTGATCCATTTGTTTATAGAAAATTGGTAGGCAAACTCAATTACTTGCAGCATACCAGACCTGATCTTTCCTATACAGTGCAACATTTGAGTCAATATATGTCTGCTCCTCGAGTCCCTCACTTGGAGGCTGCTTATCATGTTCTTAGATATGTAGCCGACACCTCTGATTTGGGTATTCTGCGTTCTAGCACTCTTGACTTTTTTTGCATGGTTTTTGTGACTCTGACTGGGCTAGTTGTGCTGATAGTAGAAAGTCTGTTTCTGGTTTTGTGTTGTTCCTTGGAGGCTGCCCAGTTTCTTGGAAGTCTAAGAAGCAGCCTACTCTTGCTCTATCCTCTGCTGAAGCAGAGTATAGAGCTCTTCGTTTGTTGGTAGCTGAAGTTACTTGGGTTGTTCGATTGCTGGGTGAGCTGGGTGTGGATAATCTCAGCTCTGTTGCTTTGTACTGCGATAATCAAGCTGCAGTCCATATAGCCAAAAATCCTGTATTTTACGAGCGGACCAAACATATCGAGGTGGACTACCATTTTGTATGGGATGTCTTATCTGCTGGTTTGATCTCCTTGCATTCTATTTTTACATCTGTTCAACTTGCTGATATCTTCACCAAATTTTTGCTTGGTGTGCAGCAGCAGACTTTTCTTCCCAAGCTTGGAATGGCCAACCCTTCCAGCTTGCGTGGGGGTGTTGGAGCTGAAGTTAGTAGTGTTAAAGTTAGTAAAGTCAGTACTGTTAAGTAGTCAAGATGGGCCAGCCCATCTGTTGTAATTATGTTATTTTTATTGAGACCCTTTAAGTGAGAGGCCCAATTGTGTCATGTACATATGAGAGACCCATTTGTGGCGCTATACATAAAAATGTCACTTTTTTCACCTATTTATGTATTTTGAGTCCAAAAGAATCACAATTGGGTTCCGGACTCCCAATTATCCATCTCATAGCTTACTAGATAGTACAACCTTGAAACTTTAACGAGTAGCACAACATATTGTTTGAAACAAATTTTCGATATACAAAAACTTAATAGCAATCAAAAAAATAAAAAATAATAATTTATTGATGAATTTTTGTGGGCACAATTCTGTTTGGTCTCTTGATTTTTCTCTCTGGATTATTTTTTGTGATTCGAGGATTTAAGCAGCATATTCAAATATTTCTCGAACGTAGGATGATATGGACTTCCTGCATCTACGTAAAATTGTTGATATATTTTTTGATGATCTGATCAACAATAATCTTGTAAGCTTTCTCAGTAGGATGATAACTATCCCAAAACAAATACTTCGTATCATCTTCACAAGTTCCACTGAATTTGTTGCATAGTTTTGCCCCTTCTATTGTTCCTGTGCCACAGCAACCTTTCTCTACTTCTTCAAATCCTACAATCAATTCATAACATATCACAAAATTGATAAAAGAAATAAACAAGAAAATAAAGAACAAAAGAGGAAGAAACAACTTTTTGGAGTACGTTTATGGAAGGTTAATATGTACTCCCTCCATTCATTTTTATTTGGCATGTATACTAAAAATAGATTTTCATTTTTATTTGTCACTTTACGCATATAGAGAAGACAAAAAAATTTCTTGTTATACCCACAGTATTTATTACTCTTCAAATTATTTTCTCAAATCCAATAAAATATGCATCAATTAATATGAGTATCATGGTAAATTATGCATTTTATTTATTATTTTTTAAGGGGCATGAAAGTCAAAAAGTGTCAAGTAAAAGTAAACGGAGGGAATATATTACCATACTTTTCAGGATTAAAAATGAGATCAAGTAGAGGATTATAGATATCGATGAAGACGAGCTTGGATTGAGGTAATTTTTTGGATAATGAATTAATTGCAATAGAGAATTTGGTGTTGGCCAATTGTGCAGCTTGGTTGTATTCTTGAGAACACATTCTATTATGCCCTCCCGCAAGTGTTCTTTGTGATGGCAAACATCCTATTGGTGGGATTCCTAAAATCCAAAATTTTCTTGCTCCCAGCTTGTACAATTCCTTCAGAGAGAACAAAAATAACGAGTATTATTTTTTTTAGTCTGCGTCAGAAACTATTTATATTCGATAGCCGAAAAGTGTATAAAATTTATATAATTTTTATATAAAATATACATAATGTATATATAGACAAAAAATATACATATTTTCGGCTATTATTTTAAGAGCGGCTATACAGCGTCATTTTTTCAAAAAAATAACACTTGAATCAGTATATATGTAATTCACTGAAAATTTATTTTAATTTGTAATCAATGGTACTAAAGAACTATCTTTGTATACGGAATTCATTCATTTTGAGATCAGACAACTATGCTAAGGGCTAAATTTCATAAATGATCACTAAACTGTCTCTTTTTTCAATCAAATTTTACATAACTTTGTTTTATCACACAAAAATTACAATAATGCACTAATGTTAAAAAATGTCATAATGATCGGAAATATAAACTTTCGATGGTCCGGATAAGTTTTCTCAATTTTTTTTAAATATGAAGATGTTGTCTTATTTTTAAAATGCCTATTATATATAATTAACTTACTCATTGTAATTATTTTCAACATTCTGAGTCATAATAATTAGTAAACCTAAAAGGAAAATAGTCATAGAGGTATATATACTAACATTGAGAAATTTAGAAGCTTCAGCCACCATGAGATCAGTATATGAGTTAATATCCTGCTTCAAGCGAATTCCAGCGGTGAAGTAAGTATTGGCTAGATCGTCAGTGCCAGCAACCACCATAAATAAGCTATTTTTCAGAATATAATTAGCTTCTTCTTCCCCAACTAACACTTTCAGCTTCCCAGTATATTCTATGAACTGAGTTAATTGTCTTGATAGGGGTATGACTGCCTGATTAACATTTGAAAAAAAAGAGAGAGAGAACCAAGAAATAATGTTAGGAATGATTAATGTTGCTAATTATACTGATTAAGTCCATCACAAATAAATACTCCACCCGTCTCAAATTATCTGTCGTGTTTCTCTTTTACATGCCCTTTAAATGACATTAATTAGGAGGGGGGTTGGACTATTTTACTCTTATTTTTTGTCTTAATATATAATCTCTCTTTACTATATATTTATTCTATTTATATGCTACTCCCTCCGGTCTACTTTAAGTGATTTTACATATATATATTAAGAAATTCATCTTTTAGCATTAATTAATAATGTATTTGACCATATTATCCTTAATTTGTTCATTGGAAATACAACAAATACCCCTAGGCTCTTTACTCCGAGAGCAACTTTGGAAAAAAGAACGTAAATTCTTTCTTGATATTTGAAAAAATCAAATATTGTGGACCACAGAAAAAAGGCCAAAGAATCACTTAAAGTAGACCGAAGGGAGTATCTCCATCTTCAAGAACAATTATTATTAAGGGTAAAAATATAATTTATTTTGTCTTGAACTTCTAAAATGACAAATAATTTGAGACAACTATTTTTAGAAAACACGACAAATAATGTAAGACGGAGGGCGTACTAAAAATGGTTAATTACTTTAACTGAATCGATAATATAATGAGTAAAAGTTACCACGAGAGTAGCTGTTAGAGGATCATATCCACAACCTCCTGATGCAAAGCTTACTCCACTTTTTATATCTTCAGTTTTCAAATTTGGATCTAGATAAGCCGGTATGAGCTTTTTTATCCCTAGTTCGACCGCTGAAATTGATAGAAGGCATTCAACTGAATCCAATATTTTGACACGGAATATATATGTAAAGTAACATTTTAACCTAATATTAGGTTATGAATTTCAAAAGTACAATAATTTTAATATTAAGAACTTTAAATATTGAACTCATAAAATATAAATACCGACTTAAAAATACTACCTATCAAATCCGGCGGTGTCTTGCCATTGCTGAACCTTCCGGTTGGCATTCCACCCATAAAATCCTTACCATAAGGCTGAAAATTACACTTTACTAGCGTCTTTATATAGTTATTATTTCCTTGATCGACAATTGAATCTCCAAAAGCAAACACTGCCTTAAATATCACGTTCTGTGGGAGCTGCACCTTCGCTTCACATACACTAAACAACACAAAATTAACATAGAGTAAAACCTTGACCCTATGCAACGAACACTTTACTATACCAAAAGAGAACATTGTATACAATTTCACACACTTCCTTTTCAATAAAACGAATAAAAGAAGGTGTGGGATTTATAAAGCTTTGCAAATGTCGTGTGTACTTGAGTAGCTCGTATATGGGATGATCGATTTTATTATTTATTATAAATGTTTTTTTAGTTATATGTCCTTGAGATTAATATAAAATAAAATAAAAAGATATTTGAAGAGTCATTTTCTTCTACTAACCAAGAGGTACGATGTAGGGATCAAGCTTAACCTCTCACGTTGAAGGTGGTTTCAATTAATAAAACGTAGGGATCTTTAAACAAATAGTAAGTCGAATTTACTCTTCACTTCCTAGCTTATATATTTAATGACTATTTTTATTTTAAACAGTTGGGTGATATGCCACTTCAGTTAATTCTTCTGAAAAGTAAACCAAGAATAACGTTAGAGTATCTCGTTAGCCCATAAAAAGTTTGGTGCTTTTTAACGAGCACGTACGTCACAAAAAATTATTGTCTTTCTCCATTTAATTTTTAAAAATGATTTTTTGAAAGAATTCCTCTCATAACTTTCTTCTGAAAAAGTGCAAATTAACTCCATAGGTGACATGAGAAACTCACGAAGTAAAAGCAGAAATTAATGGGGAAATTCTTTTGAGTGGCATCTAAAGTTTATCTTGTAATCCTACAACGTAAATGCAAAACTTGAGAATTTTAATGAAACTATGAAACTGCTAGTAGTAGCACTTCTTTTTGTATCGGATGCATAATAAAACAAAAATATAATTACGTTTTTAACCCCCCAGAAAAAGGGTCGTCCGAAAATTTTATTAGATATAAATAACACAATGCAAAATAACGATAAGTAATACAAAATGAAACCACTTAACAAAAGTAACTTCTTGGTTTGCTTGTCCTCGTGATTATTAACAATTCTAGACTTACTTCCTGGAAAGGCAAATGAGCTAGGATTGATTCATTGACCTCTTATTGTAAAAGGAGACGCTAAAACAGTAAGCTACATCCACTATTCTTATAGAAGAGGGACATAACACGCTAACTTTGACAAAATTGTTAAAATCCTATTATTTCAGCAACATAACATGCTAATTTCAAAATTTCAAATCCAATTATTTCAACAACATAACATGCTAACTTTGAAAAAATTGTTCCTTGCAATTTCTAGTTATAGAATTTCTTGAAGACATTCATTATTTTTCTTTGCGAGTTGATCTTTATATAGTCATTTAGGTGTTCTATGTTAGTAAATTGTATTCGTAAAATAATTCCGAAGAACAAAAATAACGTATAAACAATAAATGAGAAGGAACAGAATTTAATCCGAGCTCACTGAATTCAAGTGTTTCCTTAAGGAACTTAATCCCCTACTAGTACCCGAGGTTGTGGATTATTTCCTCTCAAAATACAACGAATTACACACTGGTGTAGCGGTACTTCAAACCCCAGTGTTTTAGCGAATACAATGATCGATAGCAAATTATACCTATTGTTGCTTTCTTTGTAGTTAAAACAATCCAAAAGAAAGGAAGAGAGTTCAGAATTTCCTATGGAAAATCTGAGAGAACGGACTGCTATTTATAGCCAACATGTTGAGTTCAAAAACGAAGAGATGCAACTCTTCAGAGGTCAGTTATGAGTGTTTGATCACGCTCAACTCTAGTCCTAAAAAGGATAAGCGGTCGCTGCAAATATAATCCGGTCTAAAAGTCCGGAGTCAAATCCCACAAAGAACTAAGGCTTAGCTATATTTATTGAATATCACTAAAAAGACAAGTTGAACAATTTTCTAAATTATAAAGATTGAGATTTATATTTCTAACTAATTAACTAGCAAATACTAGAAAGCGGTAAAATTATCAACTAACGAGACAAAGGGTTGGAGACTAAATTAAGGAGGTCTAGAGTTATGATTTCCCCAATTGTCGGAATCCTTCCCGCTATGTTTCCTACAATTTTGCAAATGTATTCTCTACTGATCGCGAGCACTTTAGGTGTCGTAATTCTCTCTCAAGCAACTAAAATAATTTACTAGACATATTCTATCGAACACGCTAGTTGGCTTTATCTAACCGCTCATTATGACCACGTCAAGGCTTTGTTATTTCTAAACCTACATTTAAATCCGTTGTATTGATTTCTCACATACGTTAGGAGTGACGTTGTTCAACAACCACCTAAATATGTATCCTTTCTCATGCAACACATAATAAATAGGCACAGTCAATCGATGACCATTCAATCAACAACAATAAACATGTAGTTGAACAAGTAGTGAAATCCAATGGCTCAATTATATAAAAACATAACAAGAATTTATCCAGTAAAAGGTTCTATCAAAATTCTAGATAACAAATTAGCTATTCATAATAGTATGTAAAACTACAATACCAAAAGTCATAACCAATAATGAAAAAATAGGAAGAGGAATGAAAAACTCGTAGAAAAATTCTCCGCCTTGCTCCTACTGTGTCTCTGCCTCCTTAGGTCGAATCTGTGTCAAAAATCTGTCCAACCTTTTCAAAATACCGATTTTCCATGTATATATACCAAGTAGGGTCGGGCCCAAATAATTATACCTTCTCCTACGCGAAAAAAGATAATTTTTCAGGTCTGGACGAACGCGGTTACGGTCCGGACGCGGTCCGGGTGCGGTATTTTCCCAGTACACTTCCTCAGTCCGCGTCCAGGTCCACGATCTCGGTTTCAACCGTGTTTTCACCCTGTTCCGTTTTGAATTTAGAAAAACGTAAAACATGAAAGTTGTATCTCTTTGAATTGGCTTTCCAACTATATATTATATAGCCCAAATAGAGTTATTAGCGAAAAGTTATGTGTATTTTATTATATAATGTGCAATATGCCCAAATGGAGCTTGGATTGAAGTAATTTTTTGGATAATGAATTAATTGCAATAGAGAATTTGGTGTTGGCCAATTGTGCAGCTTGGTTGTATTCTTGAGAACACATTCTATTATGCCCTCCAGCAAGTGTTCTTTGTGATGGCAAACATCCTATTGGTGGGATTCCTAAAATCCAAAATTTTCTTGCTCCCAACTTGTACAATTCCTTCAGAGAGAACAAAACTAACAGGTAATATCATTTTTAGTCCGCGTCAGAAATTATTTATATTCGATAGTCGAAAAGTATATAAAATTTATATAATTTTTGTATAAAATATATATAATGTATATAGACAAAAAATATACATATTTTTGACTATTATTTTAAGAGCGGCTATACAGCATCATTTTTTCAAAAAAATAACACTTGAATCAGTATATATGTAATTCACTGAAAATTTATTTTAATTTGTAATCAATGGTACTAAAGAATTATCTTTATATACGGAATTCATTCATTTTGAGATCAGACAGCTATGTTAAGGGGTAAATTTCATAAATAATCACTAAACTGTCTCTTTTTCCAATCAAATTTTACGTTACTTTGTTTTATCACACAAAAATTACAATAATGCCACTAATGTTAAAAAATGTCATAATGATCGGAAATATAAACTTTCGATGGTCCGGATAAGTTTTCTCAATTTTTTTTAAATATGAAGATGTTGTCTTATTTTTAGCATTCGTAGCTAAATGTAGCGTAGCTAAAAGTTAGCTACAAACTTTACATGACCCCTGGCTAAGGATTAATACTTATTGCTACGGAAATTTTGTGTTGTAGCTATATTCATAGCAAATAATTTTATACTTTTGCCACGGCAAATATATTTATAGCAAATGATTTTATACTCTTGCCACAACAAATTAATTTGTAGCTATTATGGTAGCTACAAAGTGATATAGCGTGGCAAAAGTTTTAAATTTATTTGCCACGGAAGTTTTGATATGTAACTACAAAAGTATTTTTGTTTAGCTACGGACAGAGTTTTATGGCTACAAATCATACAAAAAAAAGTCGAGATTAGATTACTTTATTATTAATTTTTTGACAGAATATTAATTTTAGTAGCGATGAAAGTTCCTATCACCCTGTTTTTTCGCTATTTAAAATTTTCAATTATTCTATGGTTGTACATGTTATATTAAACCTAATAGTAATAATATATTACCTTGAGACATGACTTATTCTACACAAATTAACATGTAAAAAATTTCACAAAATAAATTCCAAGATACAAATTTATATTAATCAATTAATAGTATCTGCAGTATATAACTGTGACGATCCGGCCAGTCGTCTCATGAGTTACCGCTCTATTTCCCCCCATTTCAGCTTCTTTACGCTTCGTTATTCGTGTTTTATGTGATCGAGTTTATTAGTTCGATTTCGGAGAGGACTTGGTAAGAAATGAGACACTTAGTCTCTTTTAAGAAGGCTTAAGTTGGAAAAGTCAACCAAATGTTGACTTATGTGTTAGAAGGCTCGGAAGTGAGTTCTGATGGTTCGGTTAGCTTCGGGAGGTGATTTGTGACTTAGGAGCGCGATCAGAATGGGTTTTGGAGTTGTAGAGAAGATTTAGGCTTGAATTGGCGAAATTGATATTTTGGCAAACTCCGGTTGATAGGCGAGATTTTGATATAGGGGTCGAAATGGAATTCCGAGAGTTGCAGTAGCTTCATTGTGTCATTTGGGATGTGTGTGCAAAATTTCAGGTCATTCGGACGAGATTTGATAGACCTTTTGATCGAAAGCATAATTCAAGAGTTCTTGGAGTTCTTAGGCTTGAATTCGATGTAATTTGATGGTTTTGATGTTGTCTGAGGTGTTTTGAGGATTGGAACGAGTTTGGAGGATGTTTTAGGATGCGTTGGTGATTTTGGTTGAGGTCTCGGGTGCCTCGGGGTGATTTCGGAAGGCTAACGGGAAGTTTGGAGTTGGAAAATATAAAAGAAAAATGCAGCAGCTGTAGCAGGTCCAAGAGGACTGCAGGGGCGCGGCCGCGGTAGGCGTCGCGCGGACCGCACAAAGTTGTTGTGCGGCTGCATGATTGGGTTTGGCAGCTCTCTGAACGTCACTGACGCGGACCGCGTGACCATAGAGTGCGGCCGCATGGAGAGGGACACGATCCGCATGAAGTGGGACGCGGCCGCATGAGTTTGACTTGTAGTTTCACAGTCTCTGAACTCGCGCGGACCGCACAAAAACGGGCTCGGCCGCGGTGAGAAGACCTGAAGGGTACTCTATATAAATACGAGGTTTTGGGTTTTATTTGATATTTTGACCTAGAGAGCTCGGATTTTGGTGATATTTCGAAGGTTTTTCAAGAAATTCATCGTGGTAAGTGATTTTAACTTAGATTTGGCTAGAATACATGAATCTATCACTAAATTCATCATTTAATTCTTGATTTGAGATGGAATTTGGGAAGAAAATTGTGAAACCTTTCAAAAATGTAAAATGATGATTTGAAGGACCAAATGGTATCGGAATTGGATAATTTTGGCATGGTTAGACTCGTGAGGGTATGAGGATTCTGAAAATGTAAATTTTACCCAATTCCGAGACGTGGGCCCGGGGCTCGGGTTTTGCTAATTTCGGGATTTTTGATATTTTTTCGAATGTTTTCGCTTGGGCTTTGTTCCCTTAGCATATTGTGACATATTCGTTCTGATTTTGGATAGATTCGACGCACGTGGAGGCCAATTCGAGGGGCAAAGGGCGTCGCGAGCTAGAGAATTAGCCAGTTCGAGGTAAGTAATGGTTGTAAATGATGTCCTGAGGGTTTGAAACCCCGGATTGCACATCGTAGTGCTATATTGAGGCAAGATACGTGCTGGATGATGAGCATGGGGTTTTTCACTACTGGGGATTGTGACTTGGTCCATCCCGATTGATGACTTTACTGAATATTTGACTGAAATTCATTTGTTATCATCATGATTTGGGTTGATTGTCATATTTGGGCTTCATGCCAACTATTTGAACCCTTCGGGGATTTTTATCACTTCTGCTTGACTTATTATTTGAACTCAGTCCTGTTGATATCTACCGTTTTACAAACTCAACCACTTTTACTCAGATTTGAAACTTAAATGATATTTATACATCATGTTTTGGGCCGAGAACTACTGTTTTACTAATGCCCAAGGGGCTTATGATGATTTCTGGACTAAGTGAGGCTGAGGGCCATATGTGAGGATATGCTGAGTGATGATGCCACGAGGTGGCTTGATATAGCGCTTGGGCCGTAAGGGGCCCCTCCGGAGTCTGCACACCTACAGTGAGCGCGGGTACCCATGTGATTTGAAACAGTGGTAACAATGACACTGTATGATGCAATTTGGTCAGGTAACAATGGCTGACCATTATGCTGAGTGATTGTGAGGTAGCCCGAGGGGCTGATACTGTACTGAGAGTGAGTCCGAGGGGCTGATACTATGCTGAGCGATTGATACTGTGCCCGAGGGGCGGATTTCTACTTGTTAATTACCTGTTAAATTACCTGTTTTACTTGTTTTAAAAAGGAATATTATTGATTTCTTCACTGATTTACTGCTTTAAGTGATTTTACTGCTTGATATGGAATTGCTTTGTGCCTTTACGTGTTTTCATACTTTCAGCCATTATTTGTAATTATTACTCACTGAGTCGGAGTACTCACATTACTCCCTGCACCGTGTGTGCAGATTCAGGTATAGCAGAGTCCGCCCCTGAGCGTTGATTCCTTCCAGTCCAGGCAGTGATTTGGAGTTACGAGGTAGTTGTTGACGTCCGCAGCCCCTTGTCTCTCTTATCCTCTATCATTTATGTTTTCTTCAGACTGTTGTATCGGATTCCGTACTTTGTAGACCTATAGCAGATTCTGTAGTAGCTCATTACTTGTGACACCCCGGTTTGGGCTGTGTCGAGATGGTTCCTGTTGTTATTATCGTTAAATTTCGCAATTTATGAATATTATATTATATGTTATAACTGTTTAAAAGAGGTGTTCCGTTTGGTCTGGCTGACCTTGTCTCCGCGAGAGGCGCCATCACGACCGGGTTCGGGGATTGGGTCGTGACAATAACTCTTTTATAGTAACTAAAATTTGAAGAAAAGAACTAGTCGATGTGAGGCTTTATGGTAATAGAGATCAGAAATAATGTACGACATTCCACATAAACAAATATAAGCATTTGCTTGATGATTCATGTTGTCACCCCCGTTTGATCTTGATGATTTATGTTGCCACCTTCATCGCAGTTGTTGATCTTTATGCATCCAAGAATATATGAAGCACTCTTCAAAATCACTAGACTGAAATATAAAATAAAATGATCTTGTGAAAAATTTATATTTGAATTATCAGAACATATACCAATTAGATGCATTTACAGTTAATAATTAAAAATTCAATGAATCA
This sequence comes from Nicotiana sylvestris, assembly GCF_000393655.2. Lineage (NCBI taxonomy): Eukaryota > Viridiplantae > Streptophyta > Magnoliopsida > Solanales > Solanaceae > Nicotiana > Nicotiana sylvestris. Next base: position 177,356,445 of record NC_091060.1, on the reverse strand, counting down.
TGGAATAAGAAAAACTTAGCCATGTATCAAGTTAAAAAGAACTAAACTTGAAAGGAAAAAGAAAAAGGAATTTAAATAAACATCATAAAACTTAAGAAGATGAAAAAAAAAACTTACGGTTTCGCAGAAGATAATACAATTTTTCAAATGCACGTTTCTCTTGAGCATCCTGTAAATCAAAAATAAATAATTGAAGCAGAAATCCAAGTCAATTAGGCGTAAGGCACAAAATCTATCAAATCTTTAAAATTGCACTCACCACTTATCAAAAAATAAGGCATAATATTTATCAAATTGCTGGGACAACCCGTAAAATTGAACTAAAACCCCCAAACTCAAGTAGGCGTATGAAGATTCAAAAATACTACGATATAGAGACATAAGCTTAGGGGGAAGAGACGAACCAAGAAGTTAAAATTTCTGTCTATAAATAGAGATCGCAATAGGGATACACTCTTGTTGATCCTTTTGTCTTTCTTGCAGCCTTGCATTGCCGAGTACTAAAGGTAAAAGAAAGAAATAAGAAAGTGTATTAAGCAGCTGTGAGTTCCACAAATTATTTAAGACAAATAACTAAAGAAAAAAACGACAGGGGCCACATTACACAAATCACAAGAAAATATAAAGTGCTTAAGACACTATATACGTACTAGCTTTTAGCACCAACTTGATCAGAGGCTGAGGTAGAATTTTAGTTCTATGGGTTTAATATTTAAAGTTATGAGTTCATATCTACTATTTATTGTAAATTTAGAAATTTTTTACACATAAATTTGTGTTTCGCGTCGAAAGTACTAGGTTCAGTTGAACCCGATAATTCTATGTTGCATCCGCACCTGAACTTGACTGCAATGGTGATTCAATTCTTGTAAAACTTGTGCAACTCTTGTGGTCAAGATCTCCCTAGCCACACGTGGGACAACGGTTTTAGGCCTTGTAGCTTTTATTACCTCTTCTTCTTGCACTCACTTGAAAAGTGGCTTAGCACAGACACCATATGAACTTTCAATATCAAATCATTAGCCCTCCTTAGGCCTGATTTCAATCCCTTCAACAACTAAGCCATTTTTCCAGTTACCTTCCTTGATCTCTGTCAAGCTCATCCCCAGTTCTACTTCTTGCCCTCTCTTGACAAATAATTCTCCCAACTCAACTTCTAACCATCCATCACTTCTCTATTGTGGATATCGTGCTTGTTCTTCATTTTCTGAAGGTGGATTCACTTCCCGTCTTAGGATATTGAGGGAGAGTGACGGCTTAGGGGAGAAAGATTAGGTTTTGGTTTAGGGATTTTAGTTTGTGTTTCTTTTTTTATATATTTTTCTTTGTTTTATTTCTTAATACAATACCATAAATACAAGGAGGAAAATACATACAAATACCATAAATGCAAATAAAGGTAGGAAAAGTACCTACAATAAACCAAAAGAGTTATATTTAATTTAACTAAAATAGAAAAAAATCAACTATTTGCATGAATTAAAGATATTGTAAATTATTTTTTTCTTTACCGCTTTTTTATCCTAGATGATATTGTTTGTTTTGTTATAAGTTCATATTTCAATAATATTAGCTTCTTCATTTTAGTGTTAAGTTAGATTTATGATAATTATTAAGTTATTAAAATACTATTACTTAGATAATTAAATCAATAACTTTAATACTTATCTAAATTGAATATAACTAGTAAGCAATATAGATATATACAAGCACATAATTGATTAAATTTGATTTATTCAGATATTTAAATTTAACTAATTATAATTATACTTTTTAAAGTATATATGAAACTATCAAGTAATATTTTGTTTAGAATGAATTATGATATTTATTATTTACCAAAAAATAAATTATGATATACCAGTTTATTTTTTTATACTCCCACTATATTAAGTTCTTAACTTTTATACGAAATAAATTTAGCAATGGTAAAAATATGTAACTATTTTTAAATACAAATTATACTAAGAAATAAGAATAATAATAGTGAAAATAGGATTAATCTTAAATACAAATAATACTCAGAAGACAGACAAGATCTCCTTCATGTATAAGAATAAAATTAAATTTCCAATTCTTAGATTCAATGTATAACTTATGATAATTAATAGTTATTAGGATAGTAAATCCATATCATTATAACATATTTTACTATCTATAAAAAAATATAATTTGTTATACAATGTAATTGATATAATACTACTGTTTATTTCTATACATTAGTTTTTTTTGTGCGATTCTATATATTAGTTATTCACATATTAATAATATGTAATTCAGTGTTTTTAATTAAAATTGGACGTACAACTAATAATGATTTTATAAGACCAAAATAATTAATTTTCGTATGGACTTAGATATCTTAGGGTAACTCGATACAAGAAAATTATATACAGATAATATTATTATCAATAGAAATCCTGTTTTTAAATTTGTCATCATATATCAGGGGAAAAATTAGCGATAAATTTAATTTTTCATCGCAAATCTTTTTTACTTTAATATGCTTTTTTCCTTTTTCTTTTTTTTTCATTAAGATTATCATTATTTTTTTGTGGTGTTAAATATGCTCCTTGTATATATTTGGAGCCTTTGGTCATTATCAAAACAAAATGCACCAGCCCTCTCCCAAGAAAGCTCTTCAATATATGAGCACTTATTTTAAAATAACTTCTTAAATATATATGATTAAGTGCTTTAAAAATAATTAAGGACCATACATAAATATTACAACTATTAAAGTCTTCAATATGAATATCTTTTTAGAAAATGTAAGTACACTTATTTAAAAATAATAAAGTATATACATAAATAAATATCTACAACTATTAATAATAATTTAAATTTACATACAAAATTATATAATTAACAACAAACGCAATCAAATAAAATATGAGTTTGATAAATCTTAGAAGTCAATTTGCTGCTATAAGGAGGTAACGAATGATCTACTATTTGAGAATGAAGATTAATTTTGTTTTTTAATCTTAGTAATTTGAAAGTTAAAAAATTCTTTAATTTCATATACAATTACTATTTTCTTCCATAATCATATACAATTACTATTTTTCTATATTTAAGAAAAATGTAACTGTTACATTTGACATTAACTTTTCTTTGCCTTATAGTGTTGGAAACTCTTGGGGAAAATACAGACAATCTTCTTTAGGATACAACAAACCACTAATTGATACTTGCAGATTTTCTGAATATCTTTGTAGAGAAACTCGTATTTATTTATAGAGCAAATGTCAGGCCTTTTCCGAAAAAACACTTTATATCATTAATAGATGTATCTGTTTATTTGAATTTTAAATTCAAATAAAACATATTTTCTATTATAGAAATAAAAAATATTAATTTAATAAAATAGACAAGAAAAAGCCCATAAAGAGGCTTTTAGCCACCGATGTGGGAAAGTCCCACATTCCCCTCAAATTAACAAACTACTTCTTACATCACAACATGAAAGAAGTTTCCTATAATGTAGTTGTTTTGCTACTTCATTCTCTATGTATCAAAATAATTAAATTGTGATGTAAGAAGTAGTTTGTTAATTTGAGGAAAATACAGACAATCTTCTTTAGAATACAACAAACCACTAATTGATACTTGCAGATTTTCTGAATATTTTTGGAGGAAAACTCGTATTTATTTATAAAGCAAATGTCTGGCCTTTTCCGAAAAGACACTTTATATCATTAATAGATGCGTCTGTTTATTTGAATTTATAAAATTCAAATAAAACATATTTTCTGTTATAGAAAAAAATATATTAATTTAATAAAATAGACAAGAACATAAAAAGCCCATAAAGAGGCTTTGGGAAAGTCCCACATTCCCCTCAAGTTAACAAACTACTTCTTACATCACAACATGAAAGAAGTTTCCTATAATATAGTTGTTTTGCTACTTCATTCTCTATGTATCAAAATAATTAAATTGTACACATAATTACTGATTTAAACCAATGATGCGCACCTTCTTTAATATATATACTAACCAAGAGGTACGATGTAGGGATCAAGCTTAACCTCTCACGTTAAAGGTGGTTTCAATTAATAAAATGGAGGGATCTTTAAATAAATAGTCAGTCAGATTTATTATTTACTTTCTAGCTTATATATTCAATGACAATTTTTTTATTTTAAGCGATTGGGTGATATGCTATTTCACTTAATTCTTCTGAAAAGGTAAACCAAGAATAATGTTAGAGTATCTCGTCAGCCCATAAAAAGTTTGGTGCTTTTTAACGAGCACGTACGTCACAAAAAATTTATTGTCTTTCTCCATTTAATTTTTAAAAAAGATTTTTTGAAAGAATTCTTCTCGTAACTTTCTTCTGAAAAAGTGCAAATTAACTCCATAGGAGACATGAGAGACTCACGAAGTACATAGTGTAAGCACGTGATTTTTGCCCTATATGAGAATTACTCCCAAAAAAAAAATTCAAAAATAAAGTAATTTTTCTTGGTGTGCATTTTTGTGATATTTTGTGATATTCTGTGATATTTTGAATAATTATTTGTATTTGTCTGTGCATGTTTATTTGTTAAATTAATAAAAATACGAAAAATATGTCGCATTTTGCATGTAGGATTTAATTCTACAATTGTTAGTAATTAAATTTGTTTTACAAAAAATAAAAATTATAAAAATAGGCATTGTTTGCATTTTTAGCATTTAATGTCCAAATATATAATTTTATGCTTAATTATTACTTAATTGTGCGTTAATTGTTATTTGGAGTTAATTTGCGCTTTTATAACTTAATTTAGTTCTTAATAATAGTTTAAGTATTTTTATAATTTTGTTTTAGAGAAATAAAAGAAGAAAAGAGAGCGAAAATATAAAGAAAGTCGGAATTGGACCTTTTCTTCGATTTCAAGCCACAGGCCCAAAAAATGGCCCAATCTTCCCTACGACCCAGTCCATTTCGAACTGGGTCGACCCAGTCCATAACCCAACACCCTATTATCTTACAAACAACACAAAACAAAAAGAAAAAATGAAGAAAACCCTAAAAATAACCTAAGTCATCCGCCCCCCCCCCCAAACCTTTGCTCTTTCTTCTCCATCTCCATCTTACACAGCCATGGCTGCCCTAAAACCTCACCTCCCATGGCTGCGCTACCTTCTTCTTCGTCCACTCAGAACAACCAACGTCACCACCATCCACGTCGACCTCCTCGTTGCATCGCCGGAAAACCCTCAACCAAAGAACTAAGAAACCCATCGCTGCCCACTTCATCCCCGTCGTCTCTGAGCTTCGCCATCAACATCCATGGCTGACCTGCACCAGCATCATGTCCAAAACACTACCAAACAGACCAAACAACCTGCCTGCGCCACGCCGCTACTGTCGCGGCTGCTTCTTCTACTCCTTCTGATCGTCGCAGCTGCTGCCCGTTTCTGCCACTGCTGCTACGTTCCAGCCTGCTTCTGCTTCTCGCCGCGTCAAGCTCCCCGGCGCTGCTGTTTCGCGGCAGCTTCTCCGTCGTGATAACGTCGATGCTACTACTTCAAAGTTTTTCTTCAATGCAAGCTTCGTCTTCTTCGTTTCTTCGTCGTTGTTTTGAATCGGTTAGTTAGTTTATGTTTCAAATTTCGTCCATATCTTGTTTGATATTTTTCAGACCCAAAATCGTTAAATGATTCGATTCTTGTTTTGGTTGTTCGTCGTTGAAATGATTTCCTAGTTTGTTCATATGTTTTGTGGATTAATTTTCAGATTTCAAAATGGAAGTTTAATTAGTTGTTTTCATGTTTATTTCATGTTTGTATTATTGTTTAAGTGAATATTTGTTAGTTTGATGTTTGTTAGATTCAAATTGAAATTTAATTAACTATTTCTTCAATTTGTTTCATGTGTTTATGTATTGTTAGAAATTGTTAATATTGTTAAGTTCAAGCTTAAGTTCATAATTGTTTATTCGTCGATCTTGTTATTTGTCTAAAAAGAATTTAGTTGTGTTAAAGGAAATATATTGATTTAATCGTTTTAATCCGTCATGTTTGTTGTGTTAAAATAGATTCATTCATGTTCATACTTTGTTTGGATGATCTTGAATCCGAATTTTGTATAGTTTGATTTCTTGTTTATCATTTATGATTATTTCTTGAATTGGTCTCATAATCTTGTTTAAAGTTTAATATAAGAATTGTTTGTTGTAATGTTGTTAGAGTAGTTGATTTTAAGTTCAATATTATTGAATTTAGAAATCTAAATATACTTGTTTGTTGTTGTTGTTGAATCCGAAAATAGGATTGTTTGTTGCTAAAATATTGTTCAATCAAATTTTAGTTGTTCTTTGTTGTTCAATTTGTGTTCATGTGATTTGTTGTTGAAATGTTGAAGAAATCATGTTCATGTGATTTGTTGTTGAAATGTTGAAGAAATCATGTTCATGAAATTTGTTGTTTGAACATTGTTAGAAATTAATCATATTGCATATATTTTGGTTAAGTTTGATTAATTGATGTGTTATAGCTGATGGGTAGTTTGGTAATTTATAGTACTTTCGGGGGTAAAATAGTAATTTGCAATAGGGTCGGAGAGGTAGTTTAGGAATTGTACATTTTGTAATTGTTTATATGAAGCATGGGGGACAAAATGAAATGGGGTGGGTTGTGATATAGTTGTTTAATATAAAGGGGGACAACACAAAATTTAGTGGGGGGAATCTTGTATTTATTTATGTTAGGCATGGGGGACAAAATATAATGGGGTGGTGTGATATGTTTATTTAATTTAATGGGGATGAGTGGGAAGATAATGGGTTGGGTAGAGAAAAAGTATTGATTTTAATTAATTGAAAGATTTATGAGATGGGTTATATATAAGAAGTCTTGAAATCAGAATAAAGACAGATAGGAGAGAATACAGAAGAGAAAGAACGAATCTGAACAGAAAGAAAATAAGAGAGAGAAAAAAAAGGCTGAACATTTAAGAGAGAGAAAATTCCGAAAAAATATTTAAACTTTCAAAAAAAAAACTAAAAAAAAAATCTTTTGCTTTCTTTTATTGTTTGAAATCAGAATTAATTGTTGTTTCATCAAAGCTTGAAGCTTTTTGTTTTTGGGATTACTACTTCACCGATTTGCAAATTCGGTTCCTGGGTTACTGTTGCTGGACTGTTTGTTGCTGCACTGTATTGTCATTACTACTGCTGATGACTTTCTTCTTCTTATATTGGCAATACCAGGTACACAACTGTAATTTTGGCATTTTGTAAGCTGAAATGAAGAACGGAATGTTAAATTTTTAATTTAGTTTTAATTTTTTTTGTATTGTATTTAGATTATTCATGTATTATTATTCTGTCAATCACTGTCATTTGGCATAATTAGACATGTTATAGCGATATATTAAATAACGCCTTAACCGGATTATTAGGAAATATATTCAAGACGGATTACTAATTAAAACTGTTTAATAATCAAAATAGAAGAAATAACGTAAAAAATGGCGTTATTGAATCAGTTTGGCAAAAATTGATTAATTCCTTATTCATAAGGTTTTTTGTCAACATTAAGTTAATCGGAATCATGTAGTTAATTTCAGTTAAAACATGAATTAGTTTGCGAATCAAGTATTAGGACATGATGTGAATTAAAACAAGGTTAGTTAAGTTTAAATTGTTTAACTTTTAGAAATATGGTTTAGTAATCAAGTTTTTTTTTTAATTTTCAGTATTTGTAAATAATTAATTTCAATAAGCTTAAGTCATACTAACAATATGTTTTAATCCAACTATGGGATAATTAGTTTTTTTACTTTTTGGGCAATTCCATGTTGTTCGTAATTATCATTTTAGTAATATTACTTTCCATTAATATTTGTTTTGAATTAGTAATTAATATGTTATTTTTAAGTATGTAGAGATTGACTTCATAATTATGGACAAACTTAGTAATAATAAAGATGTAGTCATTAAAGGGTATTCATAAAATAAGGGAGGATCTCGCTAACAAATAAATAAATATAAATAATACAAAAAATTGCAGTCCTCCAATCTTATTTATTTATTTTTTTATATAAGAAAATACCTAGATTTCAAGATGGGCGATTTAGTAAAATTCACAGTCTTACCTAATAATATCATAACGCGTAGTATTTTGGCGCATATTTAATAAGGTTATTTTCTTGAATACGGGTGTACATTTATGTAACCCAAATCACGATCTTGACGAAGTCAAAATGCGTCAACAAATCACGCGTGCACTGGTTGTGGCGTGGCTCGAGATGCGTTTTCACGACGTTGCAATTTTGTATAAAATAAATAATGATAAAAGCGGTTTTTAAAAGTTAAATTTGCACATAAGTTTATAATACGTATTATATCAGATAGTCAAGCCAAATATAACAGTTGAGCGACCGTGCTAGAACCACGGAACTCGGGAATGCCTAACACCTTCTCCCGGGTTAACAGAATTCCTTATCCGGATTTCTGGTTCGCGGACTGTAATACAGAGTCATTCTTTTCCTCGATTCGGGATTAAACTGGTGACTTGGGACACCCTAAATCTCCCAAGTGGCGACTCTGAAATAAATAAACAAATCCCGTTTCGACTGTCCTTTAATTGGAAAAAACTCCTTCGCCCTTCGCGGGGTCGGAAAAAGGAGGTGTGACAGCTCTGGCGACTCTGCTGGGGAACCGAACCCAGAATCTCTGGTTCAGGGTTCAAGGATTCGAGCTTAAAATAACTGTTATAGTTGGCTTTATTTATTATCTGATTTTTACATGATATATGCTTAATGTGCTAAATGATATTTTTACCGCTTTAATATTATCTGAATTGTGTATATAAAACTGCTACGAAACCCTTCTTCTTTCTGAGTCTTCTGAATTTATGGTGTACACATGCGCGTGGCCCACCTTTTTGTTAGAAGTCATCCCAAATAAGACGAAGTTGGGACAAGTAACTAGGCCGGGCAGACTTTCGTGCTCCCGGTACGTTGCCCCCACTTCGGCTCAAGTTGTCCACTTGGGTAAGCCAGGGCTAGAACAATATGCCTCAAGTTTTTCACTTAGAATAACTCAGCTTCATGCCGGATCCCTAGTAGGAACGTTTGTTTGCATCACGTGCATTTGACTTTGGAGGCTCAACACAGGGGTTGGGTCTGTCTAGGACAGGTGTACCAAAAATGAAAATGATCATCCTGATGCATCTTACTTGCTGCTACTTGCGCATTTATTTGATACGGACTTGTATGTTGACTGACTTTTGAATATCAGGAATAATATTTTAAAATTGAAAAAAATAGCGGTTAGGGAATTGACTGTTTATTTTTGAAAAAAAAACCAATGCCCAAATACTGTCAAAACTCTGCCGAAATTTCGAAAAAATGAAAAAAAATGTTTTATTAGTTTGTTTTACTAAAAAGCAAAGGAAAAAAAATAAAAAATAAAAAAAGGTCGTTGTTCTGTTTTATTTTTTTAAGAAAAGTATATAAAAAATATATAAAAAGGAAAATAGTTTGTCTTTTAAAATAGTTTTTTTATTTGTTTATGAAAATGCCAAAATGAAAATGAAAAAAAAAAGTTGTGCTTTGAAAGTGATTTTGTTATTCATTGCTGAAAAAGAAAAAAAAAATCCTGTTTTAAAATAGTTCGGTTAATTGGCCCGAACTACGCGGGTTTGATTCTCACCGGATGTGAGATACGTAGGCAACTCTCATCGGGTCCAACTCCCTTTTTGCTAAAATAAGCCAAAAACCAATAAATAAATAAAAACGTGTCAAAATTTTAATTTTGTCATAAATAAGTCGGGTGGTGTCTAACCTCCCCTTTTGCTAAAAATAGCCGAAAAAAAAATATGTCAAATTTTAATTTAGTCATAAAGAAGTCGGGTGACGCTGTTTTATCAAGACATAGCCGAATGTTTCCGAAAGGGACGCCGGAAGGCTGACTTTGCATAAACAACCACCTTTGGGTCATTTTTTAAGATTTGGTCCAGTTGACCCACACAGCCTTAAAAATCTTCGTCCCCGAGACGTTGAAAGGTCGTGTTTGCAATATTGAGTTTTCTATTTTGAAAAAAAACGATAAAAAAGAGTCATAAATAAGTCGGGTGATGCTGTTTTGTCAAAAATAGCCGAATGTTCCCGAATGGGACGCCAGAAGGCTGACTTTTGCATAAACAACCACCTTTTGGGTCATGTTTAGGATTTTGGTCCAGTTGACCCACACAGCAGTAAAAATCTTCGTCCCCGAGGCGCTGAAGGGCCGTGTTTGCAACACCCGGTTTTTATTGTAATTTAAAAAAAAAAAGAGTCAACGGTCAGGTGAATACCGTTTGGATTTTTGGTCAAAATAAGCCGAGCCAGCTTCGGCCGCGTCTTAAACCGTTCTTGCCGAAATAGCCTCAGAATATCTTTCAGTTATCGAAAGGCTATTTTCGTAAAAGAACGGACAAGTTTGTAAAGTGTCGAAATAATCCTCCCCGGCCTCAAAATTCATGTGAGATTTGGAAGGGGCCACATTTGCAAAAATAGTCGTTTGGTTGCATTTGTCAAACGGGGAAATGAAGTTGGCATTTTTGTTTCGAGGTTATAAATCTTTAATTAAAATATGTGGGTTGTTTGATTTTCGAGTTTGTAGGTCATCTTCAAACCTTTGAAACCCAGTTTGTTTTAATATGAAAATTGATAAAAAATGTTTATTGTTTATCTTTTATTGGTCCGAACTACGCAAGGTCTGATTCATGCGGGGTCATGATACGTAGGCAATCTCCATAAGATTCGACCACCACTGAAAAAAGAAAAAAAAAGGGAAGAAAGAAAAATAAAGGAAAGCGCAAGTGCATCGCATCTCTGATAGAACGGTTTAACTGCTTAGGTGCATTGCATCTCTAATATATGATTATCTGTCAAATGCCCTGACACTAACGTGATGGCTTCCCTTTGCTGTGTTCATATATAGAAAAGTGGTTGGTTGTGGTAACTCCTCCCTGCAAAGCAAATGACACAGAACCTCAGAACAGGGTGGGTCGGTACTGATGACCGACAACAATTGGTCGAACAGAACAACGGGTTGGTAGAAGAAGTGAAAATGCTGAGACAACATGTGGCAGACATGTATCAGGCATGGATAACTGGGAAAGCACCACCCCCACCACCGCCAAGCTTTTCAAACTCTGGCATTACCCATCCCCCATACTCTCCATCCCAACCCACTTATGACAGCTTTCCTAGCTACCCGAGTAGCTCCATCACTCGTCCACGCTACTCCCCTCCCCAATGCTACTTCTCTCCACGAGATTCCCAAAGACGGGCTTCACTTTCCAAATACCCAGCTCCACAGAAGGCCTATCCACCCTCACAAGCCTACCGGAAGCCCCCTGGATCAGGTTTCCGGCCCAATCAAGCATTTAGGAACGAAAGGTTGCTGAAACGAGGAAAGGCTCTCACCCCTATCGGAGTATCTTATGCAAGTCTGTTTGAAAGGCTAAAGCATGCTGGCTTGATTGAGCCGCTCCCCGCATATACTCCAGATCCACATGCAAGAAACTTTGATCCGGCAGCGCGATGCGCGTACCACTCCAATGTCATAGGGCACAACATTGAGAGTTGTCGTAATTTGAAAAAGGAAGTAGAGAAAATGATCCAAGAAGGGCGGATTGTGATCGATAACAGTGACATGGAGCACTCGAACCCTATCGAGAACTTGTTGACGGAGGTTGATGATGTGGAAGCTGATAATGGTCTTGGCAATACTAATGCAAAACTTAGTGGCTAAGATGTCAATTTTGATAAAATGGGAGGACGCTCCGTTCCTTGGTTAGCAAGAGAGAAGCTGTTGGTGGTTTATTTTGTTGTCATTTCTGTTGTCCGGATTATTCTTAGGGTTGTAATCCGAATATTGTCATGTGTCAAACCTTCTTATCTTTCCAGTTTGTCATATCAGTTTGTTTTGTCGAGGCTGCGTTAGGATTTTATTCTGGTTGTTTTGTTTGTTTTATTATTCAAACCATTTCGTCGGTAGTCTAATACAAAAACCGGTCTTTTATTGTTTCCAGTCATCTTTTTGTTTAGTACTTTTATCATTTTTATTCAACGCCGATTCTAGTGACATGACATGTGCACACAGTTTGGGCCTGGTCTTTAAAGTTAATCATAAAATCCTGGAGAGGTGATCAAAGCATTTAAGGGAAATAAGAACAATTTGAGATTATTTGAAGCCCGAGTAAAGAAAACCGTTAAATGCAAGATTCGCCAAATTGGCATGAGGGTCGTTCATGAGAATGAGAGTGTCGCCCAGCAGTGCTTTAGAAATGACAATTGAAAAAGCAAGTGTTTAACATAATTGTCAAGTCCAACACCATCGGAAGAGACTATAAATCTATGTTCAATTGTGTTGTTTGCACTTGGCATGTTTTAAAAACTGGAATGACGAAGGCATTTTGTTCTGCTACCTAAATACTTTATCCTTCGTTACCCCTTTTTGAGCCTTATTTATTTTCTTTCATACCCCTCGTTCGGAATCAATAGCGACGACTAGGAAATACGAGCCTGGAAGGTAAAGAAAAAAAAATCAAAAAAAAAAAACGAAAAAGGAAAAGAAAAGAAAAATGATAACAAAAAAAACAAAAGAAAGTCAGAAGAAAAAGAGGAATTGGGAACTACGTTTGACCTGATTCCTCAAAGAGGATACGTAGGCGCTTCACGGCTCGGTCATAGGGTGCATAATGGCCACAATGGTCACAGTGTGCATGGTGTAATAATTTTTTTTAAAAAAAAATTTAATTATAAATAAATAATCCCCAAGCAAGAAACTGGGGCAAGGGTTGCGCTTGTTGTAAATAAATATGATTTCGAAGGTTGTAATTTTTAAACCCCAAATTTATTTGTTTTGAGCCTTTAATACCCTTTCTTTCTAAGCCTATCCAAAAAACCCACATTACGGTCCAAAGAAAGACCTTCTGATCAGTCTTCAAAAGATGCCAAGTCAGACAAATGAGAGTCTTACCGGCAAATATAATATTCCGTTCCATAGCAGAAAGGACTCTAATCTCCAGCAGAGAGGGTCATACCGGCAACACTCCAAATCCCTAGCTGGAAAGTGATACAAATGAGAGAGTCTTATCGGTGAAAATCTTTACGGACACCATAAGGCGACACAAGCTGAGAGAAAAACCAAAATAAGAGAGGCTTGATAGTGAAAACCCTTCGGGCACTACAAGTCGAATAAGATTGGGAATCAGATGGGGGATAGTCAAGGGAAGACCTTGAAAGACGATTGATGACGAAGGATAGGCCATATATGCATGTCATGACCATTAGAGTCGGTGTTTTCGTTTGATAGGTTTTTTATTTATAGTTTCTTTTGTTAAAGAGTCATTTTTTTCCGTTGTCTTTTATTCTGTTCCCTTTTATCTTTTCCTTTCATAGAAATTTCCCCAGTAGAGTCTGTTTGGTCAAAACCAGTAGGAAATGACTTCAAAATAGGCCATCAGCTTTCCAATTATGCAAGATGAGATCTGGCTAGTATATCCAAGTGGTATAGTCAGCAAGGAACAAGCGCAAGTCCAGTGTCAAGAAAGATATCTCCGGAAAAAGGAGATTGACAAAAGGATTGACGAGTGTCAAGAGGGATATCCTTGCCGAAATCAAAGGTTATCAAAACCTCAAGGCCAAGGCCCGTGGACAAACAAGGAGAGCAATAAGCATGATTTAGGAAATTCATGCGAGACTAAAAGGTCGAGAAAATACAAGTTTCCGAGCCATGCCACGAAACAAGAGGGATATCTCCAGCAGAAAAGGATTATCCCCAGCAAATAATATCATCCCCAACAAGTTTTGGAATGCAGAGCAAGGAAGGAGAAAGGGAAAAGGCCATCCCAGAAGGAGTATCACAACCAACTACCGGGTTTTAAACTAACAAATTTTGTTTGATTTGAAACAGGTAAAGGGAATGGCATTAAAGACCATAAGGGAGACTGTCAAACTGGGGCAGAAAATTTTCCTTTCATTTGGAAAATTTTCTGGAAGTCAGATACCCATTCGGGGTAGAATGAATATAGCACCAGTCTCAAGGGAAGTGGTCTTTGAACCAGTTTTACCCCCAGCATAACAAGTTTTAATAAAAGAAGTTGTTCCCCAGCAGACAGAACAAAGGGATGACATTTGTGCTCAGAAAAAGCAAAAACCATTATCATCCCCAGCAGCTTCCAGAAGAATGAAGCATCGATTTGAAGGGATAAAACTCCCCAGCAGCATTATCCTCAACAACGTTATCCCAAGAAGATAACACTTATATCCCCAGCAGTGTTGAGAAAACAAAAAAAAACAACAAAAAAAAATTGAATTTGAAGGAGGGGAAGAAAGGAGACTCCCCCAGTGGTATTATCCCCAGCAAGCAAGAACAAAGTAGCGCCTGAAGAGAGGAATGACGATTATTTTCAAAGTTGTTGTCAGGAGCCCGCCTGAAGAGAGGAAAGGCATTTTTAAAAGTTGTTGAAATCTTGCCAACCTAAAGAAAGGAATGGCGATGTATTGTTTGAAGTCAGGAGCCCGCCTGAAGAGAGGAATGGCGATTATTTTCAAAGTTGTTGTCAGGAGCCCGCCTGAAGAGAGGAAAGGCATTTTTAAAAGTTGTTGAAATCTTGCCAACCTAAAGAAAGGAATGGCGATGTATTGGTTGAAGTCAGGAGCCCGCCTGAAGAGAGGAATGACGATTATTTTCAAAGTTGTTGTTGAAGTCAGGAGCCCGCCTGAAGAGAGGAAAGGCGTTTTTAAAAGTTGTTGAAATCTTGCCAACCTAAAGAAAGGAATGGCGATGTATTGGTTGAAGTCAGGAGCCCGCCTGAAGAGAGGAATGGCGATTATTTTCAAAGTTGTTGTTGAAGTCAGGAGCCCGCCTGAAGAGAGGAAAGGCGTTTTAAAAAGTTGTTGAAATCTTGCCAACCTAAAGAAAGGAATGGCGATGTATGGTTTGAAGTCAGGAGCCCGCCTGAAGAGAGGAATGACGATTATTTTCAAAGTTGTTGTTGAAGTCAGGAGCCCGCCTGAAGAGAGGAAAGGCGTTTTTAAAAGTTGTTGAAATCTTGCCAACCTAAAGAAAGGAGTGGCGATGTATTGGTTGAAGTCAGGAGCCCGCCTGAAGAGAGGAATGACGATTATTTTCAAAGTTGTTGTTGAAGTCAGGAGCCCGCCTGAAGAGAGGAAAGACGTTTTTAAAAGTTGTTGAAATCTTGCCAACCTAAAGAAAGGAATGGCGATGTATTGGTTGAAGTCAGGAGCCCGCCTGAAGAGAGGAATGACGATTATTTTCAAAGTTGTTGTTGAAGTCAGGAGCCCGCCTGAAGAGAGGAAAGGCATTTTTAAAAGTTGTTGAAATCTTGCCAACCTAAAGAAAGGAATGGCGATGTATTGGTTGAAGTCAGGAGCCCGCCTGAAGAGAGGAATGAAGATTATTTTCAAAGTTGTTGTTGAAGTCAGGAGTCCGCCTAAAGAGAGGAAAGGCGTTTTAAAAAGTTGTTGAAATCTTGCCAACCTAAAGAAAGGAATGGCGATGTATGGGTTGAAGTCAGGAGCCCGCCTGAAGAGAGGAATGGCGATTATTTTCAAAGTTGTTGTTGAAGTCAGGAGCCCGCCTGAAGAGAGGAAAGGCGTTTTTAAAAGTTGTTGAAATCTTGCCAACCTAAAGAAAGGAATGGCGATGTATTGGTTGAAGTCAGGAGCCCGCCTGAAGAGAGGAATGACGATTATTTTCAAAGTTGTTGTTGAAGTCAGGAGCCCGCCTGAAGAGAGGAAAGGCGTTTTTAAAAGTTGTTGAAATCTTTCCAACCTAAAGAAAGGAATGGCGATGTATTGGTTGAAGTCAGGAGCCCGCCTGAAGAGAGGAATGACGATTTATTTTCAAAGTTGTTGTTGAAGTGAGGAGCCCGCCTGAAGAGAGGAAAGGCGTTTATTTTAAAAGTTGTGTATTTGAAGTCAGGAGCCCGCCTGAAGAGAGGAATGACACTTATTTTTAAAAGTTGTTGTTGATGTTGGGAGCCCGCCCAGATAACAGAGGCATACATTTCAGTCTTTACATTTCAGTTGTTGAAATTGGGATCCCGCCCATAGAACAGAGGCATACATTCAGTCTTTAATTTTCAAGTATTGAAGTTGGGAGCCCGCCCAGATAACAGAGGCATACATTTCAAGATCAAGTCAGAGGACAATAAAACAGAGGGTTACAATAGGAATCCCCAGCAGGAAACAATAAAATTCCCCGGCACCGGGAAACAGAAGGTTGCAACAAGAGGTCACAGTACAAACTCAAGTACATGTGTCAAAAGAAGAAAAGCACCGGAAGAAATGCAAGCAGACAAGGAAGCAAGGCAACAAAAACAAATTGTACTCTAGCCTAGCTTCTTGTTTTCTTTTAAGCATGGTGTAACAAGGAGATCGGTAAGCAGTGGTAATAGCATGCAACAACAGTAACAATGCAGTCCCACGGTAGTCCCAGCTACCAAAATTTCCCGAACTACATTGACCTGATTCCTGTTTAGCCCAGGATATGTAGGAAACCTTTGAAGCAAAGGTTCGGTCAAATATTTTTCAAAAAACGCTTCACACGGAGTACTCGGATGGGCAAAAATCGCTCGCTTTATCTTTGCACGAAAACCCTTCGTGTCTTCGGGCAAAGAGGGACAACTGTAAGCACGTGATTTTTGCCCTATATGAGAATTACTCCCAAAAAAAAATTCAAAAATAAAGTAATTTTTCTTGGTGTCCATTTTTGTGATATTTTGTGATATTCTGTGATATTTTGAATAATTATTTGTATTTGTCTGTGCATGTTTATTTGTTAAATTAATAAAAATACAAAAAATATGTCGCATTTTGCATGTAGGATTTAATTCTACAATTGTTAGTAATTAAATTTGTTTTACAAAAATTAAAAATTACAAAAATAGGCATCGTTTGCATTTTTAGCATTTAATGTCCAAATATACAATTTTATGCTTAATTATTACTTAATTGTGCGTTAATTGTTATTTGGAGTTAATTTGCGCTTTTATAACTTAATTTAGTTCTTAATAATAGTTTAAGTATTTTTATAATTTTGTTTTAGAGAAATAAAAGAAGAAAAGAGAGCGAAAATATAAAGAAAGTCGGAATTGGACCTTTTCTTCGATTTCAAGCCACATGCCCAAAAAATGGCCCAATCTTCCCTACGACCCAGTCCATTTCGAACTGGGTCGACCCAGTCCATAACCCAACACCCTATTATCTTACAAACAACACAAAACAAAAAGAAAAAATGAAGAAAACCCTAAAAATAACCTAAGTCATCCGCCCCCCCCCCAAACCTTTGCTCCTTCTTCTCCATCTCCATCTTACACAGCCATGGCTGCCCTAAAACCTCACCTCCCATGGCTGCGCTACCTTCTTCTTCGTCCACTCAAAACAACCAACGTCACCACCATCCACGTCGACCTCCCCATTGCATCGCCGGAAAACCCTCAACCAAAAAATAGGAAACCCATCGCTGCCCGCTTCATCCCCATCGTCTCTGAGCTTTGCCATCAACATCCATGGCTGACCTGCACCAGCATCACGTCCAAACCACTACCAAACAGACCAAACAACTTGCCTGCGCCACGCCGCTACTGTCGCGGCTGCTTCTTCTACTCCTTCTGATCGCCGCAGCTGCTGCCCGTTTCTGCCACTGCTGCTGCGTTCCGGCCTGCTTCTGCATCTCGCCGCGTCCAGCTCCCCGGCGCTGCTATTTCGCGGTAGCTTCTTCATCGTGATAACGCCGATGCTACTGCTTCAAAGTTTTTCTTCAATGCAAGCTTCGTCTTCTTCGTTTCTTCGTCGTTGTTTTGAATCGGTTAGTTAGTTTATGTTTCAAATTTTGTCCATATCTTGTTTGATATTTTTCGGACCCAAAATCGTTAAATGATTCGATTCTTGTTTTGGTTGTTCGTCGTTGAAATGATTTCCTAGTTTGTTCATATGTTTTGTGGATTAATTTTCAGATTTCAAAATGAAAGTTTAATTAGTTGTTTTCATGTTTATTTCATGTTTGTATTATTGTTTAAGTGAATATTTGTTAGTTTGATGTTTGTTAGATTCAAATTGAAATTTAATTAACTATTTATTCAATTTGTTTCATGTGTTTATGTATTGTTGGAAATTGTTAATATTGTTAAGTTCATAATTGTTTATTCGTCGATCTTGTTATTTGTCTAAAAAGAATTTAGTTGTGTTAAAGGAAATATATTGATTTAATCGTTTTAATCCATCATGTTTGTTGTGTTAAAATAGATTCATTCATGTTCATACTTTGTTTGGATGATCTTGAATCCGAATTTTGTATAGTTTGATTTCTTGTTTATCATTTATGATTATTTCATGAATTGGTCTCATAATCTTGTTTAAAGTTTAATATAAGAATTGTTTGTTGTAATGTTGTTAGAGTAGTTGATTTTAAGTTCAATATTATTGAATTTAGAAATCTAAATATACTTGTTTGTTGTTGTTGTTGAATCCGAAAATAGGATTGTTTGTTGCTAAAATATTGTTCAATCAAATTTTACTTGTTCTTTATTGTTCAATTTGTGTTCATGTGATTTGTTGTTGAAATGTTGAAGAAATCATGTTCATGTGATTTGTTGTTGAAATGTTGAAGAAATCATGTTCATGAAATTTGTTGTTTGGACATTGTTAGAAATTAATCATATTGCATATATTTTGGTTAAGTTTGATTAATTGATGTGTTATAGCTGATGGGTAGTTTGGTAATTTATAGTACTTTCGGGGGTAAAATAGTAATTTGTAATAGGGTCGGAAGGGTAGTTTAGAAATTGTACATTTTATAATTGTTTATATGAAGCATGAGGGACAAAATGAAATGGGGTGGGTTGTGATATAGTTGTTTAATATAAAGGGGGACAAGACAAAATTTAGTGGGGGGAATCTTGTATTTATTTATGTTAGGCATGGGGGACAAAATATAATGGGGTGATGTGATATGTTTATTTAATGTGATGGAGATGAGTGGGAAGATAATGGGTTGGGTAGAGAAAAAAGTATTGATTTTAATTAATTGAAAGATTTATGGGATGGGTTATATATAAGAAGTCTTGAAATCAGAATAAAGACAGATAGGAGAGAATACAGAAGAGAAAGAACGAATCTGAACAGAAAGAAAATAAGAGAGAGAGAAAAAAAGGTTGAACATTTAAGAGAGAGAAAATTCCGAAAAAATATTTAAACTTTCAAAAAAAAAACTAAAAAAAAAATCTTTTGCTTTCTTTCATTGTTTGAAATCAGAATTAATTGTTTTTCATCAAAGCTTGAAGCTTTTTGTTTTTGGGATTACTACTTCACCGATTTGCAAATCCGGTTCCTGGGTTACTGTTGCTGGACTGTTTGTTGCTGCACTGTATTGTCATTACTACTGCTGATTCTTATCTTCATTTTCTTTTGCTTCCAATATGAGGTACACAACTGACACGCTGGTTATTGTAATCCGAAATATGAAGCATGAATACAAATGAAGAATAGAGTGTTAAATTTTTAATTTAGTTTTAATTTTTTTTATTGTATTTAGATTATTCATGTATTATTATTCTGTCAATCACTGTCATTTGGCATAATTAGACATGTTATAGCGATATATTAAATAACGCCTTAACCGGATTATTAGGAAATATATTCAAGACGGATTACTAATTAAAACTGTTTAATAATCAAAATAGAAGAAATAACGTAAAAAATGGCGTTATTGAATCAGTTTGGCAAAAATTGATTAATTCCTTATTCATAAGGTTTTTTGTCAACATTAAGTTAATCGGAATCATGTAGTTAATTTCAGTTAAAACATGAATTAGTTTGCGAATCAAGTATTAGGACATGATGTGAATTAAAACAAGGTTAGTTAAGTTTAAATTGTTTAACTTTTAGAAATATGGTTTAGTAATCAAGTTTTTTTTTATGTTCAGTATTTGTAAATAATTAATTTCAATAAGCTTAAGTCATACTAACAATATGTTTTAATCCAACTATGGGATAATTAGTTTTTTTACTTTTTGGCAATTCCATGTTGTTCGTAATTATCATTTTAGTAATATTACTTTCCATTAATATTTGTTTTGAATTAGTAATTTATATGTTATTTTTAAGTATGTAGAGATTGACTTCATAATTATGGACAAACTTAGTAATAATAAAGATGTAGTCATTAAAGGGTATTCATAAAATAAGGGGGGATCTCGCTAACAAATAAATAAATATAAATAATACAAAAAATTGCAGTCCTCCAATCTTATTTATTTATTTTTTTTATATAAGAAAATACCTAGATTTCAAGATGGGCGATTTAGTAAAATTCACAGTCTTACCTAATAATATCATAACGCGTAGTATTTTGGCGCATATTTAATAAGGTTATTTTCTTGAATACGGGTGTACATTTATGTAACCCAAATCACGATCTTGACGAAGTCAAAATGCGTCAACAAATCACGCGTGCACTGGTTGTGGCGTGGCTCGAGATGCGTTTTCACGACGTTGCAATTTTGTATAAAATAAATAATGATAAAAGCGGTTTTTAAAAGTTAAATTTGCACATAAGTTTATAATACGTATTATATCAGATAGTCAAGCCAAATATAACAGTTGAGCGACCGTGCTAGAACCACGGAACTCGGGAATGCCTAACACCTTCTCCCAGGTTAACAGAATTCCTTATCCGGATTTTTGGTTCGCGGATTGTAATACAGAGTCATTCTTTTCCTCGATTCGGGATTAAACTGGTGACTTGGGACACCCTAAATCTCCCAAGTGGCGACTCTGAAATAAATAAACAAATCCTGTTTCGACTGTCCTTTAATTGGAAAAAACTCCCTACGCCCCCGCGGGCGCGGAAAAAGGAGGTGTGACACATAGCAGAAATGGTGAAATTCTTTTGAGTGGCATCTAAGGTTTATCTTGTAATCCTTCAACGTAAATGCAAAACTTGAGAATTTTAATGAAACTATGTTGCACACTGAAAAAATATAATTACTTTTAACCCCCAAAATGGGAAAAATTAAAAAGAGATGGAACTTGTTCGGTACAATGTTTACAACCATATGACTAGGGTGTCAATTTGAGCTCAAACCCCTCTAACCCGTCCAACCCGCTCAGAGATTAACGGGTTGTGTTATAAATATTTTAGCTCATAGGTCAATTTGGGCTGAGCCCAAGTTAACCCATTATATTTTATAACTCATTCTTACCCATTAAGTAGCCCAAATACAACCCATGAAATTCACCTATAACAAAAGGTATCTCAACCCAACTTATATAGAAATTTATTTGGTTGCCCCAATTACTTTTTTTTTGTATTTTCAATTTTATGTTATTTTCTACACCATCCACCCCCACCTCCCACCCACCACCCACCACCCCTAAAAAAAAATTACTTTATTTTTTGTATTTTTTATTTTCTGTTTTTTTTCCTGCACCAACCATCCCCCACCCTACCCCTTGCCCACATGAAAACCCCTCCCCTAAAAAAAAAATTTTACTTTTTTTTTGTATTCTCAATTTTCTGTTTTTTTTTTCTGCATCCACTCCTCTCCACACCCCGCACCCCCACCCCCCGCAAACCTCTCAAAAAAAATATTTTACTTTTTTTTTAAATTTTCTTTTTTACTTTTTTTTTAAAATTTTTAATTTTCTGTTTTTTGTTTTTTTTCGTTCTTCTGCATCACCCATCCGCCCAACCCCAAAAAAATTTCAACTTACACATTTTAAGGTAAAAGACTTTTTTATGCAAGATGAGCATGGTTCTAAAACATGAGTCAAGTTGGGCGGGTTGGGTTATGACCCTTGTTTAGCTCATCTTGACTCAGCCCATCTTAGCTTGAGTACACTTTGGGCTGGGTTGGGCAATGACCCATTTATTCACCTAACCCATCTTGACCCGCCCAAATTCAGCCCAACCCGCCCATTTGCCACCCCTAAATTTATAGTATATTGTAGTAGTTATTTGTACTGTCATGTACTATTATTATTAGTTATTAGTTATTTGTATTCCTGATATACTATTCAATCTTTTTTATTCCTGACGTTAATTATTTTGTCCTATACTTTTGGGTTATGATGCTATGGTTCTCAACGAATTGTTATGGCATTGTAGTCGCTATTGATTTATTTTGTCAAGATTGAAAGAGAGGTGGTAGATTTATGGCAGAAAACGGTGGAGTAGTGTTGTGAGAAAGGTTGTTGGAGGAGATGAAATTTTGATGAGGTGGAAATATTGTGGGCAAAAATGAAAAATGTAGTATGGGGCCCACATAAAATAATCTAATCCTAGATGCCATTGGATAAGTTAGAGTATTCAAGTGACATTTGGGGCCAACTTTAAGTGTTTGTTTATTTATTTTGCCAAATAGTAGTAGTAGTAGTAGTAGTAGTAGTAGTAGTAGTAGTAG
Organism: Nicotiana sylvestris; assembly: GCF_000393655.2. Lineage (NCBI taxonomy): Eukaryota > Viridiplantae > Streptophyta > Magnoliopsida > Solanales > Solanaceae > Nicotiana > Nicotiana sylvestris. The sequence goes on along the minus strand of NC_091060.1, from coordinate 177,334,023 downwards.
TAGCAGTAAAAGTTTTTTTATATTTTTACTGGCATATAAATCTACGATAAGGTTAAAATACTCCTAAAAAACATATGATGTGACGACCCAGCTAGTCGTCTCATGAATTACCGCTCCATTTTTCCCATTTCTACTTCTTTATGCTTTGTAGTTCGTGTTTTATGTGGTCGAGTTGATTGGTTTGCGTTTGGTGTGGTTTTGATAAGAAATGAGACACTTAGTCTCTTTTAAGAAGGCTTAAATTGGAAAAGTCAACCGGATGTTGACTTATGAGTTAGAGGGCTCAGATGTGAGTTCTGATGGTTCGGTTAGCTTCGGGAGGTGATTTGTGACTTAGGAGTGTGATCAGAAGTAGTTTTGGAGGTCCGGTGTAGAATTAGGCTTGAATTGGGGAAGTTAGTATTTTGACGATTTCCGGTTGATAGGTGAGATTTTGATCCGGGGGTCGGAATGGAATTCTGAGAGTTTCTCTAGCTTCGTTATGTCATTTGGGATGTGTGTGCAAAATTTCAGGTCATTCGGACGTGGTTTGGTTGGGTTTTTAATCGAAAACATATTTCAGAAGTTTTTAGAAAACTTAGGCTTGAATTCGATGTGAATTGATGGAATTAGCGTTGTTTCAGGTGTTTTGATGATTGGAACAAGTTTGAATGAGATATTAGGTTGTGTTGGTGCCTTTGGTTGAGGTCCCAGGGGCCTCAGGGTGATTTCGGATGGCTAATGGGAAGTTCTGGAACTTGGGAGATAGCAGATTTTCTGCTGCTGCTGGTGTTTTCACACCTGCGGCTTGGGGACCGCAAGTGCGTGATTTGGGTCGCAGAAGCGGAAAGGCTGGGGAATGTCTGGAACCGCAGATGCGGAAGGGGGACCGCACCTGCGGAGCTGCAGAAGCGGTGAGAGGACCGCAGATGCGGTGATGGCCCTGTAAGTGAAATTCTGCACATGCGGAAAAATGACCGCAGAAACGGTACCGTAGAAGCGGTACCGCAGAAACGACTATTGGACAACATATGCGGTTATGTCTGGGCAGTGAGTTTATTAAACATTTCTTCCGCGATTGTGAGCCATTTTTCTACCATAGTTGAGTATTTTGAGAGCTCTTTGAGGGAAATTGAAGAGGTATTCGAGGAGAAGTGATTGGAGGTAAGATTTATGAGCGTAAAACTTGATTCTATTGTGAAATTAACCTAGAAATTCATGGAAATTTAGCTAAAAATGGAAGAACTAGGGCTTGAGATTTTGAGATTTTTAAATTGGGATTTGAAGGGCCATTTGAGGTCCGATTTGAGAGCTCTTGATATGTATGGACTCGTGAAAGGATAAGGAACCCGATGATGTGAAAATTTCCAAATTTCGAGAAGTAAGCCCGAGGCTCGAGTGTTTCTAATTTCAGAATTTTTGATATTTTTCGATTGTTTTCGCTTGACCTTTGTTTCTAGCATATTGTGACTTGGTCTGTCCTGATTGATACTTTTACCGTGTATTTGATTAAAGCTTATTTGTTATCATCATTATTTGGGTTGATTGCCAAATTTGGGCTTCGTGCCAATTATTTGAACCCTCCGGGGAGTTTTGTCACTATTTCCTCACTGTTTTGATTTACTACTTGAACTCAGTCGTACTGCTTTCCACTGTTCTACAACTCAGCCACTTTTACTCGGTTTTGAAACTAAAATGATATATTAATTGATGTTTTGGGCTGAGAACTACTATTTTACTCATGCCCGAGGGGCTGATATGATTTCTGGACTGAGTACGACCAAGGGCCAGATGTGAGGATACTATGAGATCAGGTTGCGCGCCACAACAGTGTTATACTGATATTGATATGAGGTAGAGGGCCCAGATTTGATGTCACTAGGTGGTTTGATATTGCGCTTGGGTCGTAAGGGGCCCTTCCCGGAGTCTGCACACCCCCAGTGAGCGCCGTCGATGAAATATATGGATCGGGCTGCACGCCGCAGCGGGTACTCTAGGGTACCATTCTATGTGTTGATTTTCTTATATGTCTGCCACTTAACTGCTTATTTGTTGTAGCATTACTATATTTCATTTCCATTGGTTTATTGCTTTCATATTACTTGTTTAAACTGTCGCATTATAGATTACTCTATGTTTTTCGTGATTTCTTATTCTCAGTCATTATTTATGCTTATTACTCACTAGGTCGGAGTACTCACATTACTCGCTGCACCTTCCATGCAGATCCAGGTGTTCTAGAGGCTGAGTGAGGAGTTTCAGTCGATTAGTTCATATCCGGGAGCATCGAGGTAGCTGCACGGCGTCCGCAGCCCGGATTACTCCCTTCTATCCTTTCGTTTTATCCACATTTCCTAGATTGATTATGTATTAGGCTGTTAAACTTGTACTAGAGGCTCGAGACTTGTGACACCAGATCTGTATGGGCTATGTAGTAGTATTATCATCTGAATTTCCGCATATTTAACTCGTTGTCTTAAACTTTTATTAGGGTAATTTAGTAATTTAACTGTGTTAGCTGATAATGATTTTTTTTATAAGAAAACGGATTGAGGTTATTAGTTGATCAGGCTTGCCTAGCAGTGTGTTGGGTGCCATCACGACCGGGTTGGGGTCGTGACAAGTTGGTATCAGAGCCTAGGTTACATAGGTCTCGCAACTCAAGAGCCGGTTTAGTAGAGTCTCGCGGATCGGTACAGAGATGTCTGTATTTATCCTCGAGAGGCTGTAGAACCTTTAGGAAAAACTTCATATTCTTGAAATTTTGGTCGTGCGAACTTGTTGATCCGGGTACTAAAACTTCTATTATTCCATTCTCTCACAGATGGTGAGGACGCGAGCTATCGGATAAGGTGGGCGACCACCAGTGCCACCAACTGAGACCACCAGAGGCCGTAGGCACGGTCGTGGTCGTGGCAGAGGCAGAAAAACTAGGGAAGCACCTGCAGATCCACCAGCTACCCTAGCTCCGGATCAGGCTCCAGCTATGGATGCTCCAGCAGCACCAGTTTAGACGCCAGCTGTACCCATCGTGATTCTGTGTCTTCAGGAGGCCTTGGCACATATCTTATCAGTTTGTAGTGGCCTGCTTAGGCAGTTTCAGCCACTACCGCAATAGCTACGTCACAGTCCGGGGAAGGCAATCAGACCCCCGCTGCTCGCACACCTAAGCAGGTAGTGTAGGGACTACAGACGTCGGGGGTACCTCCAGCTCAACCGGTTGCGCCAGTTCAGGAGTTCGTAGTACCAGCCATGCCGGATGATGAGCAGCGTCGTCATGAGAGGTTTGGTAGGCTCCAGCCTCTGTCGTTCAGTGGTGCTGAGGGCGAGGATGCCCAGGGTTTTCTTGATAAGTGTCAGCGGATACTCCGTACAATAGGGATTCTTGAGTCTAGTAGTGTGTCATTTACCACCTTTCAGTTCTCGGGGGCTGCCTTTACTTGGTGGGAGGATTTTGAGAGGCGTAGGCCTGTCGGTGCAACACCCCTTTCTTGGCAACAGTTTTCCGCTCTCTTCTTGGAGAAGTATATATCGCAGTCCCGCCGAGAGGAGTTGCATTGGCAGTTTGAGTGGTTGACGCAGGGGGGTATGACCTTGACCCGGTATGAGATGAGGTTTTCTGAGTTGGCTCATTATGCCATTTGGATGATTCCATCTAGGGGTGGACATTCGGTATTTTGGTTCGGTATTAAAGAATTTTGGTTTGGTATTTCGGTATTCGGTTTATCAATTGTGTATACTAAATACCGTACCAAAATATTTCGGTACAGTTCGGTATTTATTATTTTGGTTCGGTACGGTTTCGGTTTAATATTAGCTAAATAAGCAACACTAACGAGTGACAATTCTCCTATGTTTGAATGCCCTACTGACTGCTATCTAACTATTCAGCCAAGAAATACAATAAAATTGAACAGCCATTTCGTAATACTTAGTATACAATATCTACAGTTTCTGTTATCATCATTGGAAAGAAACATTTTTTTTCTACTCCTAACATGACAGTAACATCATATACTCAGAAAGAAGTAAATAGAAAGAAGCAAATACATATGAAATTGAACAGCCATTTCGCTAAATGCTGGCATTTGGAGCCAACTCACATTCGTGTGGCTTAATGCCTTAATCTATTATTCAATAAACATGCGACAGTAGCAGCCCATCAAGCAAGAACCATTGGAAACTTCAAAAGATATATACCACAAAAACAACATAAGTATGCTGCTCCAAAAGAAATATGAGCTGAACTTAGTCCTCTCTTCAATTAACTCAAAATGTAAGAACACAAGAAACCCAATAGAACAAGGAGAATATTTAGATCAAAATGATTTTACTGATAAAGTGATTAAGGAGAAAGATAGGAAAGCATATGAAACATAAACAAAATGTAGGAGAAATATATGAAAGCATATGAAGTCACAACAGCTGATCTCTTGAAAAAGCAGCCGATCTCTTTGAATTTTGGTCTTTGTTTGCCCGAAATTTCTAAAGCAGTAGCCGATCCCTAAATCCTTTCTGAGGAGCGAGGAGTGAGTTCTATGTTGTGAGTTGTGACTGCCTAATGTCCTAATCTTTAGACCCTAATTGAATGAAAGACAAAGAATAGAGAGTGGACTTGGGCTAGGGCGCTGGAGTAGGCAGTAGACTGGAAATTAGATTAGAAATTGTTGGGCTGGGGCACTGGGCAGTGTAGTAGCTAACTATAGGTCCAACTTAAAAAAATAAAAAGTCTTTAAAAATTCGATAATTCGGTATTTCGGTATACCAAAATTTCAAGATCCTAATACCGAGGACCGTACCATAATACCGAAATACCGAAAATGTTATACCGAATTAGACTGAAATACCGAAAAAACGAAACCGAAATACCAAATTAATTCGGTCCGGTTCGGAATTCGATTTTCCGGATTTTATGCCCACCCCTAATTCCATCAGATCATGAGAGGATCAGGAGATTTATGGCTGGCCTTAACTACCATCTCCGTATTTTGATGACTAGAGAGAGAGTATTGGGTGCTATGTTCGAGGAGGTGGTTGATATCGCTCGTGAGATTGAGACGGTTCGCCGTCGGGAGCGAGAGGAGAGGGAGGCCAAGAAGCCTTCGGGCAGTTACAGTGGTGCTCCTTCGAGGGGCTAGTTCCAGCATGGTAGAGGTCATTCTTTCAGGCCTGCTCAGTCGGCCTGTCCAGAGTATCATGGGGCATCTTCAGGTCATGGTCATCATGGGTCTCAGCAGGGCCAGCCTTCATTCAGCGCCCTTCCAGCTCAGAGTTTATCGAGTGCCTCATCAGCTCAGGGTTCTTCTGCACCGAGTACATCTGCTAGTCACTCCGGTGCGAGGGGTTCCCTTCAGTCCCCATATCCAGCACCAGGTATATGTTATAAGTGCGGAGAGTTTGGACATATGAAGAGGCAGTGCCCTCGACTTCCTGATGGTCAGTTTCAGTAGAGGAGTCAGCCCTCGACTTCTCTCCAGTTACTTCACCACTCGCCCAGCCAGCTAGGGGTGGAGGTCAGGCAGCCAGGGGTCGCCCCAGAGGGGGAGGTCGATCAGGCGGTGGCCAGACTCGTTTCTATGCTATTCCAGGTAGGACATATGTTATTGCTTCAGATGCTGTCATTACAGGTATTGTTTCAATCTGCCACAGAGATGCCTCTGTATTATTGGATCCCGGTTCCACCTATTCTTATGTGTCCTCATATTTTTCTCATTACTTGGGTACACCCCGGGAGTTTCTTGCTTTACTTGTTCATGTGTTTACCCCGGTGGGCAATACAATTGTTGTGGACCGTGTGTACTAGTCATGTGTCGTGACTATTGGGGGTCTGGAGACCCGAGTTGATCTATTGCTATTGAGCATGGTGGACTTTGATGTTATTTTGGGCATGGATTGGTTATCTCCGTGTCATGCTATCTAGACTGTCATGCTAAGACAGTCACTTTGGCTATACCGGGTGTACTGCGGATCGAGTGGCGTGGTGTGACTGATTATGTTCCTAGTAGAATGATCTCTTTCTTGAAGGCCCAGCGTATTATTGGGAAGGGTTATCTGTCATATCTTGCATTTGTGAGGGATGTTGGAGCTGAGACTCCTAGCATTGATTCTGTTCCAGTCGTGAGGGATTTTCCCGATGTTTTTCCTGCAGACCTGCCGGACATGCCACTGGACAGTTCTCTTTCCCCTAAACCAAGAGACGCGTACTGTTCTTCTTCTCCAAAACAAAAACACCCGAATCCACTCCCTAAATCACTCAAAACCCTTGCCGAGTGAGCATCAATCTCGCACCTCGCGTTTCCCCTCTCTCCTCCTACCATATTACAACCATTTCTGATAGATTCCCTCTCCTTCACATGCTCTCTTCAATGTTTTGCGGATTCTTTCACCCTTCAGATGAAACGAGGAAAAACGGGGAGCGTTAGATCAGATTCAAGTTGATCTACTCCCTCCATTTGCCCCCTTTGCATCAGAAAAGTGATAAAAATCAGTTTTGGGGAGAGGATTTCTTGGCTCGGAAGATTTCTGGAAAGAGGAATAGAAGTTTCGAAAATTGGGGAAGTCTATATAAGGTGACATCCTTTTCTTGTAGGGGGAGCGGAGTTGATTTTTTTTTTCGAAATATTTTTGGGGAGTCTGATATTTGGAGAGAAAAGTTTTTTTTTTTGAAAAAATCCCTTAGTTTTCTTCACGGTTTCTTTTCGCGTGTTCTCAATTCAATTCCGGAGAAGGAGGTCTAAAATATTTTTTCAGTTTCTTTTTCTCCGGTCTTAGTTGTTTCACAAGTCTGAAAACCAAAAGAAATTTCATTATCTTTCTTTGATTTTCCTCAAAAATGGAGATAGATTGAGCCGGGATTGAGTTGGCTGTTCGAGTTCGAGTTCGTAGTTTTTACATCCCGGTGCACTGTAACAACTGTGTTCTTGAGCTTTCATCATCAAATTCACTTGTATTGGGTTCAAAGAAGAATTAATCTAAGTTTTTCTCAACTCAGGTTCATTTCTTCTCCAATTCTTTATTATTCGTGATTCAGTGTTTGTGTGTGTTCATATCCCGTCATGGTTTGGTGTAAACCCTGAAAGCCAATGTCTGTGATCCTACTCTATTTCTGAGATCTATTTGGCTTTGGCTCAGATCTGTTAAGATGTCTTAGTTTATCATTAAGGTACACTCCAATGGTTGATCTATTTGCCTTTGACCTGCTAATTCATCTTCTGCAAATTCGTTGTCAGTTGGTAGGTTGCAAGTTCGATTGCTCTTTCTGCTATCTTTCGAGGTTTTCGAATTTATGGAAGTTAGCTTTATCATTTTTTTTCGAACTAAATAAAGGGCAATTGAATTGATCTCTTGTCAGCAAGATCATCAGTGATTTGGTTTTGTTTATGCAATAAACTTTCTGCTGGCTTCCTTAGCAGAAGACTTCTCTGCTTTTCTACTAAAGCTTGATGCATTCGAAACGCATTAATCTGCTGCTTGGACTGTTTGAGCTTCATCCTGATTTGTCTTAGCCTCATTTTTGGTTCATCTTAGTTAATTCATGGTTTAATGAAGTAAGTTATAGACCCTTTGTGTTACGTTTTCGTTTGAACGACTGACACTGTTGGTTTTCATTTGAATAGCTGAAGTCTTTGTATTAATAATTAATCTGTGTGAATCTGCTTTATGACTTGAAATTAACATGGCCAAACACTCTAAGACTTCTGTGAATTAGCAATACTTAGGAGTAGTCCAGTGATTTTCATTTGGCAGTTGGTATTTCGTGAGTGAGTGCTGAAACTCCTCTGAAATTGCTCTCATTGTTGGTTCTACTAGATCACTCTAAGATGCTCTGCAATTCCTGGTTTAGAATGAATTGAAGTGGTTCCTTGGGTTGTTGAAACATTAGCGATGTTCCAAAACTAATTACATAGGCAAACTTTTGTTTGATCGTTGCCTACACATTTATTCGCCTGAATGTTTCTTGACTCGTAGTATATGTCGCTCTTTATTTCTAATTATTTCTTATGTCAAGATTCTTTAGTCCAAACCTTTGGTATTGCAGTCTTTTCTGTCACGTTTTGGTTGTTTTTTTATTTCTTATCTCAAATGTTAAGATAGCTAGTCTTGCCTTGTTGAAATAAATTGAAGATAGAAAGGAATATTGGTATTGCTTGGATGAAGTTTGATTAAGGAGATGATAAGTCCATAGGTCTTTTATCAGGTATTTTCGTCCCCATTATAACAATCCAGATTCATATTGTAATGGCACTTATTTGTGACTTTTGTTTTTGATTAATGATATACGCAGGAGACAAGGACTTTTCCCAACAAAAAACTCTTTATTTTCTATAATGTTTAGCATATTTCCATTCTTCAGGTGCTTTAAGAAGTGCAATATGTAGCTTTTACACTGTTTCATCTTCACAAAAGGAATTCTATAATAATCCTCCACGAGTTATGTTTTGATAATTACTAGGACTGGAAGATATGTAGTTTCTGTAATTCAGCTAGTCATTACAGTTGAATTAGCATATATTGTGATTGTGCATACATTCGCGTAATATAATCACGATTCCAAATAAATCGGAGTATGCGTTCGCGCAACTTCGAACGTATTTTCTTAATAGTAAAATTGTTTTAATAGGTTACTAATTAATTAGGTTTATATAGTATGAGGTGTGCCATCTACGATCTAATTATTCATGGCCCTCATATTAATAACTTAGATATATAAATGACAAATGTTCGTAGTTTGCTTTAGGCACGTTTAATATACTATCGTGGTTGTGGACACGTTTGTGTGACATGATTATGATTCTTAAAATAAAATCGGAGTATGCGTTCGCGCAACTTTGGCCAAACTTTCCTAATAATAATAATAAAGCGTTATTAATTGTGGACACGTGGCGTGACATGATTTTTGGCGCGCCAAAAAAATGGGTATACGTACGCGTAACCCGTTTCAAGATAATTTTCTTAATTAAAAATGGTGAAAGAGGTAAACGCACATAGGTTCCAAAATGAGTAATTAAACAATTTTAATAAGCCAAGTATGATCAAGCGACCGTGCTAGAACCACGGAACTCGAGAATGCCTAACACCTTCTCCCGGGTTAGCAGAATTTCTTACACGAAATTCTATGTTCACAGACTGTATAACAGAGTCAATCTTTTCTTCGATTCGGAATTTAAACCGGTGACTTGGGACAACATAAAATTATCCCAAGTGGTGACTCTGAATTTAATAAATAAATAATCTCATTTTGATTGTCACTTAAATTGGAAAAAACTCCCTTATACCCTTCCGGGGGTGGTAAAAAGGAGGTGTGACAGCTCTGGCAACTCTGTTGGGGATCGAACCCAGAATCTCTGGTTCAGGGTTCAAGAATTCGAGCTTCTTAAATGATTTTTTTAACTTGGCTTCATTTATTGTTGATATTACTGTATTTTGTAAACCTTTTGTGCTAAATGCTATCTGTTTACCGCTTTAATATTATTTGAATTGTATATAATTGTCTTCCTATGCAACCCCTCTAAGTCTTCCGAAAATGGTGCACACGTTCGCGTGTCCCGCTTTTTATGTAGAAATTATACCAAATAGAACGAGGTTGGGCAAGCGACAAGGTCGGGTAGACTTCAGTGCTCCTGGTACGTCGCCCCCTGTTCGGCCCCAGTTGTCCGCTCGGGTACCCCAAGTCTAGACCAAAACCCCAGGACTTAAACCTAGAAAAACGCAGCTTCATGCCGGATCCCTAGTAGGAACGTTTGTTTGCATCATGTGCATTTGACTTAGGGGACTCATCACAGGGGTTGAGTCCGTCTAGGACAGGTGTGCCCAAAATAACAGACCATCCTGATGCATTTTATGTGCTATGTAAACATTTATTTGTTTCGACTTGCATGCTGACCAACCAAGGAAAATAAAGCAAAAAGAAAAACCAAGAGTGATGTAGGGAAGAAATAAAGCCCAGTTCTAAAGAAAAAACCGGTATTTGAAACATCCCGAAACTCTGCCAAAATTTTTCGAAAAAATGAGAGTTATTTCAAAAGAGTCATTACCGTGTGTCAAAACTGACCGAACTACGCAGGTCTGATTCTCACCGGATGTGGGATACCTAGGCAACCTACATAAGGTTCGGCCTTATTTTTTATGGGAAAAAAAGAGTCAGTGGTTAGGTAAATGTAGTTTGGAGTTTTGGTTAAAATGAGTCGATCCAACTTCGGCAATGTCTTAAACAGTTATTGCCGAGATAGCCTTAGAGTATTTTCAGTTGTCGAAAGGCTATTTTCGTAAAAGAACATACAAGTTTGTGAAGTGTCATAAAATAATCCTTCCCGGCCTCAAAATTCATGTGAAATTGGGAAAGAGCCACGTTTGCAAAAACAGTCATTTGGCTAAAATTGGCACATAGGGGAAGGAATCATGGTCCTTTGATTTTTCTTTGGAAACTTGTTTTACAAAAAAAAAGGGTCCACTAGTGTCAATCCTAACCTTAACCTTCCACAGGAATAAATGAATATTATCCAGGATCCGCCAGAAGTAGTCAGGGAACAGGCTCAGTTGCACTTGCGTATGTGGTGGAATGATCTAGATAAAGATGGTCAGAAATGGGTGAAAAAGTAGTGGGTTGCCCTTATAAATATTTTTGAGATTAAACCACGGGAAGATCTGATCAAGGCTTTGGTAACTTTCTAGGATCCTATTCACAATGTTTTCATTTCTCGGACTTTGAGATTACCCTACTTTGGAGGAAATGGCCGGGTACATTGAGTTTGGACGTAATTTGAGGAAGCAACAACTTATATTTCCGAGGGCTCTGTCGGTGCACAAGTTTTTTGACCTCTTAAATATCAGTAAACAGACGAAGAAAGACCGTGTAAGCAACAGTTGTTGTGCTTTCCATTTCTTATACTTTAGGTTCGGGCACTCTGCTGGTTTCGAAACGCATGAAAAGGGTTTGAGCAACAAACAAGATAAGGGTCGTTGGCAAATTCATCGTCGGTTTGCATTTATTGTGGCATTCTTGGGGATCATGGTTTTTCCAAATGAGGAAGGGACAGTTGATATTCGTATGGCTAGAATTGCATAAATCCTCACTACCAGGGAAGATCATACACTTGCCCCATTGGTGCTGGCGGATATTTATCGAGCATTGACTTTATGCAAAGCCGGGGCTCAATTCTTTGAAGGTTGCAACATCCTTCTACAAATGTGGTTGATCGAGCATCTTCGCCATCACCCCAGATTCATGAGTTATGGTTCGAGCCCGGGTAACTTCATCACCAGTTACGAGGAAAGGGTAAAGGATTGCAACGTGCCAGAAGGGTTTGAAGCATGGGTCTCCCACTTGAAAGCTCTCAAAGCAAGTCAGGTCGAGTGGACTATAGGATGGCTCCCGAGGACATAAGCCATATACATGACTGCTACCAAGGGCTACCTGAGGTTAATGGGTGTAAAGAGTATTCAGCCATATGCACCGCAGAGGGTCTTGAGGCAATTGGGAAGATATCAGATTGTGCCCGAAGATGAAGATCTAAGCACCCAGGTCATAGAATTGCATCCACAAGCTGCATTGTCTGAGGCTTTAGTTCAGCAGGATTGGAATAGTTGTCGGTATCTGAAAATGGCACCCAGGTACCAGATGTTGCAAAGGGGGAGGTAGATCCAAACTATGCTGCTTGGTTTGAGAAAAGGTCTTGTGTAAACCACGAGCCAGAGCCCGAGAGGCCTGCTAAGAGACCTTATGTTCAAGCTTTTGATGACAAAATCCAGGAAAGGTTAGTATGAGGGGGGGAAGAAAAGACATATCAAGCCGAGATTCATGCCTTGAAAGAGAAGCTGAGAAACATGGAATTCAACAATGATCTCCAAGCACAAGAAGCCGAAGGTGAAAGAAGAAAGTTAGCCCAAGAGAATGAGGCTCTCTGGGCCCAAGTACGAAAAATAAGAATAGCAATTGAAAACACGGGAAGGAGCAGAAAAGACGAAAAGCTCATCTACAGCCTTACCCAAAAAGTGCGTGATTTTGAAGAGAATTTGCAAAAGACCGAAGCGGATCTAGCAAATGCCCGAGCCAAGTTAGCTAAGGACGCGGGGGGGGGGGGTAGTTTTGTTCGGCAGTTGAAGGAGAAATATGACAAAGGGATGGTGATTATAAAGGAAAAGGTCAATGTCCTTGAAAATGAAATGGCCAAGCAAGCTAGAGATTTCAAAGCTGAAAGGGAGCACTGTTATGCCTTGATAGCACGGATAGAGAGAGATTTGCAATAATTTCAAGAATAGAATCATGCAGCTGAACAAACTTTGGAAGCTAGGGCCCAACAGATTGGGCGTTTGCTGCAAGAAAAGGGTGTCATAAGAGAAAGGGTCAGGAGGATCGTCCACTACATCGCGATGAAATGCAGTAGGTGTGAGGACATGACCAGATCCATGTTCTTCACTACTGTAATGACCTTTGTCCGCCAGATAATGGAAGATCTTTACCATCTCCAAGGGGATTTGGCGAGTAGGCCCGTGGCGAGACCGAATGATGTCCCGTAGGCCCCAAGAGCATTTGAGGTATTGATGTATTCATGATTTTTACTCGAGTCTATATTTCCTTTCTGTTGGAGTCTGTTAGTCTATTTTCGAGTCTGTGTTTTCATCTTTCTATTGGAATCTTGTAGTTTCCCCTTTCGAGTCTGTTAGTTTTTATGTTTAAATTTGGTAGGATGAGTCGTTGTAACCAAAACTGTTTTATTTTACGGAAAAATTTGAAAATCCCAAAATGTTTTATTTGGTTTTACATTTATCTCCCAGACCTACGCTTGGTCTGATTCATGAAGGGCCATGATACGTAGGCAATCCCCATAGGATTTGATCATAACCAGAAAAGAAAAAAAAGAAAAAAAGAAGAAAAAAAAGGGAGAAAACAAGAAACTGTGGGAAGGAAAAAATGGCAAAACAAGAGAGAAAATGAGAATAAAGAACAACGAGAAATCAAGCAAAGAAAGGTAGGAATGAAAAAAAGAGAAGCTACCAAACGGAAATAAGGAAAAGCTGGGATGACGCAAGCAACCGATCAAATGCATAATAGAAATGGTTAACTGCTTAGGTGCATTCATTCCCCAATGTGTGGTTGCCCATCTGTTAAGCTCTAATCGCTAACAAGTTTGTTGTTGACAATTCAGTACAGGAAGGTGGTTAGTTTGTTTGGAATTCTGGTAACTTACCCATACAACACCCGGTCCAAAAACAAGTCGATCATGGCTAACCAGGAACTTGATGCGAGTGTTATCGATCCTTCGAGGGAGGGGGAAGAGTCGGATGTCAATTTGAAAGAAGAGATGTATAAGTTGAAACAACAGATGGCCGAGATGTATCAAACATGGGTAAAAGGGCACCCACCGCCACTTTATCCCTCCAACCCTACCTTCGTCCCTCCATTAGCTCAGTCTCAGGAACCTCCTACCACCGATTCATCCCCGAGCTTTCCCATTTACCACCACTACCAGAGCACCACCTCCCAAACACCACAAGCTCTACCACCCAAACTAGTTCCATACCCTCCTCCACCAGTCACTCCTGTCTTCGTGGAACCCCCACCTGATACACTCCACAGATCCTCCAGCGAGCCTTTATTCCAAACCCATGACAACCAATATTACCCCTCGGATCCCACTTTCAAAGCTTTAGAAACCCTATTCCTACACTCCTCGTTTTGATCTCCCTGGGGAAATTGAGAAGCCATCTAAAAACCCCGAATAGGAGGAGATGTTCAGGAAAGTTAAAAGCCTGGAATAGTCATTCAGAGACATGCGGGGGTTGGGAGGTCAGGTAAGCGTGGCTTACAAAGATCTATGTCTATTTCCAGATGTTCAATTGCCGGCAGGGTTTAAGATGCCCAAATTTGATTTGTATGATGAGCATGGTGATCCAGTGGCGCACTTGAGAGGTTTCTGTAGCAAAATAAGGGGAGATGGCGTGAAAGACGAGTTACTAACGGCATATTTCAGTCAGAGTCTGAGCGGTTCGACATTGGAGTGGTACACTCGGCAGGATCATGGAAGATGGTATACATAGGATGATCCAGCACAAGCATTCGCTTGTCATTTCCAGTACATTCTCGAGATTATTTCGGATCGTCTGTCCTTGACAAAAATTGAGAAAAAGCACAATGAGAGTTTCAGGTAGTATGATTTTTGGTGGAGAGAACATGCAGCAAAGGTTGACCTTCCAATGAAAGAAAGTGAAATGGTGGACTATTTTCTACAGGCCTTAGAACCTACTTATTACGGTCATCTGGTATCAGCTATAGGCAAGTCCTTCAATGAAGTGGTGAAGATGGGCGGTATGGTGGAAGAAGGACTCAAGACAAACAAAATCATGAGCTATTCAGCTATTAAGGCAACCACTCAGGCCATTCAAAGCGGAACTAGGGGAGTAATTGGAAAGAAGAAGAAAGAGGATATAGCAACGATTGATTCGGGAGCTTGGTTCGGACCTAGGGGTTCACCTCACCACTATCATCAGCCTCGTCCCCACCACCAAACCTACCCCCATACCCCATATAATCCACCTCAACACTACTACCCACCACCAGACCCCCATTTTTCTATCCACCATGCCCAAACATACAGCCAACCTCCTACCCATGCACAATGGTGTATGCCAGTCCCACAAAATACATACCCAGCTCCACAAAATGCCTATCCACCCCCATGAGCCTACCGAAACCCTTCTGGATTAGGTTTCCGACCCAATCAAGCATTTAAGAACGAGAGGTTGTAGAAGAGGAAAACATTCACTCCATTAGGAGAGTCATATACTAGTTTGTTCCACAGGCTGAGACAATTGGATATGCTGAGGTCGATCGAGCCAAAACTGCCAAATCCTCTCCCGAGAAATCTTGATCATTCTGTAAGTTGCGAATATTATTCTGGTGCCCCAGGGCATGACACAGAGAAATGCTGGCAATTGAAAACAGTTATCCAAGAGCTTATTGATACCAATCGGATTGAAGTCCAAGCACCGGAGGCGCCCAATATCAACCAGAACCCATTGCTGGCCCATTATGAGACAAATATGATCGAGATAGTGCATAAGAGAGGGAAGCCTAAGAAGCCTTCGTAGACCGTCATAATGATTCGGTCCAGTGAAACCAGGCCGGTTGAAAAGTTAACGAGTGATAAGCCAGTGATCAGGTTGAGCGTGGCAAACAGTGAACCATCTGTAGTATTCAAGAAGGGGTCCTCAAGTGATGTTGCAGTGAAACAAGAAAAAGCAAAAGTGGTGGTGCCAAGAGTGGCAAACAAGCCTGTCGTAATTGTGGAGGGTGCTCGCACAGATCCTGTTAGTATCAAACCTGTAACCCAGTTACCGATAGTCAACAGCAAGGCTGTCCTGTGGAATTATGAACAGGTGACAGTGACTTACAAAGGCAAAGAAGTCAAAGAAGAAGTCTATGAGACCCATGGATTGACTCGGTCGAGGAGATGCTTTGCCCCCGAGGAGTTAAGAAAAGCTAAAACCTCCAAAGATAACCCAGTGCTACTGAAGAAAGCTATGACCGAAGAAGAGGCAGAAGAATTTTTGAGAAAGATGAAAGTGCAAGACTATTCCATTGTGGAGCTGTTGAGGAAGATGCCTGCTCAGATTTCAATGTTGTGATTATTAATCCATTCAGACGAGCACCGTCGAGCTTTGATGAAAATCCTAAATGAGGCTCACGTTCCTGACAAAATCTCAGTAAACCATTTGGAAAATATAGCAAACAAGATATTTGAGGTAAACAGAGTCACTTTTTCTGATGATGAGTTACCCGTGGAGGGTACTGAGCACAATAGAGCCCTCTATCTTATGGTGAAATACGTAGATTCCGTGGTTACTTGAGTATTGGCCGAAAATGGTTCTAGTGCGAACATTTGCCCTCTCTTCACTCTGAACAAATTGAAAGTGGATGATGAAAGAATTCACAAGAACAATATTTGTGTTCGTGGGTTCGACAGTGGAGGGAAAGATTCAGTCGGTGACAAAGTGCTCGAGCTGACAATAGGACCAGTTGAATTTACCATGGAGTTCCAGGTGCTAGATGTGGCTATTTCTTACAATCTGTTGTTGGGTCGACCCTGGATTCATGCTACCAAAGTAGTCCCATCTACACTACATCAAATGGTCAAGTTTGAATGGGACAGACAGGAAATTATGGTGCACGACGAGGATAACTTGTGCGCTCACAGTGATGCCATTGTACCATTCATTAAGGTTGAAGATAACAAGGGGCCATGAGTTTATCAAGTTTTTGACACGGTGTCGGTAGAGAAAATTCCAGAAGGGAAGTGCGTTCCAATTCCGAGGGTAGCTACCGCATCAGTCATGGTAGCCGTTGAAATGTTGAAAAATGGTTTTGTACCTGGCAAGGGTTTGGGTGCATCTCTGCAAGGTATCGTACAGCCGGTGTCCCTCCCCAAAAACTTGGATACATTTGGTTTGGGATTCAAGCCCACAGTTGCAGACGTGAAAAGAGCCAGAAAGTTGAAACAGAGGGCATGGGTCCTCCCAAAGCCTGTCCTATGTCTCACTAGATCATTTGTCAGACCTGGCACCAAGAAATGCCTAGTAACAATAGTTCCCAGTGCTGTGGTTGGGCCTGATAAAGAGTTTATTGAAAGGTTCGAGAAGTTATTCGATGATTTGAACATGGTGGAAGCTGGAGAGGGTTCTAGCAAGGCGGATGTACAATTTGTTGGGCCCAGTGCAAAGATTAACAATTGGGAAGCTACTCCTCTCCCCACCAGGAAAGAGTTTTGTTCTTTTTATGCTAGTTTCAATGACATGACAGGCATGAGGAATCTTTGGCCCAGTCTTAAAAGTCAATCTAATTCTAAAATAGTAATTCAAGAAATAGAGGGTGATGATGAATTGGAATATGATGAGGATGAGGCCTTTGAAGAGATTAGTAGAGATTTAAGCCATTTTGAAGAAAAACCCAAACCTAACCTGAGTGATACATAAGAAATCAATTTAGGAAACCCATATAATATCAGAGAAACTAAGATAAACGTCCATTTTGAACCTCAACTCAGGGAAGAGATAATCAAAGCGTTGTTTGAGTACAAAGACATCTTTGCATGGTCATATGATGACATGCTGGGTCTAAGCACTGACTTGGTGGTTCACAAATTGCCCACTGACCCGACATTCCCTCCTGTCAAGCAGAAGCTGAGGAAATTTAAAACTGATATAAGTGTGAAGATCAAAGAAGAGGTCACCAAGCAGTTCGATGCAAAAGTCATTCGGGTCACTCGATATCCCACTTGGTTAGCCAATGTAGTACCTGTTCCAAAGAAGGATGGCAAGACCTGGGTGTCTGTTGATTACCGTGATCTCAACAAGGCGAGTCCTAAGGACAACTTC
Organism: Nicotiana sylvestris; assembly: GCF_000393655.2. Lineage (NCBI taxonomy): Eukaryota > Viridiplantae > Streptophyta > Magnoliopsida > Solanales > Solanaceae > Nicotiana > Nicotiana sylvestris. The sequence goes on along the minus strand of NC_091060.1, from coordinate 177,316,674 downwards.
CCACTGCCAAACATCCACATTTTGATTGATAATTGTGCCAAACATGAGATTGGGTCTTTTGTGGATTGCTATGCGGGCTATCATCAGATCTTAATGGATAAGGAGGATGCAGAAAAAATGGCATTCATCACGCCCTGGGGAACATACTACTACCGGGTCATGCCTTTTGGTTTGAAAAATGCTGGGGCAACTTACATGAGCGCAATGATGATCATATTCCACGACATGATACACAAGGAGATCAAGGTTTATATGGATGATGTAATCATAAAGTCTAGAAAGCAGTCTGACCATGTCAGAGATTTGAGAAAGTTCTTCCAAAGGCTTCGCACTCAATCCTGCAAAGTGCGCATTCGGTGTGCCGTCTGGAAAATTGTTGGATTCATAATCATCCGCCGAGGTATTGAATTGGACCCGTCAAAGATTAAAGTTATCCAAGAATTACCACCCCTAAGGAACAAGATTGAGGTGATGAGTCTATTAGGGAGGTTGAACTACATAAGCAGGTTTATTGCTCAGCTTACGACAACTTGTGAGCCTATCTTCAAACTGCTGAAGAAGGATGCTGCGGTCAAGTGGACAGATGAGTGTCAAAAAGTATTTGACAAGATAAAGGGGTACTTGTCAAACCCACCTGTGTTGGTGCCACCAGAACCGGGGAGATTTTGATTTTGTATTTGACTGTCCTAGACAATTCATTTGGTTGTGTGTTGGGTCAGCATGACATCACCGGCAGGAAGGAGCATGCCATCTATTATCTCAGCACGAAGTTCACATTTTATGAGGTTAAGTACACTCGCCTTGAGAGGACATGTTGTGCCCTAACTTGGGTAGCACAGAAGTTGAAGCACTATTTGTTATCTTACACTACTTACCTCATCTCTCGTTTGGATCCGTTAAAGTATATCTTTCAGAAGCCTATGCCTACAAGGCGGCTTGCAAAGTGGCAGATCTTGCTCAGAGAATTTCACATCGTCTATGTGACTAGACTGCGATGAAAGCCCAGGCATTGGCCGATCATTTGGCTGAGAACCAAGTGGATGAAAAATATGAGCCTTTGAAGACTTACTTTCCTGATGAAGAGGTAATGCATATTGATGAGTTGGAACCAATTGGAGAGCCAAGTTGGAAACTTTTCTTTAATGGAGCTGCTAACATGAAAGGTGTCGGGATAGGGGCTGTACTTATTTCTGAAACAGGGCATCACTACTATGTTACGACTCAACTTCGTTACTACTATACTAACAACATGGTTGAGTACAAGGCATGCATTTTGTGTTTGAGGTTGGCCGCAGACATGGGTGTCCAGGAAGTCTTGGTCTTAGGAAACTCAGACCTTCTGGTACACCGGATCCAAGGGGAATGGGAAACACGGGATTTAAAACTCATACTATACCGACAATGTTTGCATGATCTTTGTCACCGGTTTCGATCATTATATTTCAGGCATATTCCAAGGATCCATAATGAGGTTGCTGATGCTTTGGCTACCTTAGCATCAATGTTACATCATCCAGATAAGGCTTATATGGACCCTTTGCATATTCAGGTCCATGATTAGCATGCTTACTGTAATGTGGTGGAAGAAGAACTTGATGGTGAGCCTTGGTTTCATGATATCAAGGAATATATCAGGATGGGGGTGTATCCAGTACAAGCCACGGGTGATCAAAAGAGAACAATTCGGCGGTTGGCAAGCGGATTTTTCTTCAGCGGAGGGGTTTTGTACAAAAGGACTCCGGATCTTGGATTGTTGAGATGCATAGATGCTAGACAGGCCACAACTATCATGACCGAAGTACATTCTGGAGTCTGTGGACCGCATATGAGGGGGTACGTGCTGGCAAAGAAGATTCTCCGAGCAGGTTATTGGCTCACTATAGAGCGATATTATATCAGCTTCGTGCGCAAGTGTCATCAGTGCCAAATGCACAGAGATTTGATTCATTCTCCACCATCTGAATTGCACACAATATCTGCACCATGGACTTTTGTTGCGTGGGGCATGGATGTTATTGAGCCAATTGAGCCAGCAGCATCAAATGGGCACAGGTTCATTCTGGTGGCCATCGATTATTTCACCAAGTGGGTTGAGGCTAAAATGTTCAAGTCTATGACCAAGAAAGTAGTGGTCGATTTTGTGCACTCAAATATCATTTGCCAGTTTGGGATCCCAAAGGTGATCATTACAGATAATGATGCTAATCTCAATAGTCATCTGATGAAAGAGGTATGCCAGCAGTTCAAGATTACACATTGCAATTCCACCCCTTACTGCCCCAAGGCGAATGGAGCAATCGAGGCAGCTAACAAGAATATAAAGAAAATACTTCGGAAAATAGTGGAAGGCTCCAGGTAGTGGCATGAAAAGCTACCCTTTGCAATGTTGGGTTATCGAACTACTGTTCGTACTTCAGTAGAGGCAACTCCTTATTTGTTGGTATATGGCACTGAAGTAGTGATACCCGCGGAAGTTGAAATCACATCCCTTGGATTGTCGTTGAGGCCGAAATTGATGATGACGAGTGGGTCAAAACCCACCTAGAGCAATTGAGTTTGATTGATGAGAAAAGGTTAGCAGCAGTGTATCATGGCTAGTTGTATCAACAGAGAATGGCAAGAGCTTATAATAAGAAGGTGCATCCACAGAAGTTTGAAGTGGGTCATCTAGTATTGAAACGTATCCTTCCACATCAGGAGGAAGCAAAAGGCAAGTTCGCCCCAAATTGGCAGGGGCCGTTCATCGTGATAAGAGTGTTGTCCAATGGTGCTTTGTATTTATAGATATAGAAGGCAAATGTGTAGAAATGACCATCAATTCTGATACAGTCAAAAGATACTATGTATGATTTCTTTGGTTAAATTGGGTTTGTTTTTACTTGGCATATTTTGAAGATTGGAATGACGAAGGCATTTGTTCTGCGATCTAAACACTTTATCCTTTGTTACCCCTTTTGAGCCTTGTTTATTTCCTTTCATACTCCTCTTTTGAAATCAGTGGCAAAATTCAGAAACGCGAGAACAAAAGATAAGTAAAAGAAAGAAATGAAAAGGGAAAGAAAATAATGAAAAAGAAAAAGGGAAAAAGAAAAAGAAAAAAAAACTACAAAAAGAAAAAGGAAGAGAAAAGAAAAGAAAAGAAAAATCTCAACAATGAAGCAATTTATATGACATGAACTACGTTTGACCTGATTCCTTTTAAGGATATGTAGGCAGCCTCACGGTTCGGTCCCATCAAAATAAAAATCCAAAAGTCCCCTAGCAAAGAAATTGGGGCAGAAGTTGTGGTTGTTGTAAGAAATATGATTCCGAAAGTTGTAATTTTGAACCCATTTGAATTGTTTTGAGCCTTTGATATCCTTTCTTTCTAACCCTATCCAAAAGCCCACATTACGGTCCAAAGAAAGACCTTCTGATCAGTCTTCGAGAGATGCCAAGTCGAGCAAGTAGAGGTGATTCATATGAGGGGCAATATTTTGGTCCAAGCAGGAAAAATGAAAAATGAGAGAGTCTTATTGGTGAAAACTTTTACGGGTACCTTAAGGAGAAAGTGAGATGAGAGATGAACAAATAAGAGAGGTTTGTTGGTGAAAATCCTTCGGGGCACCGCAGGCTGAACGAGGTCAAGGCTTTGGCGAAGAAATCAGGTTATGGAAATTCCAGCGCAACAAAATATGGCAACTGAAAGTTGATTAGTTGGACAGACTGGGCCGATTAATCCGAAATGCATGTCATGATCACTGGTACCAGCTGTTCCACTCAGATAAGTCTATTTTCTTTTTCCTTTTAGCAGTCATCCAGTTTTGGATTCTTCTTATCCGTAACTCTAAAAGTCATTGCATTTCATTTCTTTTGGGTTTTATTTCTCTAAAATGTTTCAATGTTAGTCTTGTTTAAGCAAATAAGAAAGAATTTCAAAGCTCACTACTAGCTTCCAAGATCGCACAAAGCATAGTGTGGCCAAAGCATAACAAGGATAGTATGATGTAAAGTAAGACATAAAGTGTCAGCAAAAGTTCCATCAGTGAAATGATTTAGTAACTTCATGGGAGATGTAAGGGTTTAGATAAAGGTGTCAGAGATATAAGACAACGGTTTGGGTATAGAACACTCGGGGTCATCTAAGGTCATATGGGTTGAAAGTCAGCCAGGAAGTCAAGCGGTTCTTGGCCAGTTCAGTGGAGTCACCCAAAACAGAACACGACAGTGGGGAAACCTTCAGCAAGAATGCCATCAACTAACCACCACATTTAAAACTAACAAGATTTTTCTTTGATTGAAATAAGGGCATAAAGTTTCGGTTGTTCGGAGAAACCCTCCGTAGGGGAAAAGCAAGCACAATACAGGTTTGATTGTAAGTTCTCAGGACCCTCCTGGAAAATGGGACCTAGTTTAAAATTCAAAACAATCATGAGTAAAAAAATCTAGCATAAATGTACCCCAAAGGAATATAAGTTGGCTTCACAGTTTGCATGCTTGAGATAGGATCCAACTAGGAGTTGTCAGGACCCTCCTGAATAATGGGACCTAGCTTTAAGATTTCCATTAGATAATAAGAGTTAGCATAAGTTCTACTGTAGGGTAGTATAATTCAGCCGTAAAAGTTGTCACTCTTAAGATAAGACTTGATTTTTGATTTGCAGGGCCCTCCTGGATAATGGGATGTAGTTTTAAGACCTTCTTAGATAACAAGAGTTAGCGAAAGTCATACCTTTAGAAAACATAATTCAACTTTTAAAACTGTCATTTAACTAGGAGTGTTCAGGACATTCCTGGATAATGGTATCTAGATTTCAAATTCTTAGTAATATTTGGTAACATGATTCAGTTTAACACTCACAGATGCTCCCAATAACAAACAGGGGCAGAAAAATTTCTTTGTTTTGTCTATTTTGTTGCAATCAGGCGCCCACCTGGAGAACAAGGAAAAACAACTCAAGTTTCAAAGGAAAGCGGGTCTAGTTCAGCAATCAAGAGCCCACTTGGAGAGCAAAGGGAAAACAATTCAAGTGTCGAAAATCAGGAGCCCACCTGGAGAACAAAGGGAAAGCAGTTCAAGTGTTGGAAATCAGGAGCCTACCTGAAGAACAAAGGAAAAGCAGTTCAAGTGTTGGAAATTAGGAGCCCACCTGAAGAACAAAGGAAAAGTAGTTTAAGTGTTGGAAATCAGGAGCACACCTGGAGAACAAAGGGAAGTAGTTCAAGTTTCAAGGAAAAGTAGTGCAAATGTTGGAAATCAGGAGCCCGCTTGATAAACAAAGGGAAAGCAATTCAAGTGTTGGTAATCAAGAGCTCACCTGAAGAACAAAGGGAGAAGCAGTTCAAGTGTTGGTAATCAGGAGCCCACCTAGAGAATAAAGGGAGAGTAACTCAAGCGTTGGTAATCAGGAGCCCACCTGGAGAACAAAAGGAGAAGCATTTCAAGTGTCGGTAATCAGGAGCCCACCTGAAGAACAAAGGGAAAATAGTTCAAGTGTTGGTAATCAAGAGCCCACCTGAAGAACAAAGTGAAAGCAGTTCAAGTGTTGGCAATCAGGAGCACACTTGGAGAACAAAGGGAAAGTAATTCAAGCGTTGGTAATCAGGAGTGCACCTAGAGAACAAGGGAAAGCAGTTAAAGTTTCAGGGAAAGACAGGTCAAGTTCAGCAATCAGGCGCCCACCTGGAGAGCAACGGAAAACAGTTCAAGTTTCAGGGAAAGATAGGTCAAGTTCAGCAATCAGGCTCTCACCTGGAGAACAAAGGAAATCAGTTCAAGTTTCAGGGAAAGACAGGTCAAGTTCAGCAATCAGGCGCCCACCTGGAGAACAAGGGAAAGCAGTTCAAGTTTCCAGGGAAAGGAAAGCAGTTCGAGTTCAACAATCATTCGCCTACCCGGAGAACAAGGGAAAGCAGTTCAAGTTTCAGGGAAAGATAAGTCAAGTTTAGCAATTAGGCGCCCACCTGGAGAACAAGGGAAAGTAGTTCAAGTTTCAGGGGAAAGGAAAGCAGTTCGAGTTCAGCAATCAGGCCCCTACCTAAAGAACAAAGGGAAAGCAGCAACGTTGAAAGGAAGACAGTTCAAGTTCAGCAATCAGGAGCCCACCTGGAGAACAAGGGAAAACAAGTCAAGTTTCGAGGGAAAAGCAATGCAAGTGTTGGAAATCAGGCACCCACCTGGAGAACATGGAGGAGCAGTTCAAGTATCAAGGAAAAACAATTCAAGTTTTGGCAATCAGGCACCCACCTGGAGAGCAAGGGAATACAGTTAAACTTTTGGCAATCAGACAGCCACCTGAAGAGCAAGGGAATATAGTTTAAGTTTTGGTAATCAGCCGCCCACCTGGAGAGCAAGGGAATACAGTTGAAGTTTTGGCAATCAGGCGGCCACCTGGAGAGCAAGGGAATACAGTTAAAGTTTTAGCAATCAGGCGCCCACTTAGAGAGCAAGGGAATACAGTTAAAGTTTTGCCAATTAGGGACCCACCTGGAGAGTAAGGGAATACAGTTCAAGTTTTGGCAATCAGGCGCGCACCTGGAGAGCAAGGGAATATAGTTAAACTTTTGGCAATCAGGCGCCCACCTGGAGAGCAAGGGAATACAGCTAAAGTTTCGGCAATCAGCGCCCACCTGGAGAGCAAGGGAATACAGTTAAAGTTTTGGCAATCAGGCGCCCACCTGGAGAGCAAGGGAATACAGTTAAAATTTTGACAATCAGACGGCCACCCGAAAAGCAAGGGAATACAGTTAAAATTTTGGGCAATCAGGCGGCCACCTGGAAAGCAAGGGAATACAGTGAAAGCAGTTCAAAAGGAGGACAATACAGGTTTCATGGGGAAACCGTTTAAGGTAACAAAGGAAATACAATTCAAGTTTTGGTAATCGGGCGCCCACCTGAGGAGCACGGAATACAATTCAAGTTTTGGCAATCAGGTATCCACCTGAAGTAAAGGGAAAGCATCTCAGATTATACTTCGAGTTCAGCAATCAGGCGCCCGCCTGAAGAAAGGGAATTCACTTCAGAATGCAATTCAAGTTAGCAATAAAGGAATTTCATATGGAGAGTACGAGTCAGCAGAACAACAGGAACCGCAAGATCAAGTTTGAAGATATAGAGAGGAATCTTGTAACTTGTAGTTGACAGGCTTAGTTAGTTTTTTTTATGGTAATTTTTATGTAATAACGGGAACCGTGGACCAGGACCTCGACGGAACGATACCTCACTCGGCTCTCCAACTCATGTCTCCATCATTTTCCCGAACTCCACTGACCTGATTCCTTTATAGCCGAGGATATGTAGGCAACCTCGGAAGCAAGGTACGGTCAAATCTTTCAAAAATGCTTCTCACGAAATATTCAAACGGGCAAAAATCGCTCGTATCCGCTCACTTTATCTTTGCACGAAAACTCTCTGTGTTTCCGAGCAAAGAGGGGCAGCTGTGAGCACGTAATTTTTGCCCTATATGAATTACTCCCATAAATTCAAGAAAAATAATTTTTCTCCATTTTTACAATTTTATAAGATTTTGTGATAATTTTTGTGCATGTTTATTTTACTTAAATTATGAAAAATACAAAAATACCATGCATTTGTATTTAGTACTTAATTTAACATTTTTAGGTTAATTAGTAAGTTAGTTGTTTTACAAAAATAGAAAATTACAAAAAATAACTCTTTTGTTTTCTTTAATTTATGATTTAATTAATTGTTGAAAATACTGTGTTGACTGATTAATCTAATCTTGTAAGTTAATTTAGTTTAAGAATTAATTTATGTCTTAATTTTAATTTTTTTTAAAAATCAATTAGGAAATTGAAGTAAAGTAAGAGAGGGAATTGGAATTGGGGGATTTGGGCCAAAAATTAAAGGAAGCCCAACATTATATCCTCTCCTGAATTTGCCTTAACCCGCGACCCCAGGCCCTGACCCGACCCTGTGATCCAGGTGATAACATTTCCCCCCAAAGAACCCTAATTCCCCTAAACCAAGAGACGCATACTGTTCTTCTTCTCCAAAACAAAAACACCTGAATCCACTCCTTAAATCACTAAAAACCCTTGGCGAGTGAGCATCAATCTCGCACCTCACGTTTCCCTTCTCTCCTCCTACTATATTACAATTGTTTCTGACAGATTCCCTCTCCCTCACATGCTCTCTTCAATTTTTTGCGGATTCTTTCAACCTTCAGATGAAGCGAGGAAAAATGGGGAGCGTTAGATCAGATTCAAGTTGATCTACTCCATCCATTTGACCCCTTTGCATTAGAAAAAGGGATAAAATCAGTTTTTGGGAGAGGATTTCTTGGCTCGGAAGATTTCTGGAAAGAGGAATAGACGTTTCGAGAATTGGGGAAGTCTATATAAGGTGACATCCTTTTCTTGTAGGGGAGGGGGTTGATTTTTTTTCGGAAGATTTTTGGGGAGTCTGATATTTGGAGAGAAAAGTTTCTTTTTTTTTGAAAAAATCCCTTAGTTTTCTTCACGGTTTCTTTTTGCGTGTTCTCAATTCAATTCCGGAGAAGGAGGTCTAAAATATTTTTTCAGTTTCTTTTGCTCTGGTCTTAGTTCTGTTTCACAAGTCTGAAAACCAAAAGAAATTTCATTATCTTTCTCTGATTTTCCTAAAAAATGGAGATGGATTGAGCCAAGATTGAGTTGGTTGTTCGAGTTCAAAGTTTTTACATCCCGACACGCTGTAACAAATGTGTTCTTGAGCTTTCATCATCGAATTCACTTGTATTGTGTTCAAAGAAGAATTAATCTAAGTTTTTCTCAACTCAGGTTCATTTCTTCTCCAATTCTTTATTATTTATGTTTCAGTGTTTTTGTGTGTTCATATCCCGTCATGGTTTAGTGTGAACCGTGAAAGCTAGTGTCTGTAATTTTACTCTGTTTCTGAGCTCTATTTGGCTTTGGGTCAGATCTGTTAAGATGTCTTAGTTTATCATTAAGGTACATTGCAATGGTTGATCTATTTGCCGTTGACCTGCTAATTCATCTACTGCAAATTCATTGTCAGTTGGTAGGTTGCAAGTTCAATTGCTCTTTCTGCTATCTTTCGAGGTTTTAGAATGTATGGAAGTTAGCTTTATCATTTAATTGATCTCTTGTCAGCAAGATCATCAGTGATTTGGTTTTGTTTATGCAATAAACTTTCTGCTGGCTTCCTTAGAAGAAGACTTCTCTACTTTTCTACTAAAGCTTGATGCATTCGAAACGCATTAATCTGCTACTTGGACTGTTTGAGCTTTGTCCTGATTTGTCTTAGCCTCATTTTTAGTTCATCTTAGTTAATTCATGGTTTAATGAAGTAAGTTGTATACCCTTTGTGTTACGTTTTCATTTGAACGACTGAAACGGTTGGTTTTCATTTGAATAGCTGAAGTCTTTGTGTTAAGCCTTAATCCGTGTGAATCTGCTTTATAACCTGAAATTAGACACATGACCAAACACTCTAAGACTTCTGTAAATTAGCAATACTTAGGAGTAGTCCAGTGATTTTCATTTGGCAGTTGGTATTTCGTGAGGTGAGTGCTGAAACTCCTCTGAAATTGCTCTCATTGTTGGTTCTGCTAGATCCCTCTAAAATGTTCTACAATTCCTGGTTTAGAATGAATTGAAGTGGTTCCTTGGGTTGTTGAAATAGTAGCCATGTTCCAAAACTAATTACACAGGCAAACTTTTGTTTGGTCGTTGCCTACACATTTAATCGCCTGAATGTTTCTTGACTCGTAGTATATGTCGCTCTCTATTTCTAATTATTTCTTATGTCAAGATTCTTTAGTCCAAACCTTTGGTCTCTTCTGTCACATTTTTGGTTGTTATTTTTTATTTCTTATCTCAAATGTTAAGATAGCTAGTCTTGCCTTGTTGAAATAAATTGAAGATAGGAAGGAATATTGGTATTGCTTGGATGAAGTTTGATTCAGGAGACGATAAATCCATAGGTCTTTTGTCTGGTATTTTCATCCCCATTGTAACAATCCAGATTAATATTGTAATGGCACTTATTTGTGACTTTTTTTTATTAATGATATACGCAGGAGACAAGGACTTTTTCCAACAGAAAACTCTTTATTTTCTATAATGTTTAGCATCTTTCCATCCTTCAGGTACTTTAAGAAGTGCAATATGTAGTTTTTACACTGTTTCATCTTCACAAAAGGAATTCTATAATAATCCCCCACGAGTTATGTTTTTATAATTACTTGGAATGGAAGATATGTAGTTTTTGTAATTCAGTTAGTCATTATAGTTGAATTAGCATATATCGTGATTGTGTATACGTTCGCGTAACATAATCACGATTCCAAATAAATCGGAGTATGCATTCGCGCCACTTCGAACATATTTTCTTAATACTAAAATTGTTTTAATAGGTCACTAATTAATTAGGTTTATATAGTCTGAGGTGTGCCATATACGATCTAATTATTCATGGCCCTCATATTAATAACTTAGATATATAAATGACAAATATTCGTAGTTTGCTTTAGGCATGTTTAATATACTATTGTGGTTGTGGACACGTTCGCGTGACATGATTACGATTTTAAAAACAAAACGGGAGTATGTGTTCGCGCAACTTTGGCCAAACTTTCCTAATAATAATAATAAAGCGTTATTAATTGTGGACACGTGGCGTGACATGATTTTTGATGCGCCAAAAAAATAGGTATACGTACGCGTAACCCGTTTCAAGATAATTTTCTTAATTAAAAGCGGTGAAAGAGGTAAACACACATAGGTTCCAAAATGAGTAATTAAACAATTTTAATAAGCCAAGTATGATCAAAGCAACCATGCTAGAACCACGGAACTTGGGAATGCCTAACACTTTCTCCAGGATTAACAGAATTCCTTACCCGAAATTCTGTGTTCGCAGACTGTATAACAGAGTCAATCTTTTCCTCGATTCGGGATTTAAACCGGTGACTGGGGACACCATAAAATTATCCCAAGTGGTGACTCTGAATTTAATAAATAAATAATTCCATTTCGATTGTCACTTAAATTGGAAAAAACTCCCTTATACCCTTTTGGGGGTGGTAAAAAGGAGGTGTGACACTAGGCTATTAGGGATAGATTTGGTTCAGGATGCCTTAGAGAAGGTGAAGGTGATTCAGGAGAGACTTCGTACAACGCAATCACGTCAGAAGAGTTATGCGGACCGAAATGTTCGGGATGTGTCCTATATGGTGGGTGAGAAGGTTTTGTTAAAGGTTTCGCCCATGAAGTGTGTTATGAGATTTGGATAGAAAGGGAAGTTGAGTCTGCGGTTTATTGGGCCTTTTGAGGTACTTCGGAGGATTGGGGAGGTGGCTTATGAGCTTGCGTTGCTACCCAACTTATCTAGCGTGCATCCGGTATTTCATGTATCTATGCTCCGGAAGTATATTAGAGATTCGTCTCATGTTTTGGACTTCAGCACGGTTCAGTTGGATGATGATTTGACCTTTGATGTGGAGCCAGTAGCTATTTCGGGTCGCCAGGTTCGGAAGTTGAGGTCAAAAGATATAGCTTCAGTGAAAGTGCAGTGGAGAGCTTGGCCCATGGAGGAGGCTACCTGGGAGACCAAGCGGTAGATGCGGAGTAGATATCCTCACCTGTTTGAGGCTTCAGGTACGTTTCTTGACTCGTTCGAGAACGAACGTTTGTTTAAGTTGGGGAGGATGTGACGACCCGGCCAGTCGTCTCATGAATTACCTCTCTGTTTTTCTCATTTCTGCTTCTTTATGCTTTGTTTTCCGTGTTTTATCTGGTCGAGTTGATTGGTTTGCGTTTGGTGTAGTATTGGTAAGAAATGAGACACTTAGTCTCTTTTAAGAAGGCTTAGGTTGGAAAGGTCAACCGGATGTTGACTTATGAGTTAGAGGGATTGGATGTGAGTTCCGATGGTTCGGTTAGCTTTGGGAGATGATTTGTGACTTAGGAGTGTGATCGGAAGTGGTTTTGGAGGTCCGGTGTAGAATTAAGCTTGAATTGGCAAAGTTAGTATTTTGGCAATTTCCGGTTGATAGGTGAGATATTGATTCATGGGTCGGAATAGAATTACCAGAGTTGTTTAGCTTTGTTATCTCATTTGGGATGTGTGTGCAAAATTTTAGGTCATTCGGACGTGGTTTGGTTGGTTTTTTTTATCGAAAACGTATTTCGGAAGTTTTTAGAAAACTTAGTCTTGAATTCGACATGAATTGATGGAATTGGCATTGTTTGAGGTGTTTTGATGATTGAAACAAGTTTGAATGAGGTATTGGGTTGTGTTGGTGCCTTTGGTTGAGGTCCTGGGGGGACCTCGGGATGATTTCGGATGGCTAATGGGAAGTTTTGGAACTTGGGGGATAGCTGATTTTCTGTTACTGTTAGTGTTTTCGCACCTGCAGTTTGGGGACCGCAGGTGCGGTATCGCAGATCCGTGATTTGGGTGGCAGAAGCGGAAAGTCTGGGGAATGCCTGGAACTGCAGATGCGGAAGGGGGACCGCACCTGCGGAGCCGCAGAAGCGGTGAGAGGACCGCAGATGCGGTGATGGCCATGTAAGTGAAATTCCGCAGATGTGGAAAAATAACCACAGAAGCGGTACCGCAGAAGCGGCTATTGGACCGCAGATGCAGTTACTTCTGGGTAGTGAGTTTATTAAATATTTCATTCGCGATTTTGAACCATTTTTCCACCATAGCTGAGTATTTTGAGAGCTCTTTGAGGGAAATTAAAGAGAGATTCGAGGAGAAGTGATTGGAGGTAAGATTTATGAGCGTAAAATGTGATTCTATTGTGAAATTAACCTAGAAATTCATGAAAATTTAGCTAAATGGCATTCTGTTGATATGAGGCCGAGGGCCCAGATTTGATGCCACTAGATGGCTTGATATTGCGCTTGGGCCGTAAGGGGTCCCTCCCGGAGTCTGCACATCCCAGTGAGCGCCGTCAACGAAATATATGGATCGGGCTGCACGCCGCAGCGGGTACTCTAGGGTACCATTCTATGTGTTGATTTTCTTTATATGTATATCACTTAACTGCTTATTTGTTGTAGCATTACCATATTTCGTTTCCATTTGTTTATTGCTTTCATATTACCTGTTTAAACTGCCGCATTATAGATTACTTTGTGTTTTCCGTGATTTCTTATTCTCAGTCATTATTTATGCTTATTACTCACTGGGTCGGAGTACTCACATTACTCACTGCACCTTCCGTGCAGATCCAGGTGTTCCAGAGGCTGAGTGAGGAGTTTCAGTCGATCAGTTCATATCCGGGAGCATCGAGGTAGCTGCACGACGTCCGCAATCCGGATCTCTCCCTTCTATCCTTTCGTTTTATCCGCATTTCCTAGACTGATTATGTATTAGGCTGTTAAACTTGTACTAGAGGCTCGAGACTTGTGACACCAGATCTGTATGGGCTATGTAGTAGTATTATCATCTGAATTTCTGCATATTTAACTCGTTGTCTTAAACTCTTATTAGGGTAATTTAGCAATTTAACTGTGTTAGCTGATAATGATTTTTTATAAGAAAATGGATTGAGGTTTTTAGTTGGTCAGGCTTGCCTAGTAGTGTGTTGGGCACCATCACGACCGAAGTTAGGGTCGTGACAGTTCAATACAAACGTACTAACAAGACTAAAACCTCAACTAGTATATATATAACCTACATGGATCTTTTTCTTCTATTGCGCTCTATTTTTAGCTAATCCGCATTGATTCCAATGAATTGCAACTCTTTTGAGATAATTTCCTTCCATGTAATTATAGGCCTACCTTGTTCCCTTTTAATAAATTCGCAAACTAAAGGTTCATTCCTAGGGAGCGGTGCATCTGTAAGCTGACGTAGGACATGACCATACCATCACCAGTGACCTTTTTCTCATTTTATCCTCAATGTGTGATACTTGCACATTATGGGGAATGTGGTCATTTTTAGTCTTATCTAATTTTGCATATCCACACATCCATCTAACCATTCTCATCTACAATACCCATCCTGTGAATATGTTGGACTTTAGCGGCACAAAATTCCTTACCATATAACATTGCGGTCTTCTAATTCTAGTGAGCACAAAATAATTTAACCATATAATTCCCGGTGAATATTTCTTAACAACGGTTGCATCAATTCCATTATCCCCAAGTCATATAGTGGAAGACCATTATCCCCAAGTTTTAGAGCTGAATCAGAGGATTTCTCGGTCGTTAAAAAATACTTAGCAGTTTAGCAAGTTTGGAATAACCAACTTTACCAACATCGTAAAAAAAATAAAAGAAATTTTACCAACATCTTATTACAGCAACACTGCAGAGAAATTGCATAAACTTTTCTCTCAGAAGATATAATCTCCTTACTTCACTCACCCACAAGGCTATCATCTTACTTAGCTAAGGCCGCACAAACTTCCAAGCATGTAAATTATGTCCAGAAAGTTGTATTTTTCTACATTGGCAATTAAAATGAAGTTAATGACAGTCTCATGGTCACTATCAATACTTAGAAATCCAACGCTAAACCAAAACTAAACTATGGCCGTCTTCGATTTCTCCAATTCATCAAACCGCACTTTGATTATTATTCTCTCCTAGAACCATAGTTGATTTGCTAGTATGGCTGTCAAGACAGCCTAAATTACATTAAGTAAAAACAAAACAAGAAAGGGAGCACCTTTTTAGAGCCAAAAATATCATCTTCATTATCGTCAAGGTCTCCAAAGCTTCTTTTGGTACCTAAATCACGTCTTAAAGTGTTAAAAGGCGAGAAATATACGAAAAATGCTTGCAGTAAAGGTGAAACGGAGGGGAAGAATGAGCAAACCTGAACTCCTAGAGCCGACAAAATCTCCACCAAAATCGAGGTCTTGACAATTCCCCAAAAACGAAAATTCTTCAATATTGTATTGTATACAGGAATATAAGTAAATACTATTAGACAAGAAAACCTTAGAAATTGAAATAGAAAAAAAAAAGTTACATCTTCTAGGTGGTTATGGGACGCCATTGGCGTAATCAATTTAAAAGTTCTGGAGTTAAATTTGGAACCCTAAGCGGAGGCTTCAGTGAAAGTGCAGGGGAAGGAGGGGGAATGATTTGCTGCGTCCAGTTTTATCTCCTCCTTAGTACAACTTGCACGTGGCTTCTCTAGTTTTGCGTCCAAACTAAATTTATTTCGGAGAAGGGCTATTCCTGCCCGTGTACTATTATAGTTAGGGGTGGCAATTTGAGCCCAAACCCATCTAACTCCCCCAACCCCCCCAGAGATTAATGGGTCGGGTTATAAATATTTTAGCTCATGGGTCAATTTGGGCTAAGCCCAAATTAACCCATTATATTTTATAGCTCATTCTGACCCATTAAGCAGCCCAAATACAACCCATGAAGCTCACCTATAACAAAAGGTATCTCAAGCCAACTTATATAGAAATTTATTTAGTTGCCCCAATTTTACTTTTTTTTTTATATATTTTCAATTTTATTGTTATTTTATTTTTCTGCACCATCCACCCCACATCCCCACCCACCACCCGCTGCAAAATCCCCCACCACTAAAAAAATTTTACTTTATTTTTTGTATTTTTAATTTTCTATTTTTTTCCTGCACCAACCCTCCCCCCGTGAAAACCCCCTCCCCTCAAAAAAAATTTTTTTACTTTTTTTTGTATTCTCAATTTTCTTTTTTTTTTCCTGCATCCACTCCTCTCCACACCCCCACCCCTCCCGCAAACCTCTCAAAAAAATATTTTACTTTTTTTTTAAAATTTCTATTTTTTGTTTCTTTTTCAATTTTTTTTGAAATGCTCACCTGCCCCAACCCCCACTCCACCCCTGCCCCAACCCCCCAAAAAAATTGCAACTTACACATTTTAAGGTAAAAGACTTTTTTTATGCAAGATGAGCATGGTTGTAAAACATGTGTCAAGTTGGGAGGGTTGGGTTATGACCCATTGTTTAGCCCATCTTGACTCAGCCCATCTTAGCTTGAGTACACTTTGGGCTGGGTTGGGCAATGACCCATTTATTGACCCCCATCTTGACCTGCCCAAATTTAGCCTAACCCGCTCATTTGCCACCCCTAAATTTATAGTATATTGTAGTAGTTATTTGTACTGTCTCGTACTATTATATATTAGTTATAAGTTATTTGTATTCCTGATATACTATTCAATCTTTTCTATTCCTGACGTTAGTTATTTTGTCCTATACTTTTGGGTTATGATGCTATGGTTCTCAACGAATTGTTACGGCATTGTAGTCGCTATTGATTTATTTTGTCAAGATTGAAAGAGAGGTGGTAGATTTACGGCAGAAGGTGGTGGAGTAGTGATGTGAGAAAGGTTGTTAAAGGGGATGAAATTTTGATGAGGTGGAAATACTGTGGGCAAAAATGAAAAATATAGTATGGGGCCCACATAAAATAATCTAATCCTAAATGCCATTGAATAAGTTGGAGTATTCAAGTGACATTTAGGACCAACTTTAAGTGTTTGTTTATTTATTTTGCCAAATAAACATAATAGTGAAAAATTAGCCAAATGTATTTATAAATAATAGTAGTAGTAGTAGTAGTAAAAGTTTTCTATATTTTTACTGGCATATAAATCTACGATAAGGTCAAAATACTCCTAAAAACGCATATGTTCAATACAAACTTACTAACAAGACTAAAACCTCAACTAGTATATATATCACCTACATGGATCTTTTTCTTCTATTGCGCTCTATTTTTAGCTAATCTACATTGATTCCAATGAATTGCAGCTCTTTTGAGATAATTTCCTTCCATGTAATTTTAGGCCTGTAGACACCTGATTTTTGACCCTCCCCGAGAATTTTCACATTTTTAGCGTGAATATGTGAATTTAGGTCTAATATAGACTATTTTGACTATTTTACTTTATTTCGTCGCAAAAAGAAAAATTACAAAAAATATATATATAAATTTTAGTTTATGTATTTCTCATAAACTTGAAAAAATACAAAAAAGTTGTACTTTATATAATTTCGAAAATCACCAAAAAATATAGTTCTATTAATGTTTTATAGTCATTTTAATTTTGAAAAATACAAAAAAAAAATATTACTTTATATTTTATCTTTATATAAAAACGAAAATTACAAAAAAAAATAATAATATATATAGTTTTATTAATATTTTATAGCTATTTTAAATCTTGAAAAAATATTTAAAAAAAAAAGAAGATATAGTTTTGTTTTAAATATTAGTCTTATTTTTGGTAGTTACTTTGCTTACATAGGATTAGTCGAACAACGTCGTGTTCTTATTCTCGGGTCCGGGCAAAAGAATAATATTTGGGTTTTAACTTACCCGCTTTTAGGCCTAATTTTCGGACCTAGCCCATAATAATCCGAGTCCACCACGCGTGGGGAACACGGACGGAACACCGTACACGGGGAACCCTACCACGCGTGAGGGACACAAACCTTGAACCCCACCACGCGTGGGGCTCATTTTTCTTGGCATGGGGTATCAAATACACGGACATTTTGCTGAAAGGGGAGGGACTTTGAAATTTTGGAAAGAAGAAAACACTGTTCATCTTCTCCTTCCTCAAGAGAAGAGAACAAAACCCTAACGGAGCACCACCCAAACACCACCTCCATCGTCGTCACCGCCCGCGCGACCACTCCTCCTCCTCCTAGCTCCATCCAACCAGTCCGACGATCCTCCATTAAACCCGGCGATCACTGTTCATCTTCTTCCTCAAGAAAAGAAGAAGAACGAACGAAACCCTACCCAAAAACCCACCTTGCGACCACCACCAGTACACGACCCAACGACGCCGGAACCACCACCAAACAGGCCCGTCAACCACCCTAACCACCTACTTCCGCCTCCAGCAACCACCCGTCAAGCAGCAGCTATCGCTGCTGCATCGTCCAGCCCTATCGTCCCATCTCCACGTCCAAACGCAACCAACTCCCCATCGTCTTCCTCACTAGCCAAACCCACAGACGACCCCCCACGCCCCAGCTGCTATCAAGCAGTAGCTACTGCTTCCTCGTCGGAACCACTGCTGCATCGTCACTATCCCTCGACCCCTTCTGCTCCATCCCCTCGTATTGGCCTGCTGCGTCGAAAAACAATCAACAACAGCCCACATCTCTGGGCGTTGACAGTTTTGGGTCCGCGCTTTCCATCGAGGTCGTCTTTGGTTCGTCGAGGTCCGGTACGTCGAGGTGTTTGTTCGAGGTTTCGTCATTGTTCCTCGTCGAGTAAGGTCAGGTTCGAGTTCCGTAGGAAGCACTGTTTGTCATTCTAGGATTGTCAAGGTTCAAAGGTTAGTGTTCTTCGTCCTTTGTTTCATTTCATTCGTTTTGCATATTATGGTTCAAGGCAAAAAATGAGAATATTCGATATTGATGAATGTCAACAATGCAATTTTTTGTTGTTGTGTTAAAAATGTTTATTCTATGTTTAGTTACTGCATGATTAAAGTAAATGTGAGCATATGAACGGTTTGTGTATCGTCTTTGTTAAATTGCTTTGTTTTTTTTTCATTTTTACCATGGATATTATTACCTGTTAGAATCGTTGTTTTTTTGTTTAACCTCGGATGACTTCATTGGTAGAAAATCGTAGTTGTCTTAAGTTTGCCCTCAAATAATAAAAACGAGACGAGCTTCGCCACATAAAAATGTACAAATTACGGGGCCCTCACAAAATATACGTATTAAATACTTAGATTCTGGGATGGGACGTTTAGCAAATTTCACGGCCCTACCCAAAATAATAATGTGCTAGTTGCTTTAGGCGCGCCTTTAATAATGTTATCTCCCTAAACCCGGGTGCACATTTATGTGACCCAAATCCAAATCTCAACGGAGTCGAAATATGTCTCTAGTCACGGGCACATTGATTGTGGCGTGGCCCGAGTTGCATTTCCATGAAGTTGTAAATTCTTTTTAATAATAAATGAGACGAGCCTCGACAAAAAAAAATGTAAAAGCTGCGGGGCCCTCTAAATGCATATATATTAAAATACTTAGAATTCGGGACAGGCAGTTTAGCAAATTTTACGGCCTTCCCCAAAATAACAATACGTTAATTGCTTTAGGCGCGTCTTAATAATTTATTCTCCTTAATTCGGGTGCACATTTATGTGACCCAAATCCAAATCTCAACCGAGTCGAGATATGTCAATAACCACGGGTGCATTGATGTAACGTGGTTCGAGATATATTTTCACGACGTTGCAATTCTCGTAAAAGATAATAATAAAAGCGGTCAAAATTTAAAATTTGCGCATAAGTTCAATATATAAAAAAATCAGATAATCAAGCCAAATATAACAGTTGAGCGACCGTGCTAGAACCACGGAACTCGGGAATGCCTAACACCTTCTCCCGGGTCAACAGAATTCCTCATCCGGATTTCTGGTACGCAGACTGTAATATGGAGTCATTCTTTTCCTCGGTTCGGGATTAAAACTGGTGACTTGGGACACCCTAAATCTCTCAAGTGGCGACTCTGAAATAAATAAACCGATCCCGTTTCGATTGTCCTTTAATTGGAAAAAACTCCCTTGTACCGCCCGCGGGTGCGGAGAAAGGAGGTGTGACAGCTCTGGCGACTCTGCTGGGGATAATGTACCCAGAACCACTGGTTCAGGGTTAAGAATTCGAGCTTAGAATAATTGTTATTATTTGGCTTTATTTATTATCTGCTTTTTACATGTTTTGAGCCTAATGTGCTAAATGCTGCTTTTACCGCTTTGATACTATTTGAACTGTATATAAATTGTGCTGAAACCTTTCTCTTCTTACCTCCGGGGATGTGCTTACTGGTTGAGACTCCCTATTCTGTTAGTGTCATACCCTAAATAAAAGAGGCTCAGAAAGTTTCTAAGCTGGCTGGCCTTTTGGTTCTCGAAAAGGAGCTCCTTCCTCAGCTCGAGTTGTTCGCTCGGGTACACTGTCTAGAACACTGACCCAGGTTTTGAACATAGAATAACGTGACTTCATGCCGGATCCCTAGTAGGAACGCTGACCCAGGTTTTGTCTACATCATGTGCATTTTTGACTTAGGGGACTCAACACAGGGGTTGGGTCCGTCTAGGAATAGCAACCTGAAACAAAGAAGACCATCCTGATGCATCTTACTTGCTGCGTACATATATTTGTTTCAAACCTGCATGTTGACCGGTTTCTGAATCTTGGGAATGTTGAAAAAAGGAGAAAAGAGGAAACAAAAAGAGACATAACAGTTAAGGTATTAATTGATTATTTTAGAAAATGAAAAATAGAAAAAAAAGAAAAAAAAGGTCGTTTATTTTTGGAAAATCGTTTGTCGAAAAGAAAATGAAAAAAAGAGTCTATTTTAGTTTGGAAAAATAGGTTATTTTATCTTTTTGAAAAATGAAGAGCTATTTTACCTTGTTTTCAAAAATGGTTTGTCTTGCAATAAAAAAATAAAATAAAAAAGGAGATGCTTGTTCATTTAAATCGCCCGAACTACGCAGGTTTGATTCTCATAGGGTGTGAGATACGTAGGCAACCTCCGCCGGGTCCAACCTCCCATTTTTTGAAAATCAATAAAAGTAGCAAAAACGCCAAGTACATTTTTCTATCACAGGGTCGGGTGATGCCGCTTATATAAAAAATAGCCAAATGTTCCCGAAAGGAACTCCGGAAGGCTGCCTTGGTACAGACGGCCACCTCGTTTTTTTTCACACAACCTTAAAAATCTTCGTTCATGAAGTGCTGAGAGGTCGTGTTCAGAAATCCTTTTGAGAAAAATCGCATATATTTTTGTTTTTATCAGAATAAGTTTCGTTTGTTAAAATCTTATTAATAAATGTGCAGAATGAGCACGACTCCAAATGAACCCTTTTCAATCATGAATAAAATCCCCCTCCAATTGCGGCTCTGGTGGAATGATTTAGGCAAAGAAGGGCATGACGAAATCAAGAAGTATCTGAAAGGCCTCACGAGTTTGTTGGATATCAGGCCACGGGGAGATATCATAAGGGCACTAGTCCCCCACTGGGATCCTGCGCACAATGTCTTCCATTTCTCGGACTTTGAACTTACCCCAACTTTAGAAGAAATAGCAGGGTATATCGGCAGCGCTGAGACTCCTTTGAGGCACAAATATCTGATTGCTCCAAGAGCTGTAGCAATACACCGGTTTCTGGACTCCTTAAAGATAGTCAGAACAATTCATAACCCTGACTTGGCAAAAGGTTTTTGCAGCATGAGTTTCATATATCAAAGATATGGTCACATAGGAGGATTCGACAAGCCAGAAAACCAGTTGTGCAGCAAAAGTAATCGTCAAAAGTGGGAAGAACATAGACGGATTGCTTTCATGATAACTTTCTTAGGACTCTTAGTATTCCCAAGAAAAGATGGGAATATTGACATAAAGATAGCAGGGGTCGTCAGTACGTTGCTCACACAGAGAGATAGTACGTTGGCGCCCATGATAGTATCTGATATGTTCCGGGCTCTCACGTCTTGCAAAGCCGGAGGAAACTTTTTCGAGGGTTGCAATTTGTTGTTGCAAATGTGGATGACCGAACACCTATGTCACCGAGCCCAGTTTCTGAGCCATGGATCCGCTGAAAAGACTTGCATAGAGGAGTTCTATACCAGAGTTAATGAGACCTACCTACCTGAAGGAGTCACAGCATGGACCTCATATTTTCGTACCCTCGACGCCAGTCAAATACAGTGGGCGCTAGGATGGTTACCGATCGACGAAGTCATATACATGCCAGCAGTCAGGCCCCATTTTCTCTTAATGGGACTTAAGAGCATTCAACCATACGCGCCACATCGGGTTTTAAGGCAACTTGGGAGGTGTCAGATAGTGCCGAAAGACGAGGATCTAAGCACCCAGGTGATTGAGATCAGTCCCGACGGCCAGTTTCCTGAAGCAAGGGTTCGCCAAATTTGGAGCCAATGTCAATACTTAGAAGCAAATACTTGTGTAATGAATCGGGCAAAAGGGGAAGTTTCGCCCGGGTATCAGGCCTGGTACAAAGGGGAGACATCATCTGGAAGGCCGACCAAAAGACCTCACCTGCAAGAATTTGCCAAATCTTCACAAGAGCAGTGGGGCTGGTTGGCCAAAGAGCGGGAATATCTTGCCGAAACAGGCAAACTGAAGCAACAAGTTCAGGATATGAAGTTTGAATGCCAATTACAGTCTGCTGCCCACAAGGGAGAAAAGAACATGTTAATCAGAGAAGGCGAGATCCTCAAAGCTCAGATCCGGAAGATGAAAAAGGAGGTCGATAACCAGCTGAGAAGCCGGGCGGATAAAAGATTGATAGCGGGTTAAAGGATCAGGTTGCGGAATTCCAGGAAGATTTGGAAAGATCCAAGGCTATCACAGCAAGATTGCAGACCAAGTGGGCAAAAGGTACAATGGACCGGAGGCAACGCCTGCAACAAGTCATAAGGGATTATGAACTGAGCATCGGGACATTAAGGGAAACGAATTCCACTCTTCAAGAGCGGATCTTCAAGCAAACACGAGGTGCCCAAGCCGACAGAAGGCGCTGTTACGATGCAATGACCAGAATGGAAAGACAAATGGAGATGTTCCAGGATCAACTTGCCAACAATGCGCAAACACTAGGATTGAAGAACCGACAGATAAGGCAGTTGTTCACAGAAAGGGACAACATTCGAGGAAGGATCGACGAGATTGGGCATTACATCTACATGAGATGCCTGGCATGCGAGCAAATGCCTCGGAAGACCCTCCTTGTTTCCATCATGGGTTGCGTCCACCGAATCATGAATGAGTTGAAAAGCCTGCAGAGGGACCTCACACCAAGGGCCGCGGAAAGGCCGAATGATGCCTCGCGGGCCCCTAAGTTGGAAAATTAATCTTTGGTTGAGTCTTGTTTATTTGGCTTTGTTGCTTTTCCATATGTTGTTTTCTTTTCTTTTAGTCAAAACGGGTTAAGAACTGTGGAGTCTGTACTATTGCTATTCCTTGTTTGAAGTAATTTGTAATAGCAAAATTTTGAGAATGAATTTAATGATTTCACAAGAATTTTGTGTTTCTTTACTTTAAGGCAGAACTACGCCTGGTCTGATTCGCGCGGGGACATGATACGTAGGCAATCCCCATAAGATTCGACCTCTTTTAATAAAGAAAGAAAAGAAAATACAAAAATAAAATAAAATAACAGAAAAGGGGACAAATGAGCAAACCGGGATGACGCATGTTGTTTAAAGCAAAGCATGTAGAAACGGTTAACTGCCTAGGAGCATTGCATCCTCTATGTGTTGAGATTAAATCCGTTAAACTCTAACGCTAACGAAGTTTGTTGTTGTCTGATCAAGACAGTTAGTTGTTAAAGAATTCTGGCAACACACCCTTACCAAACCAGATCCAAAGGACCGGTAGCAATAAGCATGACTACTTCAGAGAATAGTAACGAGGAAGAAAGGCCGATGAGCCAGTTGTTAAAAGAAGCGATGGAAAAGATTGAAAGGATGGGACTAGAGATGAATGCAATGCAGCTAGCTTTAGCCAAAGCACAAAAGAGTCCTGAGCCATTGGGGCGCATGCCGGAATACCCTCATTCCGGCCCTTCCACAAGCCTCCCGAATCCCCGTTATCATCAAGAAAGAAGCCCTCATGATTCCCAAGCTCCACCACCCCATCAACCTCTCCCAACACCAAATATTCCCACTTTTGTGGGACCCACATCAACCACCCTGCAAAGAACGACCAGTGAGCCATTGTTTCAGGCCCACGATACGCAGTACTACCCCCCTGAGCCTACATTCCATGCCCCCAAGCCCCAGGCCTACAATCCGCACTTGGAGGTACCGGCAGAGATTGAAAAGCCGGTTAAAGCCCCTGAACAGGATGAGGTATTGAGAAAGTTCAAAAGCCTGGAGCAGTCCTTCAGGAACCTGCACGGTTTGGGCAACCAAGTCAGCGTAGCTTACAAAGATCTATGCCCTTTCCCGGACGTCCAACTCCTGGCTGGGTTCAAGATGCCTAAGTTTGATTTATATGAAGGGCACGGTGATCCCATGGCACATTTGCGGGGATTCTGTAGCAAAATGAGAGGGGCAGGAGGCAAAGATGAGCTGCTGATAGCTTATTTCGGCCAAATTCTGAGCGGATCTACACTAGAATGGTATACCAGGCAGGATTCCAATAGGTGGTACACTTGGGATGATCTGGCGCAGGCTTTCGCAGGTCATTTCCAGTACAATCTCGAGATAGTCCCTGACCGTCTCACGTTGTTGAGGACTGGGAAGAAACCCGGGGAAAGTTTCCGCGAGTTCGGTTTCCGCTAGAGAGAGCAAGCAGCCAGAGTCGATCCTCCCATGAGAGAGGGAGAGATGGTGGACTATTTCTTACAAACATTGGATCCAACCTACTTTGGTCACTTGGTGACAACGGTTGGAAAATCCTTCAACGAGGTGGTCAAGATAGGGGTCATGATAGAAGAGGGTCTGAGGTCTGACAAAATCCTGAACTACTCGGCACTCAAGGCAACGACCCAGGCTATTCAGAACGGCACGGGAGGTGCGCTGAGAAGAAAGAAAGAAGAAGTTGCCTCGATCGAGGCAGGCAGTTGGTCCGGATCTGGCAGGCCACACTACAACCAACCCAGACCTCACAGGACAAACTACCCATACAACCCACCACATCACTACTATCCCCCCAAGAACCGCATTTCACCGTCCATCAAGCCCAGACATACACCCAACCTCCGGTTCGCCCATAATGGCGTGCGCCGGCTCCCCACACTACATACCCAGCTCCACATAATACCTACCCACCACCACAAAATACTTACCCTCCACCCAGAGCACATAGGAACCCTCCAGGGACAGGTTTTCGAGGGAGTCAAGCGGCTAAAAATGATAGGCTACAGAAACATAGAGCCTTTACTGAGCTGGGAGAGTCCTATACCGCCGTATTCCACAAGTTGAAACGATTGGGTTTGGTAAGTCCTGTCAAACCCAGAGAGCAAAACCCCCCGCCTCAAAATATGAACAGGACGATAAGTTGTGAATATTGCTCAGGGATGCTGGGACATGAAACAGAAAAATGTTGGAGATTGAAGCAGGCGATACAAGACCTCATTGATACTAACAAAATTGAGGTCCAAACACCGGAGGTTTCCAACATCAACCAGAACCCACTGCCAGCACACCACGAGACTCACATAATTGAGTTGGTGTATGAGGCAGGAGAGTTGAGAAAACCCTCACAGACAGTAATGATAATCCAAGCCGCCCCGAAAGAAGGATCAACCAGTGGGGGAACGAGGGTACAGTCGCAGAGGGAAGGCGTCAAGCCAGTAGTGATATTGGGGAAGAGCCCGTCCGCCATAACAAGCAAACCCGAGCCAAACAAGTTGGTAATATTAGGGACTCCGCCCACACCTACGGTTGCGTTGAAGGGGGTATACAGAGAATTGGTCACTATAAAGCCTGTAGTCCAGCTGCCAATGATTGATAGCAAGGCTGTGCCTTGGAAATACGAGAAGGCAGTAGTGATGTACAAAGGAAAACAAGTGGAGGAAGTTAGTTGTGAAGCACAAGGGCTGACACGATCAGGTCGGTATTTTGCTCCAGCGGAGCTGAGAAGAACCGACCTGGCTGCAACCAAGAAACCTGTATCCGAAGAAGAGGCTGAGGAGTTCCTGAGAAAGATGAAGGTACAGGACTACTCCGTGGTCGAACAGCTGAGGAAAACACCGGCCCAGATCTCGCTGTTGTCATTACTGATCCATTCTGAGGAGCATCGTCGGGCCCTGATGAAGATATTGAACGAAGCTCATGTGCCCAACGAGATTTCTGTAAACCACCTGGAAACCATTGCCAACAAGATTTTCGAGGTGAACAGGGTAACATTCTCAGATGATGACCTGCCGATGGAAGGTACAGAGCATAATAAAGCTCTCTACCTAACTGTCAAATGTGAAAACTCGGTAGTTACTCGGGTATTGGTGGATAACGGTTCAAGTGCCAATATCTGCCCATTATCCACTCTGAACCAGTTAAAGGTCGATCACGGAAGAATCCGCAAGAATAGCATCTGTGTTCGAGGATTCGACGGAAATGGAACAGCCACTGTATGGGATGTTGTACTTGAATTGACCATCGGTCCAGTCCTGTTCACCATGGAGTTCCAGGTGCTAGATGCCACAGTATCTTATAACCTTCTGTTAGGACGACCATGGATTCATGCAGCCAAAGCAGTGCCCTCCACCCTACATCAGATGGTGAAGTTCGAGTGGGAAAGGCAAGAGGTCGTGCTACACGGCGAGGACACGGCGTGCACCATGGGTGGCGCCATTGTACCTTTCATAGAGACCGATGATGACAAAGGTCCTTGGGTCTACCAGATTTTCGATACAGTGTCGGCAAACAAAATTTCTGAAGGAGAAATCATCCCGCACCCTAGGGTAGCTTCCGCGACAGTCATGATGGTCTCGGAAATGTTGGGTAATGGATTTGTGCCGGGAAAAGGCCTGGGAGTCGAGCTTCAGGGGATTGTCCAGCCTGTCACCCTGCCTAAAAATCTGGAAACTTTCGGATTGGGGTTCAAACCAACCACAATAGATAGGAAGCAAGCGCGAAAAATGAAGAAGAGGGTCTGGTTTCTGCCCAAACCGGTGCCACGTCTCTCAAGGTCCTTTGTCAGAGCCAGTGCCAAGGGGTCGCCAGTCCCGAAGATCCTAGGACCATTGATTGGTATGGATGGGGACCTGAATCAGAGTTTTGAGAGGCTATTCGCTGATGTCAGTATGGTAGAAGCTGGAGAAGGTTCCAGCAAAACAGAGATACAGTTTGTGGGGCCTGAGGCCAAAACCAACAATTGGACGGTTACTCATCTTCCTGTCCGAGGGGAGTCTTGGTAGTAGGCTTTGATTTATGTTTTGTTTGTTTTGTTTTGTTCGGATTATTCCAGGGTGTAATCCAAATTTTACTTTTGTTTTGTAAAAGTGTTAACCCTTTTATCCCGCAAGTTTACTAAAGTTCTCTTCTTTTGCCCATTTTAATTTTGTTTTGTTCTTTTTCTTTCTGAACAGTTCTCTTTTTACTGGTTCTAATGACATGGCATGCACAGCAGATCGTCGACCTAGTCTAATAAATCAATCTGAATCCGACATAATGACACAAGAGGTCGTTTGCGACGATGAATCTGAATATGACGAAGATAAAGCCTTCGAAGAGATAAACCGAGAACTGTGCCAATTTGAAGAAAAACCCAAACCTAACCTAAGTGACACTGAGGCTGTGAATCTAGGGGACGCTGATAATGTCCGAGAAACCAAAATCAGCATCCATATTGAGCCGAATGTCAGGGAAGAATTGATCAAAACCCTCGTGGAATTCAAAGATGTTTTGCATGGTCATATGATGATATGCCGGGATTAAGCACCAATTTAGTGGTTCACAAATTGCCCACTGACCCGGCATACCCTCCGGTCAAGCAAAAGCTAAGGAAATTTAAAACAGAAATGAGTGTAAAGATCAAAGAAGAGGTGATTAAGCAGTTGCAGGCGAAGGTCATTCGGGTCACTCGATATCCCGAGTGGTTGGCCAATGTGGTACCAGTTCCAAAGAAGGACGGGAAAATCAGGGTGTGCATCGACTACCGTAACCTTAACAAAGCCAGTCCCAAGGACAACTTTCCATTACCCAACATCCATATCTTGATCGATAATTGCGCTGGGCGCGAGATCGGATCATTTGTGGATTGCTATGCGGGTTATCATCAGATCCTAATGGACGAAGAAGATGCGGAAAAGACAGCATTTATCACGCCATGGGGAACTTACTGCTATCGGGTAATGCCGTTCGGACTAAAGAATGTCGGGGCAACGTACATGCGAGCAATGACTGCTGTGTTTCACGACATGATACACAAAGAAATTGAGGTGTACGTCGATGATGTGATCATAAAGTCTTGGCGTCAGAAAGACCATGTAGCAGACCTAAGGAGATTCTTCCAAAGACTCCGAAGGTATGATATCAAGCTTAACCCGGCCAAATGCGCATTTGGGTTCCATCAGGAAAGTTGTTAGGATTCATCGTCAGTCGACGGGGGATTGAGTTAGACCCATCCAAAATCGAATCCATCCGAGATCTGCCACCGCCAAAGAACAAAACAGAGGTAATGAGTTTGCTGGGTAGACTCAATTACATCAGCAGGTTCATCGCTCAACTCACGGCGACTTGTGAGCCCATATTTCGGTTGCTGAGAAAAGATGCTGCGGTAAGTTGGACGGCAGAGTGTCAAGGGGCTTTCGACCAAATCAAAGGGTATCTGTCTCATCCACCCGTATTGGTCCCACCTCAGCCAGGAAAGCCCTTAATTCTTTATCTGACGGTCCTAGAAAATTCTTTTGGTTGTGTACTGGGGCAACATGATGATACAGGAAGGAAGGAGCAGGCCATCTACTATCTTAGCAAGAAATTCACAGTATATGAAGTCAAGTACACTCAACTCGAGAAAACATGCTGCGCCCTAACTTGGGTAGCTCAGAAGTTGAAACACTACCTGTCCTCGTACACTACTTATCTCATATCCCGTTTGGACCCATTGAAGTATATCTTTCAGAAACCTATGCCCATAGGAAGGTTGGCAAAATGGTAAATTCTGCTCACAGAGTTCGATATCGTCTATGTGACGAGGACAGCCATGAAAGCCCAAGCGCTGGCCGATCATTTGGCATAGAATCCTGTTGATGAAAAATACGAGCCTTTAAGAACGTATTTCCCCGATGAAGAGGTAATGCATACAAACGAGCTGGAGTTACCCGAGGAACCGGGTTGGAAGCTTTTCTTCGATGGAGCTGCAAATGCGAAAGGGGTTAGAATAAGAGCAGTACTCATTTCTGAAACAGGACGCCATTATCCTGTTACAGCTCAACTACGCTTCTATTGCACCAATAATATGGCCGAGTATGAAGCTTGCATTTTGGGTCTGCGATTGGCTGCGGACATGGATGTCCAAGACGTCTTGGTCTTGGGAGACTCGGACCTCTTGGTACATCAGATTCAGGGTGAATGGGAAACACGGGACTTGAAACTCATACCTTATCGACAATGCTTGCACGATCTGAGCAAGCAATTTCGATCGGTAAAATTCAAACATATCCCGAGAATTCATAATGAGGTTGCGGATGCATTGGCCACCTTAGCATCAATGTTGCACCACCCTGACAAAATGTATGTTGATCCTCTGCACATCCAGGTCCGTGATCAGCACGCTTATTGCAACGCCGTAGAAGAGGAAGCAGATGGCGAGCCCTGGTTTCATGATATCAGAGAATACCTCAGAATGGGGATATATCCGGAACAGGCCACTGGAGACCAAAAAAGAGCCCTTCGGCGTTTGTCAAATGGCTTTTTCCTCAGCGCAGGAGTGCTATACAAAAGAACCCCGGATTTGGGATTGTTGAGATGTATAGATGCCGGACAAGCCACGACGGTTATGGCAGAGGTACATGCTGGAGTTTGCGGGCCACATATGAGCGGATATGTTTTGGCAAGGAAGATCCTTCGGGCAGGGTTTTATTGGCTCACCATGGAACATGACTGTATCACTTTCGTGAGGAAATGCCATCAGTGTCAGATACATGGAGATCTGATTCATTCTCCGCCAACAGAGTTACATACGATGTCAGCACCCTGGCCGTTTGTGGCATGGGGCATGGATGTCATTGGACCTATCGAGCCAGCAGCATCCAACGGTCATAGGTTCATTCTAGTAACCATTGATTACTTCACCAAATGGGTTGAGGCTAAAACCTTCAAGTCGGTAACTAAAAAGGCAGTGGTGGATTTTGTGCACTCCCATATCATCTGCAGATTTGGGATCCCAAAAGTAATCATTACGGATAACGGTGTGAATCTTAACAGCAGCCTGATAAGAGAGGTATGCCAACAATTCAAGATTACGCACCGCAATTCCATCCCATATCGTCCCAAGGCGAATGAAGCGGTCGAAGCAGCCAATAAGAACATCAAGAAGATACTGCGAAAGATGGTGGAAGGGTACAGACAATGGCACGAGAGATTACCCTTTGCTTTGTTGGGTTACCGCACTACAGTACGGACTTCCATAGGTACAACTCCTTATTTGTTGGTGTACAGAACTGAGGCCGTAATACCGGCGGAGGTCGAAATTCCGTCCCTCCGGATTGTCGCTGAAGCCGAGATCGATGATGATGAATGGGTCAAAGATCGATTGGAACAGTTGAGCTTGATAGACGAGAAAAGATTGGCAGCAGTGTGCCATGGTCAGCTGTATCAGAAAAGGATGGCGAGAACATATAATAAGAAGGTACGCCCCAGGAAGTTTGAAGTAGGGCAGCAGGTATTGAAGAAGATCCTCCCACACCAGGTCGAGGCAAAAGGCAAGTTCGCCCCAAATTGGCAAGGGCCTTATATCGTGACCAGAGTATTGTCCAATGGAGCTTTGTGTTTGACGGATATCGAGGGAAGATGTGTTGACATGGCTATCAATTCGGATGCAGTCAAGAGATATTATGCGTAATTTCTTTGATTATGGCAATTATTG
The DNA here is from genome assembly GCF_000393655.2 of Nicotiana sylvestris. Taxonomy (NCBI): domain Eukaryota; kingdom Viridiplantae; phylum Streptophyta; class Magnoliopsida; order Solanales; family Solanaceae; genus Nicotiana; species Nicotiana sylvestris. The sequence continues at coordinate 177,286,163 of NC_091060.1, read as the reverse complement.
GTTCGTTTGTTTGTACTTGGTACTTATTGGATAATGAAATGACGGAGGCAATTCTTTCTTCTATCCAAATACTTTCACCCTTATTTTCCCCTTTTGAGCCTTAAGTTATTCTTTTATACCCCTCTTTTGGAATCACTAACGGAAAAGATATGAAAAGAGAAAGAAGAAGAAGAGAAAATTTTTAAGAGAAAAATGAAAAAAAAGAAGAAAAAAAAAGAGAAGAAGAAGAAGAAAAGAAAAGAAAGAAAAAGAAGAAGATAAAAACCACAAACCGTGGGAACTACGTTTGACCTGATTCCTCAAAGAGGATACGTAGGCGCCTCCGGCTCGGTTATAGTGTGCATCATAGTGCACATAGTGTGCATCATAGTGTACATAGGTACGCATAATAGGCACAATGTGCAAATGCACGTAGCTCAACATAGTGTAAAAAAAAATCCCCCAAACAAGAAAACTGGGGCAGAGGTTATGTTTTAAGGTTCCAGCAAAGGTTTGATTCCAAAAGTTGTAGTGACTCACCCGTCAAAGTTATTTCAAATTTTTGATAGCCTTTCTTTTAGCCCCACACCAAAACCAACATTGATGTCCAAAAAAGACCTCCCGATCAATATCCAAGAGGTGCCAAGTCAGGCAAATAAAGCCGAGAATAATACACTGATCCCCGGCGAAGAAGAAGATCATAAAACTGGAAATGAACTGATAATCCAAAGAGAGGATCATATCAACGACACTCCAACTCTCCGGTGAAGAAATAAATGAGAGAGTCTTGGCGGTGAAAACCTTCGCAGGCACCACAAGGCGACGAAAGATGAGAGATATAAGAAACGAGAGAGTCTTATCGGTGAAAACCTTCACAGGCACCGTAAGGCGACGGGAGCTGAGAGAAAAGAGAGAGTCTCATTAGTGAAAACCCCTCGAAGGGCACTATGAGGCAACAAGATGGATCAACGAAAAGGTCCGTGTTCACAAAGGAATGGACACCCATTTATCCCCAGCAAGTAAGGTCATCAGACAAGTTGATTGATACAAATAGACTGGGTCGAGAATCTATGGTGCACGTCATGATCACAAGGACCAGTCCTGTTGTCCAGATAAGTTTTTCTCTTTTCCTTTTTTTCCACCAAGTATTGGTTCAGAAAGATTTTATTCTTTTCTCTATTTCTTTCGTTTTTCTTTCTAAGAATTCGTGTTGAAAGAGATTTTTCAAAGTATACTACCAGTCCAAAGTGGTCGGACGCCACAAGAAAGGGAAATCAATCCAGTGCAAGATATCCCCAGGCAATGCAATTCTATGCCTCACAATTCCGGGGGAAGTAAACCCCTGAAGAGGGTAATTTCGGGATTAAAAGCAGACTCCCACGGCATGTCCTAAAAAGAAAAGCAGAAAGGGGGTTAAATGGAAAAACCACCCAGCAAGCGACATCGTCCACCAACCAGTTGTTGGTGCACAGAGCAAGGAAAAGAAAAGGAAAAATCATCCCCCAACGGAAAGACCACCGTTGCCCCCACCATGATTAAAACTAATTAAGTCCTTCTGTCTGCTGCAGGAAATAAAGGTCGATTGAAGGCAGAGGAACGCGATACCAGAAAGGTCACCAAAACAGGGGCAGAAAATTTTCTGCCATTGTCAAAAATTTTCTCGGAGGAACGGGAAAACAAAATCAAATCTGTCTTAGTTTAAATAGGCACCCACCTGTATAACGAGAGGAATATTTTCATGTCTTAGTTTAAATAGGCGCCCACCTGTATAACGAGAGGAATAAATTTCATGTCTTAGTTTAAATAGGCGCCCACCTGTATAACGAGAGGAATAATTTTCATGTTTTAGTTTAAATAGGCGCCCACCTGTATAACGAGAGGAATAATTTTCATGTCTTAGTTTAAATAGGCGCCCACCTGTATAACGAGAGGAATAAATTTCATGTCTTAGTTTAAATAGGCGCCCACCTGTATAACGAGAGGAATATTTTCATGTCTTAGTTTAAATAGGCGCCCACCTGTATAACGAGAGGAATAATTTTCATGTCTTAGTTTAAATAGGCGCCCACCTGTATAACGAGAGGAATATTTTCATGTCTTAGTTTAAATAGGCGCCCACCTGTATAACGAGAGGAATAATTTTCATGTCTTAGTTTAAATAGGCGCCCACCTGTATAACGAGAGGAATAAATTTCATGTCTTAGTCTAAATAGGGGCCCACCTGTATAACGAGAGGAATATTTTCATGTCTTAGTTTAAATAGGCGCCCACCTGTATAACGAGAGGAATAAATTTCATGTCTTAGTTTAAATAGGCGCCCACCTGTATAACGAGAGGAATATTTTCATGTCTTAGTTTAAATAGGCGCCCACCTGTATAACGAGAGGAATAATTTTCAGTCTTAGTTTAAATAGGCGTCCACCTGTATAACGAGAGGAATAAATTTCATGTCTTAGTCTAAATAGGCGCCCACCTGTATAACGAGAGGAATATTTTCATGTTTTAGTTTAAATAGGCGCCCACCTGTATAACGAGAGGAATATTTTCATGTTTTAGTTTAAATAGGCGCCCACCTGTATAACGAGAGGAATATTTTCATGTCTTAGTTTAAATAGGCGCCCACCTGTATAACGAGAGGAATATTTTCATGTCTTAGTTTAAATAGGCGCCCACCTGTATAACGAGAGGAATATTTTCATGTCTTAGTTTAAATAGGCGCCCACCTGTATAACGAGAGGAATATTTTCATGTCTTAGTTTAAATAGGCGCCCACCTGTATAACGAGAGGAATATTTTCATGTCTTAGTTTAAATAGGCGCCCACCTGTATAACGAGAGGAATATTTTCATGTCTTAGTTTAAATAGGCGCCCACCTGTATAACGAGAGGAATATTTTCATGTCTTAGTTTAAATAGGCGCCCACCTGTATAACGAGAGGAATAATTTTCATGTCTTAGTTTAAATAGGCGCCCACCTGTATAACGAGAGGAATATTTTCATGTCTTAGTTTAAATAGGCGCCCACCTGTATAACGAGAGGAATAATTTTCAGTCTTAGTTTAAATAGGCGCCCACCTGTATAACGAGAGGAATAAATTTCATGTCTTAGTTTAAATAGGCGCCCACCTGTATAACGAGAGGAATATTTTCATGTCTTAGTTTAAATAGGCGCCCACCTGTATAACGAGAGGAATAATTTTCATGTCTTAGTTTAAATAGGCGCCCACCTGTATAACGAGAGGAATATTTTCATGTCTTAGTTTAAATAGGCGCCCACCTGTATAACGAGAGGAATAATTTTCATGTCTTAGTTTAAATAGGCGCCCACCTGTATAACGAGAGGAATAAATTTCATGTCTTAGTCTAAATAGGGGCCCACCTGTATAACGAGAGGAATATTTTCATGTCTTAGTTTAAATAGGCGCCCACCTGTATAACGAGAGGAATAAATTTCATGTCTTAGTTTAAATAGGCGCCCACCTGTATAACGAGAGGAATATTTTCATGTCTTAGTTTAAATAGGCGCCCACCTGTATAACGAGAGGAATAATTTTCAGTCTTAGTTTAAATAGGCGTCCACCTGTATAACGAGAGGAATAAATTTCATGTCTTAGTTTAAATAGGCGCCCACCTGTATAACGAGAGGAATAATTTTCATGTCTTAGTTTAAATAGGCGCCCACCTGTATAACGAGAGGAATAATTTTCAGTCTTAGTTTAAATAGGCGCCCACCTGTATAACGAGAGGAATAATTTTCATGTCTTAGTTTAAATAGGCGCCCACCTGTATAACGAGAGGAATAATTTTCAGTCTTAGTTTAAATAGGCGCCCACCTGTATAACGAGAGGAATAAATTTCATGTCTTAGTTTAAATAGGCGCCCACCTGTATAACGAGAGGAATAATTTTCAGTCTTAGTTTAAATAGGCGTCCACCTGTATAACGAAAGGAATATGTTCATGTTTTAGTTTAAATAGGCGCCCACCTGTATAACGAGAGGAATATTTTCATGTTTTAGTTTAAATAGGCTCCCACCTGTATAACGAGAGGAATATTTTCATGTCTTAGTAGGCGCCCACCTCTATAACGGGAGGAATAATTTTCATGTCTTAGTTTAAATAGGCGCCCACCTCTATAACGAGAGGAATATTTTTATGTCTTAGTTTAAATAGGCGCCCACCTGTATAACGAGAGGAATAATTTTCAGTCTTAGTTTAAATAGGCGCCCACCTGTATAACGAGAGGAATAAATTTCATGTCTTAGTCTAAATAGGCGCCCACCTGTATAACGAGAGGAATATTTTCATGTCTTAGTTTAAATAGGCGCCCACCTGTATAACGAGAGGAATATTTTCATGTTTTAGTTTAAATAGGCGCCCACCTGTATAACGAGAGGAATATTTTCATGTTTTAGTTTAAATAGGCGCCCACCTGTATAACGAGAGGAATATTTTCAGTCTTAGTAGGCGCCCACCTGTATAACGAGAGGAATAATTTTCAGTCTTAGTTTAAATAGGCGCCCACCTGTATAACGAGAGGAATAAATTTCATGTCTTAGTTTAAATAGGCGCCCACCTGTATAACGAGAGGAATAATTTTCAGTCTTAGTTTAAATAGGCGCCCACCTGTATAACGAGAGGAATATTTTCATGTTTTAGTTTAAATAGGTGCCCACCTGTATAACAAGAGGAATATTTTCATGTTTTAGTTTAAATAGGCGCCCACCTGTATAACGAGAGGAATATTTTCATGTCTTAGTAGGCGCCCACCTGTATAACGAGAGGAATAATTTTCATGTCTTAGTTTAAATAGGCGCCCACCTGTATAACGAGAGGGATATTTTTATGTTTTAGTTTAAATATTTCAGGTTTTGAGAGCAGTAACCCCACCGGAAGGTAGAAGGTTACAACAGGAATATCCATCAGGGAACAATAAAAATCCCCAGCACCGGGAAGCAGAAGGCGGCAAACTCAGGCACACGAGTCAAAAGGACGCGTAAGGACGCGTTTTGAAAGAAGCAGCTTGTGAACATTGAGTCATGCCCAGCGTGGCAAATCTGATGAAGAGAGCCATACCGCCGAAGGAACCATTGAAAGTCTTGATGAAGAAGGCCGTGTCCCCAGCGGTTCAAGCAAAATGAAAACTGGTACTCAGAGGAGAAAAAGGCCCATACCATCCCTCAAGTTCACAAAATAAAAGCATCGGAGGAAAACGCAAGCCGACAAAGAAGAAATCAGGCGTCCACCTGGAGAACAAGGACAAAGAAAGGAAGCAATCAGGCGTCCACCTGGAGAACAAGGACAAAGAAAAGAAGAAATCAGGCGTCCACCTGGAGAACAAGGACAAAGAAAGGAAGCAATCAGGCGTCCACCTGGAGAACAAGGACAAAGAAAAGAAGTAATCAGGCGTCCACCTGGAGAACAAGGACAAAGAAAGGAAGTAATCAGGCGTCCACCTGGAGAACAAGGACAAAGAAAGGAAGTAATCAGGCGTCCACCTGGAGAACAAGGACAAAAAAAGGAAGAAATCAGGCGTCCACCTGGAGAACCAGGACAAAGAAAGGAAGTAATCAGGCGTCCACCTGGAGAACAAGGACAAAGAAAGGAAGTAATCAGGCGTCCACCTGGAGAAGAAGGACAAAGAAAGGAAGCAATCAGGCGTCCACCTGGAGAACAAGGACAAAGAAAAGAAGAAATCAGGCGTCCACCTGGAGAACAAGGACAAAGGAAGGAAGAAATCAAGCGCCCACCTGGAGAACAAGGATAAAGAAAAGAAATAGAAATCAGGCACCCACCTGGAGAATAAGGGAATACAATTGAAGTATTGAAGCCAAAAGCCCGCTCATATGAGAAAGGAGCACACTTAGAATCAATAAAGCAGAGGAATACAACAAGAATCCCCCGCAGGAAACAATAAAAATCCCCAGCACCGGGAAGCAGAAGGCTACGGCTAAAATCCCTAGCATTTAACCAAGTTATAAATAGCAGAAGCTCGCCTCAAGAATGCGAGTCAACAGTCTGAGATGGTCAACAAAAGCTGGACACAAAAAAGGTATCAAGGTCTGCTCAAGGATATGTAGGCAAAACAAATATGGTCTGCTCAAGAACTAGCACCTACAACTAGCAAGTAGCAAGGTTCAAATCCAAAGTCTGTATGAAGCACCATTCAAGACTCAAGATCAAGTTTCAGAAGACTTAAAGATAGTAATCCTTGTAACTAGTAGCTGATAGGCTTAGTTAGTCTTTTTCAGTTTTCATTTTTGATGTAATGACAGGACCACGGACCGGAACCTCAACAGAACGGCACCTCGATCGGCTCTACACCTCGGTACACTTTACCATCTCTCTCATTTCTGAACTACACGTGGCCTGATTCCTGTATAACCAAGGATATGTAGGCAGCTCAAACACCAGGGCTCGGTCACATTCCCTTCTTTTCCTTAGTGTAGTCCGTCCAGGTAATGGTCGGGTCAAAAACATGTCTAGTCGTTCTTTGTCGGAAAACTCTTCGTGTTTCCAGTCAAAGAGGGGCAGCTGTAGACACCTGATTTTTGACCCTCCCCGAGAATTTTCACATTTTTAGCGTGAATATGTGAATTTAGGTCTAATATAGCTATTTTGACTATTTTACTTTATTTCGTTGCAAAAAGAAAAATTACAAAAAATATATATATAAATTTTAGTTTATGTATTTCTCATAAACTTGAAAAAATACAAAAAAATTATACTTTATATAATTTCGAAAATCACCAAAAAATATAGTTCTATTAATGTTTTGTAGTCATTTTAATTTTGAAAAATACAAAAAAAAAATATTACTTTATATTTTATCTTTATATAAAAACGAAAATTACAAAAATAAAATAAAATAATATATATAGTTTTATTAATATTTTATAGCTATTTTAAATCTTGAAAAAATATTTAAAAAAAGAAGAAGATATAGTTTTGTTTTAAATATTAGTCTTATTTTTGGTAGTTACTTTACTTACATAGGATTAGTCGAACAACGTCGTGTTCTTATTCTCGGGTCCGGGCAAAAGAATAATATTTAAGTTTTAACTTACCCGCTTTTAGGCCTAATTTTCGGACCTAGCACATAATAATCTGAGTCCACCATGCGTGGGGAACACGGACGGAATACCATATACGGGGAACCCCACCACGCGTGGGGGACACAAACCTTGAACCCCACCACGCGTGGGGCTCATTTTTCTTGGCATGGGGTATCAAATACACGGACATTTTGCTGAAGGGGGGGGGGAACTTTGAAATTTTGGAAAGAAGAAAATACTGTTCATCTTCTCCTTCCTCAAGAGAAGAGAACAAAACCCTAACGGAGCACCACCCAAACACCACCTCCATCGTCGTCACCACCCGCGCGACCACTCCTCCTCCTCCTAGCTCCATCCAACCAGTCCGGCGATCCTCCATTAAACCCGGCGATCACTGTTCATCTTCTTCCTCAAGAAAAGAAGAAGAACGAACGAAACCCTACCCAAAAACCCACCTTGCAACCACCACCAGTCGACGACCCAACGACGCCGGAACCACCACCAAACAGGCCCGTCAACCTCCCTAACCACCTGCTTCCGCCTCCAGCAACCACCCGTCAAGCAGCAGCTATCGCTGCTGCATCGTCCAGCCCTATCGTCCCATCTCCACGTCCAAACGCAACCAACTCCCCATCGTCTTCCTCACTAGCCAAACCCACAGACGACCCCCCACGCCCCAGCTGCTGCTTCCTCGTCGGAACCACTGCTGCGTCGTCACTATCCCTCAACCCCTTCTGCTCCATCCCCTCGTATTGGCCTGCTGCGTCGAAAAACAATCAACAACAGCCCACATCTCTGGGCGTTGGCAGTTTTGGGTCCGAGCTTTCCATCGAGGTCGTCTTTGGTTCGTCGAGGTCCGGTACGTCGAGGTGTTTGTCCAAGGTTTTGTCATTGTTCCTCGTCGAGTAAGGTCAGGTTCGAGTTCCGTAGGAGGCACTGTTTGTCGTTCTAAGATTGTCAAGGTTCGAAGGTTCGTGTTCTTCGTCCTTTGTTTCATTTCATTCGTTTTGCATATTATGGTTCAAGGCAAAAAATGAGAATATTCGATATTGATGAATGTCAACAATGCAATTTTTTGTTGTTGTGTTAAAAATGTTTATTCTATGTTTAGTTACTGCATGTTTAAAGTAAATGTGAGCATATGAACGGTTTGTGTATCGTCTTTGTTAAATTGCTTTGTTTTTTTTTTCATTTTTACCATGGATATTATTACCTGTTAGAATCGTTGTTTTTTTTGTTTAACCTCGGATGACTTCATTGGTAGAAAATTGTAGTTGTCTTAAGTTTGCCCTCAAATAATAAAAACGAGACGAGCTTCGCCACATAAAAATGTACAAATTGCGGGGCCCTCACAAAATATACGTATTAAATACTTAGATTCCGGGATGGGCCGTTTAGCAAATTTCACGGCCCTACCCAAAATAATAATATGCTAGTTGCTTTAGGCGCGCCTTTAATAATGTTATCTCCCTAAAACCGGGTGCACATTTATGTGACCCAAATCCAAATCTCAACGGAGTCGAAATATGTCTCTAGTCACGGGCACATTGATTGTGGCATGGCCCGAGATACATTTCCATGACGTTGTAAATTCCTTTTAATAATAAATGAGACGAGCCTCGACAAAAAAAAATGTAGAAGCTGCGGGGCCCTCTAAATGCATATATATTAAAATACTTAGAATTCGGGACAGGCCGTTTAGCAAATTTTACGGCCTTCCCCAAAATAACAATACGTTAATTGCTTTAGGCGCGTCTTAATAATTTATTCTCCTTAATTCGGGTGCACATTTATGTGACCCAAATCCAAATCTCAACCGAGTCGAGATATGTCAATAACCACAGGTGCATTGATGTAACGTGGTTCGAGATATATTTTCACGACGTTGCAATTCTCGTAAAAGATAATAATAAAAGCGGTCAAAATTTAAAATTTGCGCATAAGTTCAATATATAAAAAATCAGATAATCAAGCCAAATATAACAGTTGAGCGACCGTGCTAGAACTACGGAACTCGGGAATGCCTAACACCTTCTCCCGGGTTAACAGAATTCCTTATCCGGATTTCTGGTACGCAGACTGTAATATGGAGTCATTCTTTTCCTCGGTTCGGGATTAAAACTGGTGACTTGGGACACCCTAAATCTCCCAAGTGGCGACTCTGAAATAAATAAACCAATCCCGTTTCGATTGTCCTTTAATTGGAAAAAACTCCCTTGTACCGCCTGCGGGTGCGGAAAAAAGAGGTGTGACAAGGCCTAGCTTGTTCCCTTTTAATAAATTCGCAAACTAAAGGTTCATTCCTAGGGAGCGGTGCATCTGTAAGCCGACGTAGGACATGACCATACCATCACCAGTGACCTTTTCTCATTTTATCCTCAATGTGTGATACTTGCACATTATGAGGAATGTGGTCATTTTTAGTCTTATTTAATTTTGCATATCCACACATCCATCTAACCATTCCCATCTACAATACCCATCCTGTGAATATGTTGGACTTTAGCGGCACAAAATTCCTACCATATAACATTGCGGTCTTCTAATTCTAGTGAGCACAAAATAATTTAACCATATAATTTCCGGTGAAAATTTCTTAGTAAAGGTGAAACGGCGGGGAAGAATGAGCAAACCTGAACGCCTAAATCCGGCGAAATCTCCACCAAAATCGAGGTCCTGACAATTTCCCAAAAACGAAAATTATGCAGCATTGTATTGTATACAGGAATATAAGTAAATACTATTAGACAAGAAAACCTTAGAAATTGAAATAGAAAAAAAAAAGTTACATCGTCCAGGTGGTTATGGGATGCCATTGGCGTAATCAATTTAAAAGTTTTGGAGTTAAATTTGGAACCCTAAGCGGAGGCTTCCATGAAAGTGCAGGGGAAGGAGGGGGAATGATTTGCTGCGTCCGGTTTTATCTCCTCCTTAGTACAACTTGCACGTGGCTTCTCTACTTTTGCGTCCAAACCAAATTTATTTCGGAGAAGGGCTATTCCTGCCCGTGTACTATTATAGTTAGGGGTAGCAATTTGAGCCCAAACCCCTTTAACCCGCCCAACCCGCCCAGAGATTAATGAGTCGGGTAATAAATATTTTAGCTCATGGGTCAATTTGGGCTTAGCCCAAGTTAACCCATTATATTTTATAGCTCATTCTGACCTATTAATCAGCCCAAATACAACCCATGAAACTCACCTATAACAAAAGGTATCTCAACCCAACTTATATAGAAATTTGTTTAGTTGCCCAAATTTTTATTTTTTTTTGTATTTTTAATTTTATGTTATTTTATTTTTCTGCACCATCCACCCCCACCCCAAAAAAAAAATTTACTTTATTTTTTGTACTTTTAATTTTCTGTTTTTTTCCTGCACCAACCATCCCCCACCCTACCCCTGCCCCCTGCCCCCGTGAAAACCCCTTCCCCTCAAAACAAAATTGTATTCTCAATTTTCCATTTTTTTTCTGCATCCACTCCTCTCCACACCCCCACCCCCGCAAACCTCTCAAAAAAAATATTTTACTCTTTTTTAAATTTTCTATTTTCTGTTATTTTTGTTTTTTCATCACTCACCCGCCCCAACCTCCCCACCACCCCCCACTCCACCCCTACCCCAACCCCCAAAAAAAATTTCAACTTACACATTTTAAGGTAAAAGATTTTTTTATGCAAGATGAGCATGGTTCTAGAACATAGGTCAAGTTGGGCGGGTTGGGTTATGACCCATTGTTTAGCCCATCTTAGCTTGAGTATACTTTGGGTTGGATTGGACAATGACCCATTTATTGACCTAACCCATCTTGACCCACCCAAATTCAGCTCAACCCGCCCATTTGCCACCCCTAAATTTATAGTATATTGTAGTAGTTATTTGTACTGTCATGTACTATTATATAATAGTTATTAGTTATTTGTATTCCTAATATACTATTCAATCTTTTCTATTCCTGACGTTAGTGTTATTGATAAAATTACTCTTTCACTAACTGAGCCTGCCGAAACAAACACGTGACTCAATTTCAAGACACCCAGCCTTTTTTTTCTTTTTTAATTATCGTTTGTTACCCATTTTTACATCTGATTTGAACTCAATCCATAACCATTTAACGGGTTCATTTAAATAGAAAGGCTTCAGCCCTTTTATCTCATTTTATACTCAAATCTAAGAGACATGTTCCTTCTTCTTTCTCCATTCCCAAATCTTAGGGTTCATGGTATCTCTTAATTTTTTTGCCTCCTCTTCCTATTATCACACAAGGGATTGCTATTATTATGATATAATAAATTTGTCATTGGTTTCTTCTTGTTTTGCTCCATCTGTTATTGCACGAAGATCATTTAATTTTCTCATTGTTGTTCCGGTAAATCTATCATTTAATTTAAACAATGTCACAAGATTGTTGTTTGTCTCAAGAAGTTGGTTCGAAGAGGAGGTGTTTATGTGGTATGACTGCACACTACTTTACCGCTTACACTCCTTGCAACGCTGGTCGGAGATTCTACAAATGTCCTAAACCTGATGTGAGTTAATTTATATAATTATCATGTTGTGATTGTTCAATTCTTTTCTAGATTGAAATCATTTGAATTGTTTTTCCAGAAAACTTCATGTGGTTATTTCAAATGGGTTGATGAAGTATTATGGGACAGAGTTGTGACTGTTATTTGCAAGTTGAAGTCTCAATTGGATGCATCTAAGGTTGAAATTAAAAGAAAAAATTGAAGCAATGGAGGCTATAATTGAAGTTGGAGAGACTGAAACAAGCATGTTGAAGTCGATGTTGGATGTGGCTTATCTCGAAAGGGACTTATTGAAGATTAAAGTTGAAGAAATGGGGGCTACAAATCAATTGGAAAGGACCAAGTCCAAGAAAATGAACTTAGTTATTTTGATATCATGGGTCCTATTTGGTACCTTAGTTGCAGCTTGTTTGATGAATTAAATGATATCTAGTGTTGTGGCATTTTGTATTATGAAGTTTAGTTAGGTTGGGATATTTAGAGCAATGTATTGTATGTTATTTTGTTGGGTAAAAGATGAAATTAAATGTCCTTACACCACCTATCTTCACTGCTAAAATAGTGTGTTTAGAACCAGCAATTGTTTGTTTTGGAGTAAAATTTGAGAACAAATCAAAAGATTATCGGGTGAAGCTATTACAGTAGCTAAATCATGTATTGCTATTGCATTTGTTTGAAGATTCTCATCTATTAAAACATCCAAATCTGAGTATCCAACTAGATAAAAAACATCCAAAATTGGTTTGTTCAACAATAGCTAAGATTCACATAAACGGGTTGATACATATAACATGATATTAAAACTACATAACAAGTGGATTAAATAACTATTACCATTACTTTAAAATATTAATTGTTAAGGTGCAGCTAAATTGACATACGGATGCAATATAATAATTTATAACCGCAAAAGAAGTTACCACCTAAGTCATACTATGGCATCCAACTTTCATCACCAACCTAGCAAAACAAGAGTAGTAGTAAATGTATTGGCAGAAGCCATAAACTGCATCACCAACCAAATTATTTTGACAAAAAAGTAAGTCCCAAACCATTACTCCAAAACCTACTTCACATTACTCCATCATAGTACTCTTCTGTCCCTTTCTTGCCTGCAATTTACCAATTTTTTTTTGAGCTTGCATCTCCAGCTGGTTGCTAGTTTCAGCCTCTTTTCCCTTCCATATGAATCATGTTGGTGAGTAGGGAAGATTTGAAGGATCACCCACACCAGTTGAACTATCTCTTACAGGGATAAATCTTGTCATAGATGGAACACTTGTTTCTTGTCTCACCTGAAGCCTTGTCCTTGTCTCTGAAATAATTTTTGGCCTTATAGCAGGGTCTTCTTCATCTGCAAATTGTGGAGGTAAAGGTCTCCTACTAATAACATCTTGGAGAGATGAAATGCTATCAAAATAATTGGGGTAGGAATGAACACAAGTGGACTACTGGAGGCTTGACTATTTTGAGATTGTTGGGGACCTGATAATGGTATTTTTCACCAATGTCTTCATAATCTACAGTGCTTTTCCTTTTCATTGTCTGCTTTCCTTTAAATTGTGCACTAGATGGTTGTCATAAATTATTAACAAATTGTAAGATAATAGAAAGTCTATTGTTAACGACTAATAAAGAGTGACAAATCACCTTTGTACACCCTCTTGCATTATGATTTGGTTTTCCACAAGGGCGGCCAGAGGGTAAAGCCACTAAAGTAGTGGATTTAGGACCCATAATTTTGGGGGCCCCAACTTTTGTTTTCCAATTCTTATTTAATGTCCGATATTTAATTTGGGGCATCGATTAATTCAAATTCGTACCGTGTAAAGTCTATTAAGGACAGTTCTTTGTAAGGGATATTTTTTCATTCCAAATACTGAAACTGAATACTTCCGATTAAAGAATGAGATATGCTATCCATCCCACCATAACTCTTAGGCCCCAAATCCTTTTAAGAAAATATTAAGTATTTCAAAGTAAAAAAGTAAAATATTTTATATAAAAAAGGATTACATTAATCATTAGAAAATATATAATGAACTTTTAAACTCTATTTTTTCCTCATCTTTTTATCATTGTAACAAGTATATTGAAACGTTAAAAAAATTCTTTTAATACAAAGTTATCAACTTCTTGAATCATGTTCTATACTTAAGTTCATACTGCACATGAGAGATTAAATGGTTTATGCGAAAAATTTTAAGTAATTTTATTCTCGAAAAGTTAGAAAAATCTACTTCAACTAAAAATATATATGACTTTTTAAAAAGGGCCTCACATTAAATTTTGACTTTAGGCCACCAAACTTATTGAGCCGCCCTTGGTTCTCCACAGCAGCTGCAGTTCATGGTTATTCCTTTCCTTGAAGCAGACCATTCACCTTGTCTCTTGCTTGCCTCATCTTTTTGCCTATTTTTCTTCAATTTAGGCTTGCCAGCTAACTTTACCAAATGTGGTGGTTCCATAGCCCGTGATGGGTCTATTTTCTAGAATTTCTCACCCCTAACAGGCTGCAACTTATGTGAATAAGTCTTTAGAGCAGCCTCTTTGCTATACCACCAAAGCATTTGCTCCAAATGTGTCACGACCCAAAATCCACCAAGGGTCGATGGCGTCGGACACTGCTGTCGGGCAAGCCAACCGAATTACTTGATTATGTTCCCATTTTAACAATTTTGAAAACTAAGATTTTTCCTTCAATGATACTAGTAAAAGACAATCTTTACAATATAAATAAAAGAATACTTGGAAGTAAATACAAGATACCCAATAATCATCCCATAACTCGGTGTCACAAGTGCATGAGCATCTACTAAGAAGGAAATAAAATACAACAACCATCCGAAATACAATATTGGACAGGAAATAAAAATATATAACTGAAAGAGACTCTGATGGCTGCGGGTTGCCTCGAGAAGTGCAGCTCACCTAAGTCTATGTATCAACCATGTTTCTACCCCAGTAAACCACTAGAGATACATATGCATGTGCAATAAAAATGCACAGAAGTGTAGTATGAGTACGAAAACAACGTGTACTCAATGAGTATCCCGTCTAATCTCGAAGAAGTAGAGACGAGAGGTCGACTTCGACACTTACTAGTGGTCCAATAATGTTATATCGATAATATAGTAAATCTGGGATTTTTATAAACATGATTATAATTCAATGGAATGAAGCAAGTAAGCAATACTTTCTTTTATAGAAAATTTCCAAATTTTTCTTCATCATTTAAACATAATTTCATAAGCCGGGGAGAAGGAAACAACGACTTCGATGAGTTTCAAGGCAAGCAATACAAGCATGCACAAATCTGTCGAGGTCGTACGGTCCGATCCAACAATATTTAAACTGTACACTGCCGAGGGTCGAACGTCGCGAACCATATATGCATCTATTTAATCTGCCAAGGCATTGGGCCTGCTCCAAAAATAAACACATATAGAGTGACAACCAAGAAGTCCACATGGAGAAATTTTCCAAAGAAAGTCAATCCTCTTTTAACGATTTAAGAAAAATGAAGTTTAATCAGTTTAGAAATTCATTTACTAATTTAATGTGATTTAAGCAATTCAAGCTGCCAATAAGTTCATAAATAATCCAAGTATAACATGCTTTTGGGTCCTAAACTACCCGGACAATAACATAATAGTAGCTACGCACGGACTCTTATCACCTTGTGCATACACAGCCCCCACAAATAGGAGCACATAACCAATTAACTCACCTATGGGGACAATTCCCTCTTACAAGGTTACAAAGATGACTCACCTTGCTTCAAAGATCCATAACCGGCATTCCACGCCCTTTCGAAGACTTAAATTGATGCACAACGCTCCAAAACTAGACAAAAATTATGCAAAATCCATTAATATATGTTCAAGTACTCATAATAATCCAATTTATAGCAATTCTTAACCCCAATCGAAAAGTTGACAAAATTTCTCTCGGGCCCACGTGCCCGGATTCCGAAATATTTCGAAGATAAACTTTACCCATGAACTCACGAACTCAAATATATGATTTTCTCTTAATTCCATACCCAAAATCGTGGTCAAATTCCAAGAATATCAATTTTCTAGGTTTTCCTCAACCCCCAAGTTTTCTACAAATTTCATGCTCAGATCCGTACATAATCAATGTATTTAACTCAAGATAGGTGGGGTTAGCTTACCTTATTGTTGATGAAGAAATTCCCCTCTTGAAGCTCTCCAAAATCGCCCCAACAAGAGTAAAAATGGAGAAAAATGGCCAAAACCCCCGATTTTAAAGACACTCACTGCCCTAGCAGTTTTTGCACTTGCGGTCTCCTGACTGCTTATGTGGTTCCGCATGTGCGTGACAAGATTCTGCTTCTGCGGTCCGGGGCTCCCCAGCCCATTCCGCTTCTGCGCCTTCTCTACCGCAAATGCGGTCCCGCATCTGCGGCCAAACGACCGCATCTGCGGTCCCAACTCTCTTCTGCCCATACCACATCTGCAACCCTAGGGCCGCTTCTGCAGTTCCGCACCTGTGGTCCTAGACTCGCAGGTGCAGTTACAACAGCAACCTCAACTCTTCTTCAAACTCCAAATTTGATCCGTTAACCACCCAGAATCCACCCGAGGCCCCCGGGACCCCAACCAATCATACCAACCTGTCCCAAAACACATTACGAACTTGCTCGAGGCCTCAAATCATATCAAACAGCTCCAAAACCATGAATCAACCTCCCATCAAAGCTTTAGAAACTTTGGAATTTCAAACTTCTACTTTCGATGTTTAAACCTATCAAATCATGTCTGATTGACCACAAATTTTGCATGCAAGTCATATTTGACATTACGGACCTTTTTCAACTTTCGGAGTCGAAATCCGACCCCGATATCAAAAAGTCCACTTTCGGTCAAACTTCTCAAAAACCTTCAAATTTGTATCTTTAGCCAAATGACTTCAAAATGACCTACGGGCCTCCGAATTCAATTCTGATCACGCTCCCAACTCCTTAATCGCCATACGGAGCTATTCCCAGACTCGAAATCCCAAACGAACATTTCTAACACTGAAATGCACTTCAACCCAAACTTATGAAATTTCTTCCAAAATGCTAACTTCCACAATAGGCACCAAATCGCTCCCGGTCATCCAAAACCCGATCCGAACATACGCCCAAGTCCGAAATCATCATACGAACCTGCTGGAACCTTCGAATCCTGATTCCGAGGTCGTTTACTCACAAATCTGATCTTAGATAATTCTTTCAATTTAAGGCTTCTAAAATGAGAATTTTCTTTCCAAATCAACTCTAAACCTCCTGAAGTCCAATTACGACGATGCATACAAGTCATATTACCTGAAGTAAGTTGTTCATGGCCTTAAACTGTCAAAGAATGGGCCAAAGCTCAAAATGACCGGTCGGGTCATTACATTCTCTCCCACTTAAATATACGTTCGTCCTCGAACGTGCTAAGAACTGCACTTGAGTTGTCTGAAATCACAGTTAAACACCTTGTGTACCTACCCGTGCCACCATAACTCAGTTGAGCACATTGGCTCGAGAAAATCTAAAGATATCTCTTTTATTCAAACAAATGAGCCTTAGAGCCCAGTTTCAGCATCCGAAATTCTTTACCAGACCTGCTCCCAATACAAGAACACCATATAAATCACTACACGATGCACCAGAACATGACTGCATACCTTTGCCGAATTCTCACCTTGCACCGCTTTATTCACAGAACCGCAATAACATTCTCTAAGCATAATAGTCGAAATTCCACGAACCCGATGCCCCCATTGCACCTCATGACCTACATAGGTCTTGCTCTAACTCTTAAAATACCTCCACGACGGAAGAGATGTGTAGAAATTCATAACCAACTGCTGAATCAACAAATCATTGGGCATATACTCCTGAAAAGAACCATCACCTTATTCTGAACCAAATAATGGTCTTAGCCCATTAACATACTTCATACAAGCAGATTGCAGTGATCCTAAATCCAATGATCTCGTTTCACCCAGTACTAACTGCTCAGGCAATAAGCTACCCCAGACATGATCCAAGGTCTCATATGATGCCACAATGTGCCAATAGGCTACCAATTCGAATGCGACACGAAAGAAAAATGAACTCCGAAAAGGAAATTCGATTACCCCGCTCTCGAATCATACATGCGACACTGGAAACATATTAAACAGTCACCCCACTCGTGAATCATACATGCGATGCGGGCTCACAGCTAATACGAGCTTTCCTTAGAAAATAGGAAACAAAACACATAAAAACAGATATGGGGAACTTTACTGTATATCACACTATTACGGCGTGTAACCCGATCCAAACAGCGTAACTATGGTGGCGTGCCACCCAATCCACACAACACAACTATGGCGGCGTGCCACCCGATCCAAATAACATACCCATGTCAGCGTGCCACCCGATCCACACGTAGAACTCACATAAGGAGATGCACATCAAGCTAAATTGCTCATTATAATAAAATACCAAAATTCGGTCACGAGCACGCTAATTGCATAATACCATCCCTGAGGGGACATATCGCGCTATAAGCTACAAAACTCAAGCACAACTGAGGTGCGATATACGATTTGAATCTCAAGAGCCATTTTGCTCGAATAACATCATCTCAATGCGGAAACTTGACACATAAGCATTTACCAAACCGTCCCTCAACTCACACGGCGCAATACATCATTGCATGGAATAGTTGACGACAAAATAACACCCTGACTACTCCTCCATAAGCAACGCATTGCTGAATTGAACACATTTGACTTGATATAAAGCCCATATTCACATTAAATCCATCCACAGGCCTCAAGTCGATTTCTGATGCACCAACTAGGCTAATGACCTTTCATGGGTCCATAATAACCCCCTTTTTCTCGTAATACACAAGATCGACCGTCATAACTGGAGAAACCCTCCATATTCCACAACTCAATAAACCGAGTGCCTTCAGGCATAAGTTCTCAAATTAATGATATCACCAAAATCTTCATACTTGGTTTAAATCTTTAATCAATCAAGTGACTACATGCCACACTTATACAATCTTCCTGTGGGACAAGCTCCTACAACCTACCATAACAAACAACATGTTCGTACATCCAAACCACCGGCCGCACTAACGCTGAAAAGCGATCAAGAATCTTTACCCAGGATGCAAGGCCCTTTACGCAAAACACTGATCTCAGGTGACGCTGAAGACAATACCAACTTACCTTAAACATCGAAACTCCTTTCCTGCTCATCCGAGCTCGTGACATCCTTGGCAATACCGAACTGCAACTTTGATCCTCACTTCAAATTCCATACTACTCGTTGTACCTAACATGCCACTATACAATAGAACACACTTTTTATCATAACTCCGGAACCACTAATAGGTTAACACCTCCTCGTATAAAAACTTTTCACTTAACTCACTTCAGAAAAACCATAGCAACACACAGGCGAATTCTCATAGCCATAGAATATGGAAATCTGTAAGTAGTAGTCTAAGCCACTATAGCCCTTTCGGGATCTGCCTACACATAATAGGCCATAACCGTAGAATGCTTCTAAATAACATCAATTACGGCGGCCGACAAGCCTCACACATATCGCCACAATTCACATGCATAACCTGATCACGCTGAATGAACTGATCTCTACCACCAATATGCCAACTCAACTATGTCTAACCAATCTATCTTCTTTCGATTTACCCTGATTGCCTTAGTAATAATAATAACTCCATTCAATACATAATATACTCCATCCGCACTCGTCCCGAGTGACCTTGAATCATGAGACCATGTTGTCTCAAATTCCACAAACTATTTCATACCTCACAAGTGCTACACTGCAAGCCAACACATCATAGATCATTCTGGGTCTCTTCTCATAAGCTGCTACCAAGCTTGATTCTTAGCCGTACCTATAGGCTCGAAATCATTAGGCATCACACTTTAACCTTTGAATTCACTAGGACCGTTGTTGAGAGCCACTCGCTCTGACTTGGCCCCGAATATAATCAACTCCATGAATCTAATAGCACATGAATACCCTCTCGACGAAGCACCCGGCATAATCACTTCCCTTGAAACCCGCATCTATATAAGGCATAAATCCTGAATCCTTCCCCAAGTCTGAACATGAGCCAATAAGGCCAACCATAGCACACCTTTAACCATATCTTGCTCAAATCACCACTTATGGTCTTTTCCTGTAGCTGAAATAACCCATCGATGTGCTAATAACTGGAAACCTCACAAGTAGTTAACCATGCAACCCAATATTAGGTGGTGGGGCTCTCCCACTTAGCTTGATACCACTATTACACAACTCTGGAACTCACCAGAATTCTTTATCTCTTGTTGACATAACCTTACGCAATCAACCGCCAAAATTCTCGGAATCCTTCTATAAAACCCCCTTTTTATACTCTGAATAATCAACCACATTTGCACGACCAATCTCTTTGCTGAATAACCCATAGAATTATTTGTAGAAACTTCGTCAACCATGCGACCGCTAGCCTATTCACAGGGAATAACCCACCTGTGGAAATCAATTCCCGACATCTTCCAATGATGTTTCACGGAGTACAACCACTAAGACGTCAATAACCCATCCTGAGTCCGAGCTCACTCTCTAGCTGCACAAGTCCATTCATCCCTCGTGGACATCACTAAAATGTGCAGTAACAACCTTCCAATTTGAAGTTATGCGGTATCCTTCTTCATTTCAAGCAGCTCCTTCCCATTATATCAAATCTTCTGCCGCATAATAGCTCATACTTCAGATTAACTCCATAAACCACAATCACCAATCACTAAAATCCCCAAGTCGCTCTGAACTCTCCTTAAAGTGCATAGTCATCCTACCACCAAGCCCATATGCAACTTCGCCACTCTCCCACTTTGGTCAAACTCGCTTCTTTAATCAACTACTCGACCCACGCTTCTTATACCTGGCCTTCCAGAAATTTTAGCCACCGCCTGACACTTCCCACATGTCCTTCCTCATACTTTGCTACTCAATTGTTGCCTCAAATAAAATCTACCTTCGTAGCACTTGAACCCACAAGTCGCTACTAACTCTAAGCCTTTCCAAAGATCATCTTTCTTAAGCCGTCGACATCAGAAACACTGACTCAATCCTAAACCAGCGCACCCCGTGATCTCTAACCGTCGTTTCTTCAATACTGTCTCGCAATATCCTGCTCCAAAGGTGAATTGTAGAAGATTAGTACATTCAATAAGGACAACGACACCTCATTATAGAAGAAAACTCCACCACGCTCGCAAATACCAAGTCTCGTTACTCCATCAACCCAAATCGGAACGTTCTAAGCCCGATTGCCTTTCCCCTTCCGGGAATAAAATATCAAATCTCTAGATCATGCACTGAGTAAACCTCCCTTCAAGTCATTCACTGCCTCGACACGTAGGCAAACATCTTACCATCATATCAATACGGCGGAATAATCGTTCATAAGCATCATGACAACTTGTGCCTAGCCTCAGAGCTCTCAGAAGTACCGCTACTGAGCCAGAACAATAGAATATCCTTCCACAAGGCGACGATAATAGCTCAAATAACCACGCAGGGAGAAACACCTGCACCACATTCGTAGTACCATTACGATTCTTAAATTCCCTATTTACAACAACTGATTCGTGTTGCGTAAGATTGAGTAGGAAGGAAACAAGGGCCTAAGCCTCAAGGAATCAAATCGCACGATGAGGAATCAAGAAGGTAAGTAGTCCTAACAGCCCCTAGCCTCCCAAGGATAAGTACAAATGTCTACGTACCGATCTGCGAGACTCTACTAGACTTGCTCATGACTCATAAAACCTAAGGGAACCTAGTGCTCTGATACCATCTTGTCACGACCCAAAATCCACCAAGGGTCGTGATGGCTCCGGACACTGCTATCGGGCAAGCCAACCAAATTACTTGATTAAGTTCTCATTTTAACAATTTTTGAAAACTAAGATTTTTCGTTCAATGTTACTCGTAAAAGACAATCTTTACAATGTAAATAAAAGAATACTTGGAAGTAAATACAAAATACCCAATAATCATCCCAGAACCCGGTGTCACAAGTGCATAAGCATCTACTAAGAAGGAAATAAAATAAAACAACCGTCCGGAATACAATATTGGACAGGAAATAAAAACATATAACTGAAAGACTCTGCTGGCTGCGAGTCGCCTCAAGAAGTGCAGCTCACCTAAGTCTCCGTATCAACCATGCTACTATGCCCAGTAGGCCACTAGAGGTACATATGCCTGTGCAACAAAAATGCACAGAAGTGTAGTATGAGTACGAAAACAACGTGTACTCAATGAGTATCCCGTCTAATCTCGAAGAAGTAGAGACGAGAGGTTGACTTCGACACTTACTAGTGGTCCAATAATGTTATATCGATAATATAGTAAATCTGGGATTTTTATAAACATGATTATAATTCAATGGAATGAAGCAAGTAAGCAATTCTTTCTTTTATAGAAAATTTCCAAATTTCTCTTCATCATTTAAACATAATTTCATAAGCCGGGGAGAAGGCAACAACGACTTCGATGAGTTTCAAGGCAAGCATGCGCAAATCATGTCGAGGTCGTATGGCCTGATCCGATAATATTTAAATTGTGCACTGCCAAGGGTCGAACGGCACGAACCATAGATGCATCTATTTAATCTGCCGAGGCATTTGGCCCGCTCCAAAAATAAACACATACAGGCTTACAACCAAGAAGTCCACACGGAGAAATTTTCCAAAGAAAGCCAATCCTCTTTTAACCATTTAAGAAAAATGAAGTTTAATCAGTTTAGAAATTTATTTACTAATTCAATGTGATTTAAGCAATTCAAGTTGCCAATAAGTTCATAAATAATCCAAGTATAACATGCTCTTGGGTCCTAAACTACCCGTACAATAACATAATAGTAGCTACGCACGGACTCTTATCACCTCGTGCGTACGTAGCCCCCACAAACAGGAGCACATACCAATTAACTCACATATGGGGACAATTCCCTCTTACAAGGTTAGAAAGGAGACTCACCTTGCTCTGAAGATCCAGAACCGGCATTCCACGCCCTTCTGAAGACTTAAATTGACACACAACACTCCAAAACTAGCCAATAATTATGCAAAATCCATTAATGTATGTTAAAGTACTCATAATAATCCAATTTATAGCAATTCCTAACCCCAATAGAAAAGTTGACAAAATTTCTCTCGGGCCCACGTGCCCGGATTCAGAAATTTTTCAAAGATGAACTTTACCCATGAACTCACGAACTCAAATATATGATTCTCTCTTAATTCCATACCCAAAATCGTGGTCAAATTCCAAGAATATCAATTTTCTAGGTTTTCCCTCAACCCCCAAGTTTTCTACAAATCTCATGCTCAAATTCGTACATAATCAATGTATTTAACTCAAGATAGGTGGGGTTAGCTTACCTTATTGTTGATGAAGAAATTCCCCTCTTGAAGCTCTCCAAAATTGCCCCAACAAGAGTAAAAATGGAGGAAATGGCCAAAACCCTCGATTTTAAAGACACTCACTGCCCCAGCAGTTTCTGCACCTGCGGTCTCCTAACCGCTTATGCGGTTCCGCAGGTGCGAGACAAGATTCCGCTTCTGCGGTCCGGGGCTCCCTAGCCCATTCCGCTTCTGCGCCCTCTCTACCGCAGATGCGGTCCTGCATCTGCGGCCAAACGACCGCATCTGCGGTCCCAGCTCTCTTCCGCCTATACCATATCTGCGACCCTAGGGCCGCTTCTGTGGTTCCGCACCTGCGGTCCTAGACTCGCAGGTGTGGTTACACCAGCAACCTCAGCTCTTCTTCAAACTCTGAATTCGATCTGTTAACCATCCGGAATCCATCCGAGGCCCCTAGGACCCCAACCAATCATACCAACCAGTCCTAAAACATATTACGGACTTGCTCGAAGCCTCAAATCATATCAAACAGCTCCAAAACCACGAATCGACCTCTCATCCAAGCTTTATGAACTTTAGAATTTCAAACTTCTACTTTCGATGTTTAAACCTATCAAATCACATCTGATTGACCTCAAATTTTGCACGCAAGTCATATTTGACATTACGGACCTATTCCAACTTCCAGAATCAAAATCTGACCCCGATATCAAAAAGTCCACTTCCGATCAAACTTTTCAAAAACCTTCAAATTTCTATCTTTAGCCAAATGACTTCAAAATGACCCGCGGACCTTTGAATTCACTTTCGATCGTGCTCCCAACTTCAGAATCGCCATACGGAGCTATTCCCAGACTTGGAATCCCAAACGGATATTGCTAACACTGAAATGCAGTACAACCCAAACTTATGAAATTTCTTCCAAAATGCTAACTTCCACAATAGGCACCAAATTGCTTCTGGTTCATCCAAAACCCGACCCAAACATACGCCCAAGTCTGAAATCATCATACGAACCTACTAGAACCTTCGAATCCTAATTCCGAGGTCGTTTACTCACAAATCTGATCGTAGCTAATTCTTTCAATTTAAGTCTTCTAAAATGAGAATTTTCTTTCCAAATCAACTCTGAACTTCCCGAAGTCCAATTCCGAAGATGCGTACAAGTCATAATACCTAAAGTGAAGCTGTTCATGGCCTCAAACCATCGAAGAATGGGCTAAAGCTCAAAACGACCGATTGGGTCGTTACAAAATGGTCATTCCTCTTGTATATCACTGCTTTTGATTATGTGAGGACATGGTATTCCTGAGAGTTGCCATTGCGTGCAACTGCATTGCTTCACTTCCATTTTGATAATATGTTCATCTGCTCCTTCTCTAATCTCATAACAAGTATCTCCATTAAAGTAAACCACACATGTGTGAGCAATCTTCAAATAATCAGCATAAAATTTCATGCTTTGTGGACTGAAGTCATAAGTCCATGACTTCACTTGGTCTTTATGTTCTCTCAATAAGGTCATAACCTTAACTCTAATGTCTTCCAACATCTTGATTATTGATTTACACCTTGCATCCAAGATCCATGCATTGAATGACTCTGTGAAGTTATTGTCCACTGCCATGTTCTTGCAAACAGTGTCAAAATAAGCTCTACACCATTACTGGGCAGGATAATGTAGCAAATCTCTCACAACATCTTCATCCATATCCCTCATATTCTTCAATTGGTCTTGAAAATCCTTCTCATAAGTTCTCCATGCACCCACCATAGAAGATTCTTCATCTCCCCAGATCTTCATCTATCACACCAGTTAGCCTCAATATGTCTAACACAATATCTATGGTTAGCTTCAGGAAGTGTTGTTCTCATTACCTCAATCAGACCCAAAACAGAAAAGAAAAAGGCTATAAAAAGTAGAAAATAACTGAAAAGAAGTATGGAGAAGTAGACTATGAAAAAACAGAAAGTTTACTGAAATAAACAACTGAAAAGTACTTTTTGCATGTCTGAGATGAAAGTGTATCTTTCTCCATTCTTTAGGTCCAATGACCCTTTTAGCAACTCCAAAAACCAGTCTCAAGTCCTCTTTGTTTTTTGTCCACTACAGCTCATGCTATAGGACAAAAATGGTTCATTGAGTCTTGACCAACAGCAACTAGAAGTTGTCCTTTAGCTTTTCCCTTAAGAAATGTCCTATCCAATCCAATGAAAGGCCTCAAACCAGCCTTATATCCCATCTTTAGTGCATTGAAATAGATATACATTCTTAAAAATCTCCTCTTACCTTCGTCTAGTGCATCTTTTGACAAGTTAATAACAATATCACACCTATGATTACTGATCTTCAACTCATTGGCATATGCCTCTAGCTTATTATAATCATCTTTAAAGCTTCCTTGAAGCTTATTAAGAATCAATGCTTTTGTCCTCTTGCATTTTCCATGACTAACATTCAGCTCAAATACATCTTTTAGGTCAACTCTCATCTTTTTCACTTTAAATTTTGGATTATTTTGTAATTTCTTCTTAGAATAATATGCAATAGTACAGTAGTAAACAATAATATTATCATAAGCAACATAGCAGTCATGTGGGTTTAAGGTCTTGATTCTTACCCCTGGACATTTCCTATCTTTAGAGATTAAACAAACAAATGGGCAACCGGTTTGACACTCATACCTAAACCTTGCTTTATCACTTTTTTAAGAACTATCTCTTTCTTATTTGCCATAGCATAGAGTTTTAGACACTTCCCAGCTTCAAAGATGTCTTTGAAGGTCATACTCTTTTCTAGTTCCTTATAATCAAGGAGTTGCTCAGTAATGCTCATATTTCTTTGAGTTACAATAGTATCTAATTCTTGATAATCATATTCTGAAGGCTCAGAATCATACTCATCACTATCCTCACCATCAATTGAGCTACAGTCAGTGGCAGCCTCAAAATCAGGTACTACAACCTCATCATATTGAGTAATATTAGGTACTTGAACTGACATCTCACAGTCCTCAACAGCAAACCAATTAATAACATTATAATCAGTACCAACCATTTCTAATAGGCACCTATTACCACTATCCTCTTCAACTTCATAGTAGCTACCAGAAGGGCAGAAACTATAAGTTGTTGAAAACCAATAATCTTAATTCATTGCAAAACTCATCTACAATGTCTTTATATGAAAGATGGTTAGAGTCATAACATGTTCAAGTGTGCAATAAGTTCTAAGCATACTTCACTTGTGGCTCTCTACTCCATTCCCCACCATAGTTGAATAGTATAACTAGATTAACCATTTTATTTATCTGAAATTAAATAACATAAAGAAAGATTAGATCATGAATGATAACAAATTGTAATAAAGTTGAGCTAAGAAGTCCGACCACAAACTAAACTAAATTAACTCATTATTAATTCATGCATTAAATAATACCATATAAGAATAATAAAATAAAGAAAAACACATAAAAAAGTAAATTTCACATAACCTAAACCAACATAGCAATAAAACCATCTCCAAAATCCTAAACCACCCAAAGAAAACGGAAAAATGGGACCAACACATCAACCAAAATAATGAATGTGTAAAAGAAATACAAAATTACTAAAATAATCGAATTATCCCACACTCAGGACCACTAGTGAGTAATATTACCCCACATGCAGTAAAGCCAAACTTTGGCCCATAAAAAAGTCAAAATTTACATAAGAATAATCAAAAATTGCAGTAAATACAATATACAAATCAACCCATACACGAATCCCTAACTAAAAATGATAAAATCAGAAAACCCTAAAATCGACGAGATTAAATCTATGAAATAAACGCTAACGTAAGACACATTACTACAAAAATTATAGGCTAACAAGAATGAATCTATCATTTTGGTGGAATTTTAGTATCTTTACACCATATGAGATTCAACAATCGGCGAATGGATGGAGCAAGAAGAAGGAACTGGTCTCTTAAATTTTAGGGGTAAAATGAGACAAAAGGGCTAAATCCTTTATATTTAAATGAACCCGTTAAAGGGATATGGATTGGGTTCAAATCAGGTGTAAAAATGGGTATCAAATGATAATTAAAAAAAAGGGTTGGGTGTCTTAAATTGAGCCACGTGTCCGTTTCGGCTGGTTCCGTTAATGCAAGGGTAATTTTATCAATAATATTGACGGTAGGGATAGAAAAGGTTGAATAGTATAATGGGGATACAAATAACTAATATATAATAGTACAGGGGTAGGAATAGCCCTTTTTCGAATTTAATTCATTAGGCAAAAAAGAGTAAATTTCACATTACCCCTAACTAAGCCGTCAACATGGGTTTGGCCCGTTGGGCCAACCCAGCCGAGCCCGTGATTTAGCAAGGTTGGACTAGAATTTTTGGAGCACATTTAAAAAACGAGGCTTTTAAGACCGACCCGAGTAAACCCGTGGCCCGTGAGGCTTGACTGAGGTTGGGCTGAGTCGGTCCAGCCCGTGGCCTAATAAAAATATTTATTTAAAATATATAAAATTTAAAAAGCATACTGCTTCTAACGATAAAAACTCAAAATTGGATCTTTACTTAGAGGAACCAAAGCTTGATCTTAGAGAAGTTTCAAAAGATGGATATTGTCATGTGTTGGAAGAAGCATTCTAGAAAATATTCCGATCTTTCAGTGATAGTGTGTGGTGCACTTAGTATTCCTATTACCATTGTAGCATCGGAATCAATATTTATCATTGGTGGGCGTGTTTTAACAAAGTACAGAAGTTGCATCCGTCATGAAAATGTCCAAACACTTATTACTACTCGAATTTGGTTGCATGACTTTTCCAAACTCAAACCAGTAATATTTTTTATGCGAATTTGAATATTATTAGTTTTCAAAAGTTTATTATACTTAATATTGAACTAATTAGTATTGCATATGAATTATAGATGTAGATGAAAGTGAAGATTTAAAGACAACCTTGTCACAAAGCAGATTCATATGTGTTTGATAAAGATGATGTATTGGATATCCCATAAGTATCATGGACGTTCTCTTGAATAGTTTGTTTTGAGTTTTGACTTTTAGTGAATGAAATATAGCCTTGTCTTTTACTTTTTTGTATTTACTGTGATATATTGGAACAATATAAAATGATATTAAGTTTTGCGAAATTTTTGCAATAAGATATTTTTTACCTTTTAAATATTTGTATTTTTTTAGATTAGAACTTAAAGAAAAACTATAAAATTATATTTTAAAAAATGATGGGTCAGTCCGTAGGGGTCCACGAATCACATAGGGCTGGGGTGGGCTGACCATTATAAGGCCCATCAAAATAGTGGGCTAGTCCAGCCCAGCCCAGCCCATCAATTGATAAAGCCCACGTGGGCTGGACTGGGTTGGGCTAACTCGACCCGACCTATATTGACAGCTTTAGACTAATTTATAGTATTTATTTCCCTAATTTCCTCTTCATTGCTATGTCTCTTCCTTGACAGGCTTTCTTTTTAAGTTCCTTCTCCCTTAACCCTAGGTGAATCATCACCTTAAGCTCCTTCTATGGTTTCCTTCAATTACGCAACAATATGATCTAATCTCTTAAAAGATGCCACCTCTTTTAAAAGTTCCAATATTGGAAACCAATTTCTGCAACATCTCGCGCACATCAACACCTTCCATGGTGGAATCAGTGGCCTGATCACCATTTGACCTAGTTCCTTTAGCCATTTATGCAAAGAATCTGTTCTATCAGCTCTGATACCAATGTTAACTGAATCGCGGGAACTAAACAATGGCTCGAGAAATCAATGGTTAGTTCAGGAGTTATGCATAGTAATTGGAGAAGATAACATAAATGAGGGGATGACGAAGATAGATTAAAATAGAGTAGTATCTAGAAAAAGAGCAAATGTATATTGATGATCTTTACTGAATGAATTACAAGTCTATATACCACAATCGCAATGAAAGAGTAGTTGGTTACTTCCTAACTTTCCCTCCCAATTTCTCTTTAGCCACTTCTAACTCACTCGAATAACAAATCGATCTTTTCCTCACCTACTAATTAATCCAACTGACTAGGATTATACTAACATATTTACAATATACTAATATTAGTATTTGATGCATATATAGTTTTTGTCCTGTTTTTTACCATTGGATAACATTGTGCTGAATAAGATCTTTTATGATCTATATAATTATACATTTGTATAAGTTATTGATTTCAGTATTTGCAGCAAAGGTGTTGCCTGTTTGTGGGTATCGATTGATTTACATGAAAAATGTATATGGAGCATCTTCATGCATTTTATTAGTTGTATCATCTTTTTTCTAGACCAATCTTGAACTTGTAGCCAAATGATCCAATGTGATGACCTGGCCAATCGTCTCATGAATTAGCTCTCCATTTTCCCCATTTCTACTTCTTTATGCTTCGTTGTCCATATTTTATGTGGTCGAGTTGATTGGTTTACGTTTGGTACGGTTTTGGTAAGAAATGAGACACTTAGTCTCTTTTAAGAAGGCTTAAGTTGGAAAATTCAACCGGATGTTGACTTATGAGTTAGAGGGCTCGAATTTGAGTTCCGATGGTTTGGTTAGTTTTGGGAGGTAATTTGTGACTTAGGAGTGTGATCGGAAGTAGTTTTGGAGGTCCGGTGTATAATTAGGCTTGAATTGGCGAAGTTAGTATTTTGGCAATTTTCGGTTGATAGGTGAGATTTTGATCTGGAAGTCGGAATGGATTTTTGAGAGTTGTTATAGCTTCGTTATGTCATTTGGGATGTGTGTTCAAAATTTCAGGTCATTCAGACGTGGTTTGGTTGTGTTTTTGATCGAAAACGTATTTCAGAAGTTTTTAGAAAAGGCTTAAATTCGATGTGAATTGATGGAATTGGCGTTGTTTGAGGTGTTTTAATGATTGGAACAAGTTTGAATGAGGTATTGGGTTGTGTTGGTGCCTTTGGTTGAGGTCCCGGGGACCTCGGGGTGATTTTATATGGCTAATGGGAAGTTTTGGAACTTGGGAGATAGCAGATTTTCTGCTGCTGCTGGTGTTTTCGCACCTGCGGTTTTTGGACCGCAGGTGCGGTATCGCAGATGCATGATTTGGGTCGCAGAAGCAGAAAGGTTGGGGAATGCCAGGAACTGCAAATGCGGAAGGGGGACCGCACCTGCGGAGCCGTAGAAGCGGCGAGAGGACCGCAGATGCGGTGATGGCCCTGTAAGTGAAATTCCGCAGATGCGGAAAAATAACCACAGAAGTGGTACCGTAGAAGCGGCTATTGGGCCGCAGATGCGGTTACGTCTGGGCAGTGAGTTTATTAAACATTTCATCCGCAATTTTGATCCATTTTTCCACCATAGCTGAGTATTTTGAGAGCTCTTTGAGGGAAATTGAAGAGGGATTCGAGGAGAAGTGATTGGAGGTAAGATTTATGAGCGTAAAACGTGATTCTATTGTGAAATTAACGTAGAAATTCATGGAAATTTAGCTAAAAATGGAAGAACGAAGGCTTGGGATTTTGAGATTTTTAAATTGGGATTTGAAGGGCCATTTGAGGTCGGATTTGAGAACTCTTGACATGTGTGGACTCGTGGAAGGATAAGGAACCCGATGACGTGAAAATTTCTGAGTTTCAAGAAGTGGGCCCCGGGCTCGGGTTTTGCTAATTTCAGGATTTTTAATATTTTCGATTGTTTTCGCTTGGGCTTTGTTTTCTTAGCATATTGTGACATATTAGTTTTGATTTTGGATAGATTCGACGCGCATGGAGGCCGATTCGAGGGGAAAAGGCATAGCGAGCTAGAGTTTTTGTCGGTTAGAGGTGAGTAATGAACGTAAATGATGTCCTGAGAGTTTGAAACCCAGGATTTGCACATCGTAGTGCTATATTGAGGTGAGACACACACTTAATGATGAGCGTGGGGTCATTTACTATTGGGGATTGTGACTTGGTCCGTCCTGAGTGATGCTTTTACTGCGTATTTGATTAAAGCTTATTTGTTATCATCATTATTTGGACTGATTGCCATATTTGGGCTTCGTGCCAACTATTTGAACCCTCTGGGGAGTTTCATCACCATTTCCTCACTATTTTGATTTACTACTTGAACTCAGTCGTACCGTTCTCCAATATTCTACAACTCAGCCACTTTTACTCGGTTTTGAAACTAAAATGATATATTAATTGATGTTTTGGGCTAAGAACTACTATTTTACTAATGCCCGAGGGGCTTATATGATTTCTGGACTGAGTACGGCCAAGGGCCAGATGTGACGATACTATGGGATCGGGTTGCGCGCCGCAACAGTGTTATACTAATATTGATATGAGGTCGAGGGCCCAGATTTGATGCCACTAGATGGCTTGATATTGCCCTTGGGCCGTAAGGGGACCCTCCCGGAGTCTGCACACCCCCAGTGAGCACCGTCGACGAAATATATGGATCGGGATGCACGCCGCAGCGGGTACTATAGGGTACCGTTCTATGTGTTGATTTTCTTTATATGTTTGTCACTTAACTGCTTATTTGTTGTAGCATTACCATATTTCATTTCCATTGGTTTATTGCTTTCATATTACTTGTTTAAACTGCCGCATTATAGATTACTCTGTGTTTTCCGTGATTTCTTATTCTCAGTCATTATTTATGCTTATTACTCACTGGGTCGGACTACTCACATTACTCTCTACACCTTGCGTGCGGATCCAGGTGTTCCAGAGGTTGAGTGAGGAGTTTCAGTCGATCAGTTCATATCCGGGAGCATCGAGGTAGCAGCACGGCGTCCGCAGCCCGGATCTCTCCCTTTTATCCTTTCGTTTTATCCCAATTTCCTAGACTGATTATGTATTAGGCTGTTAAACGTGTACTAGAGGCTTGAGACTTGTGACACTAGATCTGAATGGGCTATGTAGTAGTATTATTATCTGAATTTCCGCATATTTAACTCGTTGTCCTAAACTCTTATTATGGTAATTTAGCAATTTAACTGTTTTAGCTGATAATGCTTTTTATAAGAAAACAGATTGAGGTTATTAGTTGGTCAGGTTTGCCTAGCAGTGTGTTGGGCACTATCATGACCGGGGTTGGGGTCATGACAAGTTGGTATTAGAGCCTAGGTTACATAGGTCTCGCAAGTTAAGAGCCGGTTTAGTAGAGTCTCGCGGATCGGTATGGAGACGTCTGTATTTATCCTCGAGAGGCTACAGAACCTTTAGGAAAAACTTCATATTCTTGAAATTCTGGTCGTGCGAACTTGTTGGTCCGGGTACTAAAACTTCTGTTATTCCATTATCTCACAGATGGTGAGGACGCGAGCTACCAGACGAGGTGGGCGACCACCAGTGCCACCAGCTGAGACCACCAGAGGCTGTGGGTGTAGTCGTGGTCATGGAAGAGGCATAACAGCAAGGGCAGCACCTGCAGATCCACCAGCTGCCCTAGCTCCAGATCAGGCTCCAGCTACGGATGCTCCAGCAGCACCAATTCAGACGCCAGCTGTACCCATCGTGATTTTGGGTCTTTAGGAGGCCTTGGCACAGATCTTACCAGTTTGCACTAGCTTGGCTCAGGCAGTTTCAGCCACTACCGCAGCAGCTACTTCACAGGCCAGGGGAGGGAATCAGACCCCCACTGCTCGCACACCTGAGCAGGTAGTGCAGGGACTACGGACGCCGGGGGCACCTCCAGCTCAGCTGGTTGCGCCGGTTCAGGAGTTCGTAGTACCAGCCATGTCGGATGATGAGTAACGTCGTTTTGAGAGGTTTGGCAGGCTCCAGCCTCCATCGTTCAGTGGTGCTGAGGGTGAGTATGCCCAGGATTTATTGACAAGTGTCAGTGGATGCTCCGTACAGAAGGGATTCTTGAGTCTAGTGTTGTGGCATTTACCACCTTTCAGTTCTCGAGGGCTACCTTTACTTGGTGGGAGGATTTTGAGAGGCGTAGGCCTGTCGGTGCAGCACCCCTTTCTTGGCAGAAGTTCTCCGCTCTCTTCTTGGAGATGTATATACTGCAGTCCCACCGAGAGGAGCTGCGTAGGCAGTTTGAGTGGTTGACACAGGGGGGTATGATCGTGACCCAGTATGAGATGAGGTCTCTTGAGTTGGCTCATCATGCCATTTGGATGATTCCATCAGATCGTGAGAGGATCAGAAGATTTGTGGATGGCCTTAACTACCATCTCCATATTCTGATGACTAGAGAAAAAGTGTTGGGTGCTACGTTCGAGGAGGTGGTTGATATCGCTCATGAGATTGAGACGGTTCACCGTTGGGAGCAAGAGGAAAGGGAGGCCAAGAAGCCTCGAGGATCGGGCAGTTATAGTAGTGCTCCTTCGAGGGGCCAGTTCCAGCATGGTAGAGGTTGTTCTTTCAGGCCTGCTCAGTCGGCCCGTCCAGAGTATCATTGGACATCTTCAGGTCATGGTCATCATACGTCTCAGCAGGGCCAGCCTTCATTCAGCGCCCTCCCAGCTCAGAGTTCATCTCGTGTCCCATCAGCTCAGGGTTCTTCTACGCCGAGTGCATCTGCTAGTCACTCTGGTGCGAGGGGTTCCCTTCAGTCCCCATCTCCAGCATCGAGTAGTTGTTATGAGTGCAGAGAGTTTGGACATATGAGGAGGCAGTGCCCTCGACTTCGTGATAGTCAATTTCAGCAGAGGGGTCAGCCCTCGACTTCTGCTCCAGTTACTTCACCACCCGCCCAGCCAGCTAGGGATGGAGGTCAGGCAGCCAGGGGTTGCCCCAAAGGGGAGGTTGATCAGGCGGTGGCCAGGCTCATTTCTATGCTATTCCAGGCAGGACAAATGCTATTGCTTCAGATGTTGTCATTACATGTATTGTTTCAGTCTGCCATAGAAATGCCTCTGTATTATTTGATATCAGTTCCACCTATTCTTATGTGTCCTTATATTTTGCTCATTATTTGGGTACGCCCCGGGAGTTTCTTACTTTACCTGTTCATGTGTCTACCCTGGTGGGCGATACTATTGTTGTGGACCGTATGTACCGGTTATGTGTCATGACTATTGGGGGTATGGAGACTCGAGTTGATCTATTGCTATTGAGCATTGTGGAATTTGATGTTATTTTGGGCATGGATTGGTTATCTCCGTGTCATGCTATTCTAGACTGTCATGCTAAGACAGTCCCTTTGGCTATGTCGGGTGTACCGTGGATCGAGTGGCGTGGCGTGACTGATTATGTTCCTAGTAGAGTGATCTCTTTCTTGAAGGCCCAGCGTATGGTTGGGAAGGGTTCTCTGTCATAACTAGCATTTGTGAGGGATGTTGGAGCTGAGACTCCTAGCATTGATTTTGTTCCAATCGTGAGGGATTTTCCCGATGTTTTTCCTACATACCTACTAGGCATGCCACCAGACAGGGATATTGATTTTGGTATTAACCTGGTGTCGGGCACTCAGCCCATTTCTATTCCGTCGTATCGTATGGCACCAGTAGAGTTGAAAGAATTGAAGGAGCAGCTTCAGGAACTCCTAGATAAAGGGTTCATTCGGCCTAGCGTGTCACTTTGGGGTGTGCCGGTTCTATTTGTGAAGAAGAAGGATGGCACAATGAGAATGTGCATTGATTACAGGCAATTGAACAAGGTAACAATTAAGAACAAGAATCATTTTCCTCGCATTGTTGATTTATTTGACCAGCTTCAGGGAGAGAGGGTGTTCTCTAAGATTGATCTTCGTTCGGGCTATCACCAGTTGAAGATCAAGGATTCAGATATTCTTAAGACTACTTTCAGAACTAGATATGGTCACTATGAGTTTCTTGTCATGTCTTTCGGGCTGACCAACACCCCAGCAGCATTCATGCATTTGATGAACAGTGTATTTCGACCTTATCTAGATTCATTCGTTATTGTATTCATTGATGATATTCTGGTGTACTCGCGTAGTCAGGAGGAGCACGCGAAGCATTTGCGAGTTGTATTGTAAAGATAGCGGGAGGAGAAGCTTTATGCAAAGTTCTCCAAGTGTGAGTTTTGGCTTGTTTCAGTGGCTTTCTTGGGACACGTGGTGTCTAGTGAGGGTATTCAGGTTGATCCAAAGAAGATAGAGCCGGTTCAGAGTTGGCCTAGACCGTCCTCAGCCACAGAGATTCATAGCTTTCTTGGGTTGGCAGGCTATTATTGCCGGTTTGTTCAGGGATTCTCATCCATTGCATCGCCCTTGACCAAGTTAACTCAGAAGGGTGCTCCATTTGTATGGTCGGACGAGTGTGAGAAGAGCTTTCAGAAGCTCAAGAAAGCTTTGACCACAGCTCTAGTATTGGTTTTGCCATCAGCTTCAGGTTCATATACTGTATATTATGATGCTTCGAGAGTTGAGATTGGTTGTGTATTGATGCAAGAGGGTAGAGTTGTTGCTTATGCTTCTCGTCAGTTGAAGCCCCATGTGAAGAACTACCCTGTTCATGATTTGGAGTTGCCTGCCATAGTTCATGCATTGAAAATTTGGAGGCATTACTTGTATGGCATATTTTGTGAGGTATTCACCGATTATCACAGTCTTCAGCATTTGTTCAAGCAAAAGGATCTTAATTTGAGGCAGCGGAGATGGCTAGAGTTGCTTAAGGTTTATGATATTACTATTATGTATCATCCGGGGAAGGCCAATGTAGTGGCCGATGCTTTGAGCCGAAAGGCAGTGAGTATGGGGAGTTTGGCGTACATTCTAGTTGGGGATAGACCCCTTGCAGTTGATGTTCAGTCCTTGGCCAATCGGTTTGTGAGACTAGATATTTCGGAGCCCAGTCGGGTGTTAGCTTGTGTGGTTTCTTGGTTCTCCTTATATGATCGCATCAGAGAGCGCCAGTATGATGATCCGCATTTGCTTGTTCTTAAGGACAGGGTTCAGCATGATGATGCCAGAGATGTGACTATCGGTGATGATGGTGTTATGAGGATGCAGAGACGGATCTGTGTGCCCAATGTGGATGAGCTTAGAGAGTTGATTCTGGAGGAGGCCCATAGCTCGCGGTATTCCATTCATCCGGGTGCTGCGAAGATGTATCAGGATTTGAGGCAGCACTATTGGTGGAGAAGAATGAAGAAAGATATTGTGGGATTTGTAGCTCGGTGCCTCAATTGTCAGCAGGTGAAATATGAACATTAGAGACCGGGTGGCTTGCTTCAGTAGATGGTTATTCCCGAGTGGAAGTGGGAGAGGGTCACTATGGACTTTGTGGTTTGACTTCCTCGGACTTTGAAGAAGTTCGATGCTATTTGGGTGATTGTGGATCGGCTGACCAAGTCCGCGCACTTCATTCCTGTGTGTACTACCTATTCTTCAGAGCGGTTGGCAGGGATTTATATCCGGGAGGTTGTTTGGTTGCATGGTGTTCCAGTTTCCATCATCTCAAATAGAGGTACTCAATTTACTTCGCAGTTTTG
The DNA here is from genome assembly GCF_000393655.2 of Nicotiana sylvestris. Lineage (NCBI taxonomy): Eukaryota > Viridiplantae > Streptophyta > Magnoliopsida > Solanales > Solanaceae > Nicotiana > Nicotiana sylvestris. Next base: position 177,249,756 of record NC_091060.1, on the reverse strand, counting down.
GAGAGCCGTGCAAAGAGATTTGGGTACTCAGGTGGAGTTGAGCACATCATTTATCCTCAGACAGATGGACAGTTCGAGCGTACTATTCAGATTTGCGTGCTTGTGTTATTGATTTTGGAGATTCATGGGATGAGTTTTTACCGCTTGTAGAGTTTGCCTACAACAACAGCTACCAGTCAAGTATTCAGATGGCTCCTTATGAGGCTTTAAATGGGAGGCGGTGTAGATCTCCAGTTGGTTGGTTCGGGCCCAGCGAGACTAGGCTATTGGGGACAGATTTGGTTCAAGATGCCTTAGAGAAGGTGAAGGTGATTCAGGAGAGACTTCGTACAGTGCAGTCGTGTCAGAAGAGTTATGCGGACCGAAAGGTTCGGGATGTGTCCTATATGGTGGATGAGAAGGTTTTGTTAAAGGTTTCGCCCATGAAGGGTGTTATGATATTTGGAAAGAAAGGGAAGTTGAGTCCGCGGTTCATTGGGCCTTTTGAGGTACTTCGGAGGATTAGGGAGGTGGCTTATGAGCTTGCGTTGCCACCCAGCTTGTCTAGCACGCATCCGGTATTTCATGTTTCTATGCTCTAGAAGTATATTGGAGATCCGTCTCATGTTTTGGACTTCAGCACGGTTCAGTTGGATGATGATTTGACCTTTGTGGAGCCAGTAGCTATTTTGGGTCGCCAGGTTCGGAAGTTGAGGTCAAAAGATATAGCTTCAGTGAAAGTGCAATAGAGAGGTCGGCCCGTGGAAGAGGCTACCTGGGAGACCGAGCGGGAGATGCGGAGCAGATATCCTCACCTGTTTAAGGCTTCAGGTACGTTTCTTGACTCGTTCGAGGACGAACGTTTGTTTAAGTTGGGGAGGATGTGACGACCCGGCCAATTGTCTCATGAATTACCGCTCCGTTTTCCCCATTTCTACTTCTTTATGCTTCGTTGTCCGTGTTTTATGTGGTCGAGTTGATTGGTTTGCGTTTGGTGTGGTTTTGGTAAGAAATAAGACAATTAGTCTCTTATAAGAAGGCTTAAATTGGAAAAGTCAACCGGATATTGACTTATGAGTTAGAGGACTCGGATGTGAGTTTTGATAGTTTGGTTAGCTTCGGGAGGTGATTTGTGACTTAGGAGTGTGATTGGAAGTGGTTTTGGAGGTCCGGTGTAGAATTAGGCTTGAATTGGCGAAGTTAGTATTTTGGCGATTTCCGGTTGATAGGTGAGATATTGATCCGGGGGTCGGAATGGAATTCCAAGAGTTGTTGTAGCTTCGTTATGTCATTTGGGATGTGTGTGCAAAATTTCAGGTCATTCGGACATGGTTTGGTTGGGTTTTTGATTGAAAATGTATTTCTGAAGTTTTTAGAAAACTTAGGCTTGAATTCGATGTGAATTGATGGAATTGGCATTGTTTGAGGTGTTTTGATGATTGGAACAAGTTTGAATGAGGTATTGGGTTGTGTTGGGGCCTTTTGTTGAGGTCCCGGGGGCCTCGGGGTGATTTCGGATGGCTAACGGGAAGTTTTGGAACTTGGGAGATAACAAATTTTCTGTTGCTACTGGTGTTTTCGCACCTGCGGTATCGCAGATGCGTGATTGGGTCGCAGAAGCGGAAAGGTTGGAGAATGCCTGGAACCGCAGATGCGTAAGGGGGACCGCACCTGCGGAGCCGCAGAAGCGGTGAGAGGACCGCAGATGCGGTGATGGCCCTGTAAGTGAAATTCCGCAGATGCGGAAAAATAACCGCAGAAGCGGTACCGCAGAAGCGGCTATTGGACCGCAGATGTGGTTACGTCTGGGCAGTGAGTTTATTAAACATTTCATCCGCGATTTAAGCCATGTTTTCACCATAGCTGAGTATCTTGAGAGCTCTTTGAGGGAAATTGAAGAGGGATTCGAGGAGAAGTGATTGGAGGTAAGATTTATGAGCGTAAAACGTGATTCTATTATGAAATTAACCTAAAAATTCTTGGAAATTTAGCTAAAATGGAAGAACTAGGGTTTGGGATTTTGAGATTTTTAAATTGGGATTTGAAGGGCCATCTGAGTTCGGATTTGAGAACTCTTGACATGTATGGACTCATGGAAGGATAAGGAACCCGATGATGTGAAAATTTCTGAGTTTCGAGAAGTGGGCCCCAGGCTCGGGTTTTGCTAGTTTCAGGATTTTTGATATTTTTTGACTGTTTTCGCTTGGGATTTGTTTCCTTAGCATATTGTGACATATTCGTTCTGATTTTGGATAGATTCGACGCACGTGGAGGCCGATTCGAGGGGCAAACGCGTAGCGAGCTAGAGTTTTTGCCGGTTCGTGGTGAGTAATGAATGTAAATGATGTTCTGAGGGTTTGAAACCCCGGATTTGCATATCGTAGTGCTATATTGAGGTGAGACACGCGCTTGATGATGAGCGTGGGGTCGTTTACTATTGGGGATTATGACTTGATCCGTCCCGAGTAATGTTTTTACCGCGTATTTGATTAAAGCTTATCTGTTATCATCATTATTTGGACTGGTTTCCATATTTGGGCTTCGTTCCAATTATTTGAACCCTCCGGGAAGTTTTATGACTATTTCGTCATTGTTTTGATTTACTACTTGAACTCAGTTGTATCGTTCTCCACTATTCTACAACTCAGCCACTTTTACTCGGTTTTGAAACTAAAATGATATATTAATTGATGTTTTTGTGCTGAGAACTTCTGTTTTACTAATGCCCGAGGGGCTTATATGATTTACGGACTGAGTACGACCAAGGGGTAGATGTGAGGATACTATGGGATCGGGTTGCGCGCTGCAGCAGTGGTATACTAATATTGATATGAGGCCGAGGGCACAGATTTGATGCCACTAGATGGCTTGATATTGCGCTTGGGTCGTAAGGTTCCCTTCCCGGAGTCTGCCCACCCCCAGTGAGCACCGTCGACGAAATATATGGATCGGTCTAGATGCCGCAGCGGGTACTATAGGGTATCGTTCTATGTGTTGATTTTCTTTATATGTCTGTCACTTAACTGCTTATTTGTTGTAGCATTACCATATTTCGTTTCCATTGGTTTATTGCTTTCATATTACTTTTTAAAACTGCCGCATTATAGATTACTCTGTATTTTCCGTGATTTCTTATTCTCAGTCATTATTTATGCTTATTACTCACTAGGTCGGAGTACTCACATTACTTTCTAATCCTTGCGTGCAGATCCAGGTGTTCCAGAGGCTGAGTGAGGAGTTTCAGTTGATCAGTTCATATCTGGGAGAATCGAGGTAGCTGCGCGGCGTCTGCAGCCCGGATATCTCCCTTCTATCCTTTCGTTTTATCCGGATTTCCTAGACTTATTATGTATTAGGATGTTAAAAGTGTACTAGAGGCTCGAGACTTGTGACACCAGATCTGTATGGGTATGTAGTAGTATTATTATCTGAATTTTCGCATATTTAACTCATTGTCCTAAACTCTTATTAGGGTAATTTAGCAATTTAACTGTGTTAGCTGATAATGCTTTTTATAAGAAAATAGATTGAGGTTGTTAGTTGGTCAGGCTTGCCTAGCAGTGTGTTGGGCGTCATCACGACTGGGGTTGGGGTCGTGACAAGTTGGTATCAGAGCCTAGGTTACATAGGTCTCGCAAGTTAAGAGTCGGTTTAGTAGAGTCTCGCGGATCGGTACGGAGACGTCTGTATTTATCCTCGAGAGGCTGCAGAACCTTTAGAAAAAACTTCATATTCTTGAAATTTTGGTTGTGTGAACTTGTTTGTCCGGTTACTAAAATTTCTCTTATTCCATTCTCTCACAGATGGTGAGAACGCGAGCTACCGGATGAGGTGGGCGACTACTAGTGCCACCAGCTGAGACCACCAGAGGCCGTGGGTGTGGTCGTGGTCGTGGTAGAGGCAGAGCAGCGAGGGCAGCACCTGCAGATCTACCAGCTGCCCTAGCTCCGGATCAGGCTCCAGCTACGGATGCTCCAGCAGCACCAATTTAGACGCCAGCTGTACCCATCATGATTCTGGGTCTTCAGGAGGCCTTGGCACAGATCTTATTAGTTTGCACTAGCCTGGCTCAGGCAGTTTTAGCCACTACCATAGCAGCTTCTTCACAGGCCGGGGGAGGCAATCAGACCCCCACTGCTCGCACACCTAAGCAGGTAGTGCAGGGACTACAGACGCTGGGGCACCTTCGCTCAGCTGGTTGCGCCAGTTTAGGAGTTCGTAGTACCAGCCATGCCTGATGATGAGCAGCGTCGTCTTGAGAGGTTCGGTAGGCTCCAGCCTCCGTCGTTCAGTGGTGTTGAGGGCGCGTATGCCCAGGGTTTTCTTGACAAGTGTCAGCGAATGCTCCATATAGTAGGGATTCTTTAGTTTAGTGGTGTGGCATTACCACCTTTCAGTTCTCGAGGGCTGCCTTTACTTGGTGGGAGGATTTTGAGAGGCGTAGGCCTGTCGGTGTAGCACCCCTTTCTTCGCAGCAGTTCTCCGCTCTCTTCTTGGAGAAGTATATACTGCAGTCCCGCCGAGAGGAGCTGCGTAGGCAGTTTGAGTGGTTGACGCAGGAGGGTATGACCGTGACCCAGTATGAGATGAGGTTCCCTGAGTTGGCTCGTCATGCCATTTGGATGATTCCATCAGATCGTGAGAGGATCAGAAGATTTGTGGATGGCCTTAACTACCATCTCCATATTCTGATGACTAGAGAGAGAGTATTGGGTGCTACGTTCAAGGAGGTGGTTGATATCGCTCGTTAGATTGAGACGGTTCATTGTCGGGAGCGAGAGGATAAGGAGGCCAAGAAGCCTCGAGGATCGGGCAGTTACAGTGGTGCTCCTTTGAGGGGCCAGTTCCAGCATGGTAGAGGTCGTTCTTTCTGGCCTGCTCAGTCGGCCCGTCCAGAGTATCGTGGGGCATCTTCAGGTCATGGTCATCATGGGTCTCAGTAGGGCCAGCCTTCATTCAGCGCCCTCCCAGCTCAGAGTTCAGCTCGTGCTCCATCAGCTCAGGGTTCTTCTGCGCCAAGTGTATCTGCTAGTCACTTTGGTACGAGGGGTTCCCTTCAGTCCCCATCTCCAGCACCGGGTAGTTGTTATGAGTGCGGAGAGTTTGGACATATGAGGAGGCAGCGCCCTCGACTTCGTGATGGTCAGTTTCAGCAGAGGGATCAGCCCTCGACTTCTGCTCCAGCTACTTCACCACCCGCCCAGCCAGCTAGTGATGGAGGTCAGGTAGCCAGGGGTCACCACAGAGGAGGAGGTCGATCAGGCGGTGGCCAAGCTCGTTTCTATGCTATTCCAGGCAGGACAAATGCTATTGCTTCAGATGCTACCATTATAGGTATTGTTTTAGTCTGCCATAGAGATGTCTTTGTATTATTTGATATCGGTTCCACCTATTCTTATGTGTCCTCACATTTTACTCATTATTTGGGTACACCACGGGAGTTTCTTGCTTTACCTGTTCATGTGTCTACCCCGGTGGGCGTTGTGGACCGTATGTACCGGTCATGTGTCATGACTATTAGGGGTTTGGAGGCCCGAGTTGATCTATTGCTATTGAGCATGGTGGACTTTGATGTTATGTCGGGTGTACCGCGGATCGAGTGGCGTGGCAAGACTGATTATGTTCCTAGTAGAGTGATCTCTTTCTTAAAGGCCCAGCATATGGTTGGGAAAGGTTGTCTGTCATATCTAGCATTTGTGAGGGATGTTGGAGCTGCGATTCCTAGAATTGATTCTGTTCCAATTGTGAGGGATTCCCGATGTTTTTCCTGCAGACCTACCAGGCATGCCACCGGACAGGGATATTGATTTTTCTATTGACCTAGTGTCGGGCACTCAGCCCATTTCTATTCCGCTGTATCGTATGGCACCAGCAGTGTTGAAAGAATTGAAGGAGCAGCTTCAAGAACTCCTAGATAAGGGGTTCATTCGGCCTAGTGTGTCACCAAGAAGAAGGATGGCACAATGAGAATGTGCATTGATTATAGGCAATTGAACAAGGTAACAATTAAGAACAAGTATCCTTTGCCTCGCGTTGATGATTTATTTGACTAGCTTCAGGGAGCGGGGGTGTTCTCTAAGATTGATCTTCGTTCGGGCTATCACCAGTTGAAGATCAAGGATTCAGATATTCTTAAAACTACTTTCAGAACTAGATATGGTCACTATGAGTTTCTTGTCATGTCTTTCGGGCTGACCAACACCCCAGTAGCGTTCATGCATTTGATGAACAGTGTATTTCAACCTTATCTGGATTCGTTCGTTATTGTATTCATTGATGATATTCTGGTGTATTCGCGTAGTTAGGAGGAGCACATAGAGCATTTGCGAGTTGTATTGTAAAGATTGAGAGAGGAGAAGCTTTATGCAAAGTTCTCCAAGTGTGAGTTTTGGCTCGTTTTAGTGGCTTTCTTGGGACACTTGGTGTCCAGCGAGGGTATTCAGGTTGATCCAAAGAAGATAGAGGCGGTTCAGAGTCGGCCTAGACCGTCCTCAGCCACAGAGATTCGTAGCTTTCTTGGGTTGGTAGGCTATTATCGCCGGTTTGTTCAGGGATTCTCATCCATTGCATCGCACTTGACCAAGTTGACTTAGAAGGGTGCTCTATTTGTATGGTCGGACGAGTGTGAGGAGATCTTTCGGAAGCTCAAAACAGCTTTGACCACAGCTCCAGTATTGGTTTTTCCATCAGCTTCAGGTTCATATATCGTATATTGTGATGCTTCGAGAGTTGGGATTGGTTGTGTATTGATGCAGGAGAGTAGAGTTATTGCTAATGCTTCTTGTCAGTTGAAGCCCCATAAGAAGAACTACCTTATTTATGATTCTGAATTGGCTACCATAGTTCATGCATTGAAGATTTGGAGGCATTACTTGTATGGAGTATCTTGTGAGGTATTCACCGATCATCGCAGTCTTCAGCATTTGTTCAAGCAAAAGGATCTTAATTTGAGGCAGCGGAGATGGCTAGAGTTGCTTAAGGATTATGATATTACTATTCTGTATCATCCGGGGAAGGCCAATGTAGTGGCCGATGCTTTGAGCCGAAAGGCAGTGAGTATGGGGAGTTTGGCGTACATTCCAGTTGGGGAGAGACCCTTTGAAGTTGATGTTCAGTCCTTGGCCAATCGGTTTGTGAGACTAGATATTTCGGAGCCTAGTCGGGTGTTAGCTTGTATGGTTTCTCAGTTCTCCTTATATGATCGCATCAGAGAGCGCCAGTATGATGATCCGCATTTGCTTGTCCTTAAGGACAGGGTTCAGCATGTTGATGCCATAGATGTGACCATCGGTGATGATGGTGTGTTGAGGATGCAGAGCCGGATCTGTGTGCCCAATGTGGATGGGCTTAGAGAGTTGATTTTGGAGGAGGCCCATAGATCGCGGTATTCCATTCATCCGGGTGCCGCGAAGATGTATCAGGATTTGAGGCAGTACTACTGGTGGAGAAGAAAGAAGAAAGATATTGTGGGATTTGTAGCTCGGTGCCTCAATTGTCAGCAGGTGAAATATGAGCATCAAAAACCGGGTGGCTTGCTTTAGCAGATGGTTATTCCCGAGTGGAAGTGGGAGAGGGTCACTATGGACTTTGTGGTCGGACTTCCTCGGACTTTGAAGAAGTTCGATGCTATTTGGGTGATTGTGGATCGGCTAACCAAGTCCGCGCACTTCCTTCCTGTGTATACTACTTATTCTTCAAAGAGGTTGGCAGGGATTTATATCCGGGAGATTTTTCGGTTGCATGGTGCTCCGGTTTCCATCATCTCAGATAGAGGTACTCAATTTACTTCGCAGTTTTGGAGAGCCATGCAGAGAGAGTTGGGTACTCAGGTGGAGTTGAGCACATCATTTCATCCTCGGACAGATGGACAGTCCGAGTGTACTATTCAGATATTAGAGGACATGTTCCGTGCTTGTGTTATTGATTTTGGAGGTTCATGGGATGAGTTTTTACCGCTTGCAGAGTTTGCCTACAACAACAGCTAATAGTCGAGTATTCAAATGGCTCCGTATGAGGCTTTGTATGGGAGGCGATGTAGATCTTCAGTTGGTTGGTTCGAGCTCGACGAGGCTAGGCTATTGGGGACAGATTTGGTTCAGGATGCCTTAGAGAAGGTGAAGGTGATTCAGGAGATACTTCGTACAGCGCAGTCGCGTCAAACGATTTATGCAGACCGAAAGGTTCGGGATATGTCCTATATGGTGGGTGAGAAGGTTTTGTTAAAGGTTTCGCCCATGAAGGGTGTTATGAGATTTGGAAAGAAAGGGAAGTTGAGTCCGCGGTTCATTGGGCCTTTTGAGGTACTTCGGAGGATTAGGGAGGTGGCTTATGAGCTTGCGTTGCCACCCAGCTTGTCTAGCGTGCATTCGGTATTTCATGTTTCTATGCTTCAGAAGTACATTGGAGATCCGTCTCATGTTTTGGACTTCAGCACGGTTCAGTTGGATCATGATTTGACCTTTGATGTGGAGCCAGTAGCTATTTTAGGTCGCCAGGTTCGGAAGTTGAGGTCAAAAGATATAGCTTCAGTGAAAGTGCAATGGAGAGGTCGGCCCGTGGAGGATGCTACCTGGGAGACCGAATGGGAGATGCAAAACATATATCCTCACCTGTTTGAGGCTTCAGGTACGTTTCTTGACTCGTTCGAGGATGAACGTTTGTTTAAGTTGGGGAGGATGTGACGACCCGGCCAGTCGTCTCATGAATTGTCGCTCTACTTATTTATGCTTCGTTATCTGTGTTTTATGTGGTCGAGTTGATTGGTTTGCGTTTGGTGTGGTTTTGGTAAGAAATGAGACACTTAGTCTCTTTTAAGAAGGCTTAAGTTGGAAAAGTCAACCGGATGTTGACTTATGAGTTAGAGGGCTCGGATGTGAGTTCCAATGGTTCGGTTAGCTTCGGGAGGTGATTTGTGATAGCCCTGTAAGTGAAATTCCGCATATGCGGAAACATAACCACAGAAGCGGTACCGCAGAAGTGGCTATTGCACCGCAGATGCGGTTACGTCTCGGCAGTGAGTTTATTAAACATTTCATCCGCGATTTTGAGCCATTTTTCCACCATAGCTGAGTATTTTAAGAGCTCTTTAAGGGAAATTGAATTGGGATTCGAGGAGAAGTGATTGGAGGTAAGATTTATGAGCGTAAAACGTGATTCTATTGTGAAATTAACGTAGAAATTTATGGAAATTTAGCTAAAAATGGAAGAACGAAGGCTTGGGATTTTGAGATTTTTAAATTGGGATTTGAAGGGCCATTTGAGGTCGGATTTGAGAACTCTTGACATGTGTGGACTCGTGGAAGGATAAGGAACCCGATGACGTGAAAATTTCTGAGTTTCAAGAAGTGGGCCCCGGGCTCGGGTTTTGCTAATTTTGGGATTTTTGATATTTTCGATTGTTTTCGCTTGGGCTTTATTTCCTTAGCATATTGTGACGTATTTGTTCTGATTTTGGATAGATTCGATGTGCGTGGAGGCCGATTCGAGGGGCAAAGGCGTAGCGAGCTAGAATTTTTGCCGGTTCGAGGTGAGTAATGAATGTAAATGATGTCCTGAGGGTTTGAAACCCCGGATTTGCACATCGTAGTGCTATATTGAGGTGAGACACGCGTTTGATGATGAGCATGGGGTCATTTACTATTAGGGATTGTGACTTGGTCCGTCCTGAGTGATGTTTTTACCGCGTATTTGATTAAAGCTTATTTGTTATCATCATTATTTGGACTGACTGCCATATTTGGGCTTCGTGCCAACTATTTGAACCCTCCGGGAGTTTTATCACTATTTTCTCACTGTTTTGATTTACTACTTGAACTCAGTTGTACCGTTCTCTACTGTTCTACAACTCAGCCACTTTTACTCGGTTTTGAAACTAAAATGATATATTAATTGATATTTTAGGTTGAGAACTACTGTTTTACTAATGCCCGAGGGGCTTATATGATTTCTGGACTGAGTACGGCCAAGGGCCAGATGTGAGGATACTATGGGATCGGGCTGCGCACCGTAGAAGTGTTATACTGATATTGATATGAGGCTGAGGGCCCAGATTTGATGCCAATAGATGGCTTGATATTGCGCTTGGGCCGTAAGGGGCCCCTCCCGGAGTCTGCACACCCCCAGTGAGCGACGTCGACGAAATATATGTATCGGGATGCACGCCGCATCGGGTGCTATAGGGTATCGTTCTTTGTGTTGATTTTCTTTATATGTCTTTCACTTAACTGCTTATTTATTGTAGCATTACCATATTTCGTTTCCATTGGTTTATTACTTTCATATTACTTGTCTAAACTGTCGCATTATAGATTACTCTGTGTTTTCCATGATTTCTTATTCTCAGTCATTATATATGCTTATTACTCACTGGGTTGGAGTACTCACATTACTCCCTGCACCTTTCGTGCAGATCCAGGTGTTCCAGAGGCTGAGCGAGCAGTTTCAGTCGATCAGTTCATATTCGGGAGCATCGAGGTAGCTGCATGGCGTCCGTAGCCCGGATCTCTCCCTTTTATCCTTTCGTTTTATCTGTATTTCCTAGACTGATTATGTATTAGGCTGTTAAATGTGTACTAGAGGCTTCAGACTTGTGACACCAGATCTGTATGGGCTATGTAGTAGTATTATCATCTGAATTTTCGCATTTTTAACTTGTTGTCCTAAACTCTTATTAGGGTAATTTAGCAATTTAACTGTGTTAGACGATAATGATTTTTATAAGAAAACGGATTGAGGTTGTTAGTTGGTCAGGCTTGCCTAGCAGTGTGTTGGGCGCCATCACGACCGGGGTTGGGGTTGTGACATCCAGAATGCATCTGCTAATGTTTTTCTATTATTTGTTGCAATGGTGGAGTCTATGTCTGAAATCTGGTGGACACATATAGTCATTGATACATTTTTCTAATAAATATTATTATCGTTGATGCATATTGTTATTAATTATCATTGCTCAGTGATGTGGTTGTGGATTTGAGCAAGAGATCAACGAGGCAACAAAGTCAGACGAAGAAGATGATCCTGAAACGTTAAGGTAAAACTTCTATTACAAACTTCTTGTCTAACTTCAAATAATTTTTCGGGTATAACTTTTATTAGAACTTTCAAGTTACTATTGTTTTAGAGAGGAGCTAATGAGGCTTGATGAAGTAAAGACAAAGCTAGATGCTAGGATCAACAAAATGCAGGAGTTGGTTGGAGAGGTCAATATGTTTTTTTTTACATGATCGTATACTTTTTCAAAGTTTAATTTGCAAAGGATTCCTGGCTTTCCTCATTTGATTATGGAATCCACAGCTTTATTAGAAATTAAAATAACATCCATTATTTGTTTAAACTATTTGTTGGACATATAGCAACTTGCTTATTACTCTTTTCAGCCTTTCTGTTAAGTGTTAACACTTTTGACATCAACTTGTAGACATTGTCTATAAGGCTAATGTCTCTTAGCTCCTTAGCTCCATTCTTTTTTGGGATCAAGGCTATATAGGTTGCATTATAGCTTTCTCTAATACTCCATGAATGTGAATGTTTTTGAAAGTTTTCATGATGCTTCAAAACATCCCAACATTTGATGAGGAAGCCCATTGTGTAGCCATTTTGGGGCTTTGTTCATGGCACACATCTTCAGACATGACAGCACCTCGTGTTCACTAAATTCACTTTGTAAAACTGTATTTTCCTTCCTATTCAGTATAAGTGATCATATTACATGATGGTCTCTTCAAATTCACCTTGTAAAACTACATTTTTTACATGATCATATGTTTTTTGTGTTTTACAGGGGAGCTCGACATCACCTCATTGTAATTACGGATACTAGAGTACGTGTAGGATGACGTGGGGTGATGTCAAACTAAGGTGTCCATGTAAGTTAGCCGGCATGATATGTGTGGATGCAATAAGAAAGTTTGTAGAAATCACTATAAAAAGGAACAACGGATATACAAGTGCATCGTTCCCTATTTAAAATTCATAATTTTGTAGGTCACTCCTTGATACATCTGTCTTTTTATAGGTGTGCCTAGTAGACCTATCTGAGGTGAGTTGTGTATGCTCGTGGAATTGTTGCTGCTCATTTGATAGTTGTACTTGTAAAGTCAATAAGAAAAGATGTGAAAAAAATTATGGATGCGGCCTCAATTGCGGTAGAAGAAAGTGAAGGGTAAATTTGTCATTTTCTCCCATTAGTGTGTTGATCTTTATGTTGTTATAATATATATCTCTCATTATAAGATATGTCTCTGACAAGACAAGGTTTCAGCCGGATAGTTTATCATTGATTAAAACACTGAAGAAGAAGACTATTACAAATTTATATGAAGAATAAGAAATTGAGAGTTGCCTGCTTATTTTTTAAAATATTTGTTTAAGTTGTACAATAGAAATTAAAGCATATTTACGTTGGTTTCTTTACTTCACTCTTTACATCGATAGTGTAGTTATCTTATAAAATATAATATTATATTCATATTAGTGAGAAAATTCATGTTATTAAGATGTTAAAACGTATTCACAATGCGTACCTTAGATCTTACTGTAAAATATGTTATTTATTAATATGAAGATTAGAGTATCTTATTCAAATTTCAAAAATATTTTCATTATTAAAAAATAGACAGTTATTCTTTCTACTTTTATAAGGACTTTTTATTTTTTTCTTTAAATTCAATATTTTTCAATTGGAAAAAAAATCCACAACTAAAAATATTTTTGAGGTCCCAAAATTTAGGGGCCTAAAGCAATGGCTTTACTAGCCTCCCCCTTGAGCTGCCCCTAAAGTGAACATGAAAATATGACATTGAACCCGAAATTTCCATTTAAATTTTGGAATTTGTCTCATCCATGAACATTATACTTTAAAAAAGAGTTAACGCCTTAAAACCCACCTAAACTATACCGGTTTTGCGAGTTTCATACTTAAACTATCGGGGTTCCATTACCCCCTTGAACTACAATGAACCCATAATAAAATATTCTCTAAAGGAATATGTGGTTGAGAAAGTACTTTCAATCTCTAAAAGGCGTGTGGGAGCTTAAAAATTAGTCCACATGGAATGCCCAATAGCCAATTAGTCCAGAAAAATAATTATTCATACTATTTTCTTATTATTAACTCTTTTTTTTTTGTAAATTCCATATTTCTATCTCTCTTTTCTCTTTTCTTCTTAGGAATATTTCTTTCTTCCTTATCTTTTTCTTGTTTTTTGGACGAAATCGTCTCTTCTACATCTTCCTTAACCCAAATACAATTGGGTTTAGAAATTACAGATTTCATCGTAAATTTCCTCATTTATTTCTCTTCTTTCATTTTCAAAATTATTGTAAAAACACCTTCTTTATACCTTTTTCTTGATTTTATTTTCTCTCCTTTTGAAAACTCGCTCGTTCTTGGGGATAAAAATGAAATCTTAACTTGGGATGAAAAGTGTAAATGAAATTCGACATTCATTCAATTGAAAATCCATACATTTTGGAAGAAACTCTTAAACGCTAACTATAAATCTGGATGAATCCCTAATATCCCTTCCCAAACAGTACTTTTGCAACATAAAAAAGAAAAGAAAAAACCTATAAAATCAGCATTCATGGTTAATTTGAATATCCAAGGACAATAATTTATACAGTGTGTAATGATTTTGTATAATTATTTTTTAAAATAATACAACTAAATTATGTTAATGGAAATTAATTCCACGTGGAGTGCCAGTTGGCAGATTTAAAAGGGGTTTGGGGCGCATATAACTCAGACAATACCTTATACTCTTTCAGGGATTTCTAATATACAGGGAAGTATAGTTTAGGGAGGTTTTGGGGACACCAAATAATTTAAGGAGTTAACTGACAAAAATGTGATAGTTTAGGTGACTTTTAAGGTATTCACTCTTTAGAAAAAGGAATAGAATGCTAACATTATTATTCGAAATTGAAAATTGAGACAAACGAAATAAAGTAAGAATTGAAATTATTAACAAAAGAAAATCATTTTCTATGAAGTTATTTTCTTTCTTTTAGAGATAATTATTTGTTTTGATAAAGTATCTTTCTTAAATATTAAATATTTTCTATAATTCAATATAGTCAATTATTAAATTAATGTTATCAGAGAAATATCAACTTTGCCTCTTTCATACTACACGTGTCACGACCCCAATTTCCCTCCGTAGGATGTCGTGATGGCAGCTAGTCTTTAAGACTAGATAAGCCTAACACTTACAAAAAATGGCAAAATTCAACCAACAACTATTAAATATGAAACAAAAATTTCTATACAAAGCCAACAATCCCAAAACGGTAGTACAAGTCATAAGCTCTAGTGAGTTTGCTAGAAAATCTCTAAGTACAATTGTTCCGGAATAGAAATAAATTGTACACAAATAACTTTCGAAGGTGACTCCGATGCCTACGAACGTGACGGCATGTATACCTTGAAGTCTCCACAGTATAATCTGATCTGCTATCTAACAATCCACAAACTCTGAAGTACTTGAATCTGCACAAAAATATGCAGAAGTATAATATGAATACACCATGGTCGGTATCCAATAAGTATCAAGACTAACCTCGGTAATGTAGTGACGAGGTACAAGTCAAGACATTCACTAGACAAAGTAACCTCTGCAGTATAGAAGTATAAAGCTAATAATGGAAAGCAGAAATTAGTAGATGACAACAAAATCAACATGTGATATAAACAGTAAAGCAACAAGAACACCGAGAAGAATCGTTGAAACCAAATAAGGAACACAGAGGACAATCAATTAATCAAGACGTGCTAATACAATATTCACAACGAAATCTCCCCGTGATACCTCATCTCATAGTCACAAGTCACAGGTCTCAACCGACCATCATGTACTCACGAGACCTCGTGCCATATCTCGAATCACAACCGCACGAATAACTCACATGCCAATATCTCAATCCGCCCGACATGATCACATGCTCACATTCACAATCCATTCGACGTAGTCACATGCTCAATATCAATATGAAAACAGATAATACAAGAACACATAGGCATGATCAATAAATATCAAGTTTCATACTCCTGAGCTAGTATAAGTGGCAAGCTACGGTGTATGCTTGTGCGAATGTACTACTGCAGCCCAAGTCAATAAGTAATATCAAAGACATCGAGTAGATCATCGAAACAACAAAGAAAGTAACGTAAGGTGTATGACAAACACAAGAAAAAGCACACCATCACACGAAAATCATCAACACAATATCTCTAAACCATCACACACCATCCCTGATATTATCTCTCTGATAGCCACATGTATCACTCCGTGTAATAGCCACCCTTATGACTCTGTCATGATAATAATATTTGCCACCCTTATCTCTCTGGTAGCCACCCGTATCACTTTGTATAATAGCCACTCTTATCACTCCATCCGGACAATAACACAATAGCTACCGTTATCACTCCTTACATTCAACAATGGTGAAATGCTACCCTTATGCTCTGTATAACAACAACGGTGAAATATCACCCTTATAATCCACATAACAACAACGACAAAATACCACTCTTATACTTTGCATAACAACAATCAAAACCACACAACAATTCACAAATGCTAACATCACAACAACACAATGTATTAACTCAAAACACAAGTGCCCATAGAACACAACCTTTACAAAGATCCAACAATATCAATCTTTCCACAACAAATAGCCCACAGCTCAAATACAATGTGTATAAAATCTCAATAACAACAATAGGAATGGGAAAGTAACTCAACAAGGAACGACACCCCCTTTTTACACAACTTCAATTAAAATCGATTAATGACTTTTGATAACCTCAATTCAAATTAATTTTTTAAGGATAAACTCAATAGTAAAAGTATTTACACAAAATGGCCAACTTCGGCTCCTAGTGTATGAATTAGGCTAACAAGGAAAGAGATGGCACGAACTAGTACTACGTCTAGATGTGTAACGACCCGATCAGTCGTTCCGAGAGTTTTAGCCTCGTTTCTTCCATTTCTACTTCTTTATGTGTTGTTCAGCTACATTTTATCATATCACGTTGGTTGGTTTGGGCTCGGAGTGGTTTTGTAGATAAATGAGACACTTAGTCTCCTTTTGGAAAGCTTTAGTTGGAAAAGTCAACCGGAAGTTGACTTCTGAGTGAATGATATTAGAACTTGATTTTATGGTTCGGATAGCTTCGTGAGGTAATTTTGGACTTAGGAGCGTATTCGGAATGCAATTTGGAGGTCCATGGTAGATTTAGGCTTGAATTGGCAAAATTGGAGTTTTGGCGTTTTCCAGTTGGTAGTGGAAATTTTGATATCGGGGTCGGATTGGAATTCCGAAAATTGGAGTAGGTCCATTATGTCCTTTGGGATGTGTGTGCAAAATTTTAGGTCATTTGGATGAGGTTTGATAGACTTTTTGACCGATGGCAAAATTCAGAAGTTTTGGAATCCTTAGGCTTGAATCGGAAGGTGTTTTGATGTTTTGATGTTGTTTTGAGTGTTCGAAAGATTGGAAAAAGTTGGAATGGTGTTATGTGACTTGCTGGCATGTTTGGTTGAGGTCCCGAGGGCCTCGGTATGATTTCGACAGGTTATCAGAGAGTTGGAAAATAGAGTTTGCAGCTGAAGTTGTTGTGTTTCTGTCATAATCGCACCTACGGATTGGTGACTGTAGGTGTGAGCCACAGAAGTGGCATTTTGATCGCAAGAGTGAAGGACGGTTGGCTTGGTATGCATCGCAGCTGCAGAAGGTTAGTCGCACCTGCGAGCCCGCAGATGCGGTGGTTTGATCACAGGTTCGGATGGGGACTTTAAGTGAAATTCTGCAGATGCAGACTTCTTGTCGCAAGTGCGGGGGTCACATGTGCGGTATTGGACCACAAATACGGAACCCCTGGGCAAAACATATAAATTCTTGCCTTCGCGATTTTCAGCTCATTTCTCACCATTTTTGAACGGCTTTGAAGCTTTTTGAGAGGAATTGAAGAGGGATTCAAGGGGTAACACTTGGAGGTAATATTGTTGAACTCAATACTCGATTCTATGGTGATTTCTAACTAATTAGGAATGAAATTTGTGGAATTTAAGGGTTAAAAATTGAAGATTAGGGCTTGAGTTTTGGAGAGCTTTGAGTGGTGATTTGAAGGGTCATTTGAGGCCCGATTTGATGTTCTTGGTATGTATAGACTCGTGGGAGGATAAAGATTCTTATGATGTGACTTTTATCGGATTCCGAGACGTGGGTCTGGGGGTCGGGTTTGGCCAATTTCGGGATTTTTGATGTAGTTTGATTATTTTCGTGTGGGCTATGTTTCTTTAGCTTATATTGACGGTATGAATCTGATTTTGGTTAGATTTGGAGAATTTGCCGATTCGAGAGGCAAAGGCATCGCATGATAGAGTTTGGACCGGTTTGAGGTAAGTAATAATTGTAAATATTGTCCTGATGGTATGAAACCCCAGATTTCATTTCATGGTGCTACTTGGAGGTGACGCACACGCTAGATGACAAGCATGGGATCGTGCACTGTTGGAAATTGTGACTTGGCCTGTCTCGTACGACTATTAAGTCGCGTATTTGATTGAAAACTATTTGATACTATTGTGTATTGGAAAGTATTATTATATTTTGGGTTGAATGTCATATTTGGGCCTCGTGCCAACTATTTGGACCCTTAGAGGATTTCTACAACTTTCCTCATTATTTTGATTTAATATTTATACCCAGTCATGCTGTATTTTATTGGTTTCATAACTCAACCGTTTTTATTCTGTTTTGATACTTAAGATGATATTTTTGGGCTGAGCATCCTATTTTACTGTTAGCCCGAGTGGCTTGAGAGATTTCTGACTAAGTGAGGCCGAGGGCCTGTGTTGTGAGGATATTATGGGATTGGGTTGTACGTTGCAGTAGGTTGTTACTAATTCATGATACTGTGAGTCCAAGGGCCTGATTGATTTATGCCACGAGGTGGCTTGTTGTTATATGAGGCCGAGGACTTGACTGATCATGCCACAAGATGCTTATTATAGCGCTTGGGCTGTTGGAGCCCCTCAAGAGTCTGAACACCCCAATGAGCGCGAGTACCCAGTGTGAGTGATGTGATATTGCCCGAGGGGTTGTTATTGATCCATGTTGTTGCCCGAAGGGCCGATTACGAGTGACTGTGAGGTAGCCCGAGGGGCTGGTTCTGTTGATATTTTACCTGAAGGACGGTTCATGGTATATGTTTTGCCCGAGGGAATATTTATGTTTCTATCGTTTTTACTCACTGTTTCACCACTTGTTTGAAATTATTGAAAGATATTTTTTAAAAGAAAAAGGCTTTATTGAAACTAAGATGTTTTTATGAGTTAATTGATTTCTGTATTGTTTTGGACATATACTATTTTATTGTAGTGTTATGACGTGGAACTACCTGTTTTCTTACTGCTCAGCTGCTTTTACTTTTATTACTTACTGAGTTGGCGTACTCACATTACTCCCTGCACCTTGTGTACAGATCCAGGAGTTGTGGGTCGCGATAGTGAGCATTGATCGTCCTTTCAGCAGGATTTCAAAGTCGACAAGGTAGCTGCATGACGTTCCTATCCATGTTCTTCTGTCATGACCCATTTCCATAATAGGTCATGATGGCGCCCAAAACCATTGCCGGGCAAGCTGACGCAAAAGATACTAAATAAACTCTCATTTACCTTTACCACGAAATAGTCAAAACAATTCTTTAAGTTGAAATAAAAATCATAAATGATTAATAAAGCCTTGATAATCATACAACCCCAAAAAATACAATCTCCTAATATGTGTGCCAAGACCTGGTGTCACAAGCTATGGGCAACTAGTAGAATATACAAAAGAGTCACACTATCCTACTATCCGAAATGGAATAGACAGCAAAAATACATAAGAAAGACTTCTCCAAGCTGCTGAACGGCATGGAAGGGAAGCAACTCACCGTAGAAGTCTCGAGTCCGCTCAGGGATGCGCACCAGACTGATAGCCAGATACACCTGCCTCAAATCTTGTACAATTAAGTACAGAAGTGTAGTATGAGTAAATAAATAATAAGTACCCAGTAAGTATCCTGTCTAATCTCGAAAAAGTAGAGATGAGAGGTCGACATGACACTTACTAGGGTCAAATAACATGATGAGTGATATGTATATACTAAGCATGGATAGCATAATAATTGGCAGTATATAGCATGAAGCAGCAAGTCATTTACTAGATTTTTACCACAATTAATTGTTTACGTTTAGGGAATGTAACAATATACCATCCACAGCAAATGCCAATCAATAAGCATATGCAAGTAGTGCCGAGGTCGTACGGCCCGATACAACATAAAATAAAGTGTGCACTACTGGAGGGTCGAACGGCGCAAACCATAGATGCATCTATTACACCGATCGTGAATCGTACATGCAACACCGTAAATGTATTTAAACACAACAACAAGTAGACAGTATAATTATCAAGAGAGCAAGCACTCACAATTTATCGACTTTTCTTTTAAAGGGGCAAGAAAGTAGTGTTCCAATTATTAGATCCATTTACCATATTCAACAGAATTTAGATAAATTTTAGATTTAATCATAGAGTCACAAGAATATACGTAAAACATACTGTAGGGTCCTAAACTACCCGGACTTAAGCATAATAGTAGCTATGCACGGACCCTCATCACCAAGTACGCACGTACACCCCGCATTTAGTGGAAAATTATTCAGTGATTACACCTATGGGGACAATTCCCTCTTACAAGGTTAGATAGGAGACTCACTTCGCTCCAAAGTGCACTTCCGATATCAAGAACGAGCTTGACCTCTCAATTTGGAGCCGAATGATCCAAAACTAGTTAAATGAAGTAGGAACTAATAAATATACGCTTACAAGATCATATTATAACTATTTAAAAAACTTCCCACCCTTAAATGCCAATTTCCTAAAATCCGACCCTGGGCCCACGTGCCCGTACTGCGAAATTTTTCGAAGGAAGTTGTTCTCTACAAACTAAGGATCAATAATATATGATTTCTAGTATATTTCACATTAAATTTCGTGGTCAAATTCATCTTTTGCCAAAACCCTTAGTTTTGCTCTAACCCTTTGATTTTTCCTAAGTTCTAGTGTTTAATCTACTTAAAATACAAGTAAAACTAAGGATGGGTGGGATAAACTTACCTTTTGATGCTAAGTGGAAACCTTCTCTCCCAAGCTCCCAAAATCGCCCATGAAAGAGTGAAAAATGTGATAAAATGACTTAGTGCCCATATTAAATGAACCTCACTGCCTCAGCGATTTCCGAATCTGTGGTCAGGGAGCCGCATCTGTGGTCCCGCATCAACGAGAATTGGACCGCATCTGCGAAATGGGCTAAGGGGGTTGGGACCGCTTCTGCGGTCCTGAGGCCGCATCTACGGATCCTTTTCTGCGGCTTGGGAGCCGCTTCTGTGGTTCCTGGCCTGGACTGCCCTAGGTTGCTTCTGCGATGAAAGGGACGTTTCTGCGGTCTCGCACATGTGGCCCACCAACCGCAGGTGCGGTTATGACAGAAGCAGCAAAACTTCAACCCTTCTCCAAAATTTCCACTTCGCTCGAGCCTCGTCCGATTGACGCTCGGGGCTCCCGGGTCCCGCCCGAACATATCGACAAGTCTAAAATCAGGAGACGGACCTACTCTACCCTTTGGAACACTCGAAAAAATGCTAAATCTAGGAATCACCCCCTAAAACCAAATGAATCAAACTTATGAACTTCAAGTTCTTAATTTTCCTCCAACGAGCCAAAACACCCTAAAACTACTCAGATTGACACCAAATTTTACAGGCAAGTCTCAACTGATATGTTAGACTTGTACCGGGCTTCGGAAGCAACATACGAGCCCGATACCTAGGAAGTAAATCATTAATCAGTTCCTTTAAATCCTTAATATTTCAGATTAACAATTTCCAATAAAAATTCATTACTCAGACTAGGGACCTCGCAATTCGATTCTGAGCATACTCCCAAGTCCCATATTTTCCTACGGACCCTCCAGGACCGTCAAATCACGAGTCTGGGTCCGTTCACTCAAAATATTGACCGAAGTCAACTTAGCCCTTTTAGAAAATCCTAAGGAATCAAATAGGCATATTTCACTCCAAACTCTTCCAAATCCCAAGCCATCCGTCCCCGCAAGTCATAAATTAGCTAAAGCAAGCATGCAAAGTTTTATTTAAGGGAACGGGGTTCAAAAAGGCAAAATGACCGGGCGGGTCGTTACATTCTCCACCTCTTAAACAAAAGTTCATCCTCGAACGGACATAGAAAAGTACCTGAGTTGTCAAATAAATGTGGATATCTGTTTCGCATGTCCTTCTCAGACTCCCAAGTCACCTCCTCGACTGGTTGGCCCCTCCATTGGATCTTTATCGCAGAAATCCTCTTGGATCTCAACTGGCGATCCTGTCTATCAATAATGGTAACTGGCTCCTCCACATAACCCAAACTTTCATCCAACTAAATAGTACTGAAGTTCAACACATAGGATAGGTCGCCATGATACTTCCGAAGCATCGATACATGAAAAACTGGATGAACTCCCGATAAGCTGGGGGTAAAGCAAGCTCGTAGCAACCTCCCCAACTCGCCTCAACACCTCAAAGAGGCCAATAAACCTCGTGCTCAACTTGACCTTCTTCCTGAACCTCATAATGCCTTTCATTGGCGAGACTTTCAAGAGAACCTTCTCGCCAATCATGAACGCTACATCACGCACCTTCTGATCCGCGTAACTCTTCTGTCTGGACTGAGCTGTGTAAAGCCTCTCCTGAATCAACTTTACCTTGTTCAAGTCATCTTGTACCAAATCTGTAAAGTATAACTTAGCCTCACCAGACTCAAACCACCCAATAGGAGAACGACACTGCCAATCGTATAAGGCCTCAAATAGGGCCATCTCAATGCTGGACTGATAACTGTTGTTGTATGCAAACTATGCCAAAGGCAAGAACTGATCCCACTGCCCTCCAAAGTCAATCACACATGCTCTAAGCATGTCCTCCAAGATCTGAACTGTCCACTCTGACTGCCCGTCGGTCTGTGGATGAAATGTTGTACTAAGCTCCACGCGGGTCCCTAACTCACCCTGAACCACTCTCTAGAAGTGGGAAGTGAACTAAGGTCCTGTATCTGATATAATGGAAACAGGCACACCGTGCAATTGGACTATCTCCCGAATGTAAATCTGAGCGTACCTCTCTATTGTATAGGTAGTTGCCATTGGAATGAAGTGAGCCGACTTGGTCAACCTATCCACAATGACCCATACTGAATCAAACTTCCGCAAAGTCCGCGGCAACCCAACTATGAAATCCATGGTGATATACTCACACTTCCACCCTAGTATAGGCATCTGCTGAAGTAGGCCACCCGGCCTCTGGTATTCATACTTGACCTGCTGAAAATTCAAACACCTAGCCACATACT
The DNA here is from genome assembly GCF_000393655.2 of Nicotiana sylvestris. Classification (NCBI taxonomy): domain Eukaryota; kingdom Viridiplantae; phylum Streptophyta; class Magnoliopsida; order Solanales; family Solanaceae; genus Nicotiana; species Nicotiana sylvestris. Next base: position 177,227,316 of record NC_091060.1, on the reverse strand, counting down.
GCACTATGTCTTTCTTCATCCTTCGCCACCAATAATGTTGGCTTAAGTCACGATACATCTTCGTAGCTCCCAGGTGAATAGAATACCACGAACTGTGTGCCTCCTCTAGGATCCTCTCCCTCAGACCATCAACATTAGGGACACATAACCGACCCTGGAGTTGCAAAATACCATCCTCGCCAATGGAGACCTCCTTGGAACCTCCCTGAAGCACCGTCTCCCTAAGAACCGCCAAATGTGGATCATCTAACTGCCGGACCTTGATCTGCCCCAATAATGAAGACTGAGCAACCACGCACGCAAGAACTTAGTTGGACTCTGAAATGTCCAACCTCACGAGTCTGTTAGCCAAGGACTAAATGTCTAAAGCTAGTGGCCTCTCTGCCACTGGAATGAATGCCAAGCTACCCATACTCTTCGCCTTTCTGCTCAAGGCATCCGCGACTACATTTTCCTTGCCCGGATGTTAAAGAATGGTGATGTCATAATACTTTAGCAACCCAAGCCACCTGCGCTGCCTCAAATTTAGATCCCTCTTCTTGAATATATGTTGTAAGCTGCGATGATCAGTTTAAATCTCACATGACACCCCATACAGATAATGCCTCCATATCTTAATAGCATGAACGATCACGGCCAACTCTAGATCGTGCACAGGATAATTATTCTCATGAACCTTCAGTTGGCGCTAAGCATATGCAATAACTTACCCCTCATGCATCAATACACATCCCAAGCCAATGCATGAATTGTCACAATATACCGTGTACATCCCTGAACCGGAAGGCACTACAAGAACCGGTGCTGAAGAAAAGCTGTCTTGAGCTTCTGAAATCTCCTCACAATCATCAGACCAACGATAAGGGGAACCCTTCTGGGTCAATCTAGTCAAAGGCGATACAATAGATGAAAAACCCTGCACGAATCGCATGTAATAACATGCTAGCCCTAGGAAACTCCTGATCTCGGTCACTGAGGTAGGACGTGGCCAACTTTGAACTGCTTCAATCTTATTGGGATCCACCTTAATGCCCTCTCTTGAAACAACATGCCCCAAGAATGCCATTGACTCCAGCCAAAATTCATACTTGGAGAACTTAGCATATAGCATCTGCTCTCGCAAGGTTTGAAGCACTACTCTCAAATGTTGCTCGTGCTCCCCCAGGCTACAGGAGTATATCAAGATGTCATCAATGAAGACAATGAAAAATGAATCAATATAAGGCCTGAACACCCTGTTCATCAAATCCATAAATGATGTCGGGGCATTAGTCAAGCCAAAGGACTTCACCAAAAACTCATAATGGCCATATCTAGTCTGGAATGCAGTCTTCGGAACATTCGAGTCCCGAATCTTCAACTGATGGTACCCCGACCTCAAGTCTACCTTAGAGAACACCCTAGCTCCCTGCAACTAGTCGAATAAATCATCGATACGAGGCAACGGGTACTTGTTCTTGATGGTGAATTTATTCAACTGGCGGTAATCAATGCACATCCGCATAGTCCCATTCTTCTTCTTCACAAATAACACTGGCGCACCCCAAGGTGATACACTAGGACTAACAAACTCCTTTGCCAACAATTCCTCAAGTTGCTCCTTCAGTTCCTTCAACTCCTTAGGAGCCATACGGTACGGTGGAATAGATGCAGGCTGGGCGCCTGGAGCCAAATCAATACAGAAATCAATATCACGATCCAGTGGCATGCCAGGAAGATCGGAAGGAAACACATCGGCGAACTCTCGAACCACCGGGACTGAATCAATCATCGGAGACTCTGCGGTGGTGTCCCTAACATAAGCCAAATATGCCAAACACCCTTTATCAACCATCTATCATGCCTTCAGGAAATTCCACTCCAACCCTGGCAACCTTGGAAATGCTAAAGTAACAGTCTTGGCATGGCAATCTAGAATGGCGCTATATAGGGATAACCAATCCCTGCGCAGGATGACCTCAAAATCGATCATATCAAGCAACAGGAGATCTGCTCTAGTCTCAAAACCACAGAATGTGACCACACAGGATTGGTAGACCCAATCCACAACCATAGAATCACCCACAGGACTAGACACATGAACAGGAGTGCCCAAAGGCTCAGGAGAAATAACCAAGAAACGAGCAAACAAAGATGATACATATGAAGAGGTGGACCCTGGATCAAATAATACCGAAGCATCCCTACTGCAGACGGAAATAGTACCTGTGATGATAGCATCTGAGGCTAATGCATTTGGCCTAGCCGGAAGGGCGTAGAATCTGGCTGGAGCACCGGCTGGCTAGCCTCCACCTGACTGAGAAGTAGTTAGCTGACCTCTCCCTGCCTGGACTCCACCTCTAGGACGGCCTCTACCAGTCTGACCTCCACCTCTAGGTGGCGGGGCAGTCGGTGCTGAAATCATAGGTTGATGACCCTGCTGTACTGCCTTGCCCCGAAGCCGGGAACAAGTCCTCTTTATGTGGCCTGGGTCTCCACACTTGTAGAAAACTCTGGGAACCATAGCCTACTGTCCGGAAGCTTGGCCCTGATGGCCCGTGGGCCCACTAGAAAAAGCCTGAATAGGCGGAGGATGGTATGAACTCTCCGGCATAGCACTGAAATAAGAATCAGAAGAACCCTGAACAGCTGGTGGGAGATAAGAACTCTCTGGCATGGCGCTCAAATAGGGACGTGTCGGATCACCCCGAGTAGGTGGCGGTGCTGAATATGGGGGCCTATTGGGCTGCCCCCTCCCAAACCGACCTTTGCCCCAAGCCGAGGCACCTCTGAACTCTTCGGAGAACCTATCCCTCTTATCCTGCTGCATCTTCTCCCTACCCCTCATACGGTAGCCCTCTATCCTCTGAGCAATCTCCACTACTAACTGATAAGGAGTCCCTATATCCACCTCTCGGTCCATGTTGGCCATGATGCCATAATGCAACCCTGCAACAAACCACTGCACCATCTCTGCATCAGTAGGAAGTATCATCAATTCATGGTGGGATAACTCAGAAAACCTCGCATCATAATCGGTCACGGACATCTGACCCTGCTCTAGCTGCTCAAACTGATACCGTAGCTCTTCCCTCTCAGAGGGAGGAATATACTTGTTCAGAAATAATTGTATGAACTCACTCCAAGTGAGGGTAGGAGAACCTGCTGGCCTGCCAAGAACATAGGACTACCACCATCTACGGGCCCTGCCCTCCAACTGAAAAGTAGTGAAATCAACTCCATGGGACTCCAATATCCTCATGTTGTGCAGTATGTCCTTACATCTGTCGATGAAGTCCTGGGCATCCTCATGTCGCTCACCCCCGAAGATAGGAGGGTGAAGCCTAGTCCATCTATCCAATAACTTCTGCGGATCACCGTCCGCAGCTGGTTTGAGCTGGGGCGCCACTGCAGCAACTGGTTGTGCCCCATCTGCGGGTAGTGCACCCGGAGTATGATACATTGCAGTTGCATGTCCAGGAGCCTGGGCAGTAGGAGTCTGTGCTCCCCCTCCTGCCTGTGAGGTAGCTGGATCTGCTAGAAATAAACTAGCCTGAGTCATAGAATCCATGAACCGAAGCATACGGCCTATGACCTCCTGAAATCCTGGTGCTGTCATAAAGTCTGTCAGGGTAGGCTCAGCTGCTGGCACCTTTCCCTGCTCCTTGATAATAGGATTGTCTACAGGATCTACTAGTGGTACTACTAGAATACCCCTGGGACGCCCTCGTCCCCTACCACAGGCTAGTGCCCTCCCCCAGCCTCTGCCTCGGCCTCGAACAATGGGAGGAGCAGCTCCGCCCGGGTCTGGAACATCAGTCGTGCGTGTCCTCACCATCTGTGAGAGAATAGAAGAGGGAAATTTAGTATACCAACCACTGCACGATAGGAATGAATAAAGAGTAGTTCTTCCTAATACCCTATAGTCTCTCGAAGATAAATACAGACGTCTCCGTACCGATCTACAAGACTCTATTAGGTTTGCCCATGACTTGTGAGACCTACATGAACCTAGTGCTCTGATACCATGTTGTCACGACCCATTTCCATAATAGGTCATGATGGCGCCCAACACCATTATCGGGCAAGCCGACGCGGAAGATACTAAATAAACTCTCATATACCTTTACCCCGAAATAGTCGAAACAATTCTTTAAGTTGAAATAAAAATCATAAATGATTAATAAAGCCTTGATAATCATACAACCCCAAAAAATACAATCTACTAATATGTGTGCCAAGACCTGGTGTCACAAACTATGGGCAACTAGTAGAATATACAAAAGAGTCACACTATCCTACTATCCGAAATGGAATAGACAGCAAAAATACATAAGAAAGACTTCTCCAAGCTGCTGAACGGCATGGAAGGGAAGCAGCTCACCGTAGAAGTCTCGAGTCTGCTCAGGGATGCGCACCAAACTGATAGTCAGATACACCTGCCTCAGATCCTGTACAATTAAGTATAGAAGTGTAGTATGAGAACATAAACAATATATACCCAGTAAGTATCCTGTCTAATCTTGAAGAAGTAGATACGAGAGGTCGACATGACACTTACTAGGGTCAAATAACATGATGAGTGATATGTATATACTAACCATGGATAGCACAATAATTGGCAGTATATAGCATAAAGCAGCAAGTCCTTTACTAGATTTTTACCACAATTAATTGTTTACGTTTAGGGCATGTAACAAGATAGCATCCATAGCAAATGCCAATCAATAAGCATGCACAAGTAGTGTCGAGGTCATACGGCCCGATACAACATAAAATAAAGTGTGCACTACCAGAGGGTCGAATGGCACGAACCATAGATGCATCTATTACCCGCTCGCAAATCGTACATGCGACGCGGTCAAATGTATTTAAACACAACAACAAGTAGACACTATAATTATCAAGAGAGCAAGCACTCAAAATTTATCGACTTCTCTTTTAAAGGGGCAAAAAGTAGTGTACCGATTATTAGATCTGTTTACCATATTCAACAGAATTTAGATAAATTTTAGATTTAATCATAGAGTCACAAGAATATCATGTAAAACATGCGTTAGGGTCCTAAACTACCCGGACTTAAGCATAATTGTAGCTACGCACGAACCCTCATCACCAAATGCGTACGTAGCTCCCACATTTAGTGGCAAATTATTCAGTTATTACACCTAGGGGAACAATTCCCTCTTACAAGGTTAGATAGGAGACTCACCTCGCTCCAAAGTGCACTTCTGATATGAAGAACGAAATCAACCTCTCAATTTGGAGTTGAACAATCCAAAACTAGTTAAATAAAGTAGGAACTAATCAATATATGCTTACAAGATCATATTATATCTATTTAAGCAATTTTCCACCCTTAAACGCAAATTTCCTAAAATATGACCCCAGGCCCACTTGCCCGGACTCCGAAATATTTCGAAGGAAGTTGTTCTCTACAACCTAAGGATCAATAATATATGATTTCTAGTTCATTTCACATTAAATTTCGTGGTCAAATTCATCTTTTGCCAAAACCCTAGGTTTAGCTCTAACCCTTTGATTTTTCCTAAGTTCTAGTGTTTAATCTACTTAAAATACAAGTATTAAACTAAGGATATGTGGGATAAACTTACCTCTTGATTCTAAGTAGAAACCTTCTCTCCCAAGCTCCCAAAATCGCCCATGAAAGAGTGAAAATGTGATAAAATGACTTAGAGCCCATATTAAATGAACCTCACTGCCTCAGCGATTTCCGCATCTATGGTCAGGGAGCCGCATTTGCGGTCTCGCATCTTCGAGAATTGGACCACATCTGCAAAACGGGCTAACGGGGTTGGGACCGCTTCTGCGGTCCTGAGGCCGCATCTGCGGAGCCGCTTTTGCGGTTCCTGGCCTGGACTACCCTAGGCCGCTTCTGCGATAAAAGGGTTGCTTCTGCGGTCTCGGACCTGTGGCCCACCAACCGCAGGTACGGTTATGACAGAAGCAGCAAAACTTCAGCCCTTCTCCAAAATTTCCACTTCACTTGAGCCTCGTCCGATTGACGCTCGGGGCTCCTTGGCCCCGCCCGAACTTACCGACAAGTCTGAAATCACGAGACAAACCTACTCGACCCTTCGAAACACCCGAAAAAATGCTAAATCTAGGAATCACCCCCTAAAACCAAATGAATCAAACTTATGAACTTCAAGTTCTTAATTTTCCTCCAACAGACCAAAATGCCCTAAAACTACTCGGATTGACACCAAATTTTACAGGCAAGTCTTAACTGATATTTTGGACCTATACCGGGCTTCGGAACCAACATACGAGCCTGATACCTAGGAAGTCAATCATTAATCAGTTCCTTTATATCCTTAATATTTCAGATTAACAATTTCCAGTAAAAATTCATCACTCGGGCCAAGGACCTCGGAAATCGATTTTGGGCATATGCCAGGTCCCATATTTTTCTACGGACCCTTCGAGACCGTAAAATCATGAGTCCGGGTCCATTCGCTCAAAATGTTGACTGAAGTCAACTTAGCCCTTTTAGAAAATCCTAAGGAATCAAATGGGCATATTTCACTCCAAACTTTTCCAAATCCCGAACCATCCATCCCCACCAGTTGTAAATTAGCTAAAGCAAGCACGGGAAGTTTTATTTAAGGGAACAGGGTTCAAAAAGTAAAAACGACCATGCAGGTCGTTACATCTTCTCCCTCATATCTTCTCTAGATTTATTTAGTATGGTCTTCCAGTCTTGTGTAGACTTTATTGTAATGAGACAGAGTTGTAGTTGCTCGTGACTTGTGACACCCCTATGTCAGGTTTGTGTATTTATTCTACACTGGTTATTTAGACTTATATTATGAGATTTCTTCATAATTAATGGCTTAAAAATGACTTTTATAGAATAATGGTTTATTTGGGAATTATGTCGGCTGGCCTAGTTTCACGATAGGCGACATCACGACTGGGTCAGTTTTAGGATTGTGACAAGTTGGTATCATAGACTAGGTTACATAGGTCTCACGAGTCATGAGCAGGTTTAGTTATCTCGCGGATTGGTACGAAGACGTCTGTACTTATTTTGAGAGGCTGTAGAACCTTTAGGAAATCCCACATTCTTGAATTCTTATCGTGCAGCATTGATTCAACTTGAAATATAACTCTTGAAATTCCTTCTACACGTTCGTATGCATGCATGAGCGCTCGGTATCAGTTGTGCGTCGACGGCTTGTGATTCCCTGATCGAGGGGCGAGACATGACTTCTATGTGTTGATGTTGGGCCAGTCTGGAGGACTTGAGGCCAGGTTTTGCCTATAGCTTGGGCACTGAGGTGTTGATTGTGTGAGCATGTGTTTCTAGATTTATATGTTCAATAGTGTACCTATTAATGGAAGTGATGACCGGATGGCTATATGATGAGTATGATATGACTGTGAGATGTGTTCATATGATTTGAATGTGATGAGAATGGTCTCCTTGAGGATAGAAAGAACTATTTGGCGCTTGATTCCATCTTGATTTGATGTATAGCCCTGAGATATGGGTGTGTGAAGGATCTTTTCATGTTGTCTAGTTGGGAGTGGAGTAGATTTCATGTTATGATATGAGTTCAAACTCAGGAAGGTTAAGTAATTGCGCGATGTTTATGACGGTGGAAGGTTATGAAGAGATGTTAGTTTGAGGTGAAATAGGTAGGTTATCTCCTGCGGAGTGTTCTGAAGTTTATATGATCCTTACGTTATTTGTTGGAAGACCTCTTTTACCAGTGAAGTATATGTGTTACAATTTGAATTTGGATCGCTTAAAAGAGTGGGCTTGACTATTACGAGGGTGAATGCGATATTTGCATAAGGTTTGAAGTACTAGATGGCTTGTGTTTCCCAAGCTTATGAAGGATTGAGTTTAATCTCACTATGGTATTATGGCGGTAATAGAGTATAGGCATTGCGAGTTATTATGTGTTTTGACCTATGGCTTTGAGCCAAGCAGGGAGTCTGTTATTGATTAGTTGATTGCATGGTTATGTGTTGTATTGGTTTCAGTTTGAGGTATACTAGTGAATTAGTTATGGCTTACAGAGGTTAAGGTCAAGGATGACTCGAGTAAAGGAAATTTTGGATAGGGGTTGTGTTATGCTTTATTGGTGTATAAGAATCATGAAATGACTTGAGTTGTTATTGGTGAATGATGTAATGTACATGGAGCAGGAATTTATTTGGTTGCATTAAGGTGGGGTTACTTTTTGGGGTGTTGGAGAGCTAAGGGGGCACAAGTCGTTCGGTTCATTTGATCAGTCTAACTGAAACCTGAGTAGAGTGGATGACTCCCGAGAATGGTTTTGAAAGATTCAAGATTTGCATGTAGTAAATGAAGATCTCCGGGATGTACATTTTGCTAGGAACAGGGGTTTACATTGGAGGGTGTCAAGACTTGTGGCATTTCTATATCAATTATGGGATTCTACTGTCACGACCCTAAACCCGGACCCAGTCGTGATGGTGCCTCTCATGAAGACAAGGCCAGCCGACACTTACCCATTTCAATTCTAACAGTTTAATAAATCAGTTTAAGTCATTTATAAGGATAATCAATCCAGCATTTAAGTAGTCAACAGTAGTACAATATGTGGAATAACAACCCAACACAGCCCGACATCGGGGTGTCACTCGTCATGAGCATCTACTACAACTGTCTAATCACATCCAGACCGAAATGGTTGGAAAAATCACAAGAATACATAAGGAAGAATAAAGAGGGAGAAAGCAGAGTCGCGATCACCAGGCAGCTACCTTTATAACTCCAATGGAACGGCCACCAAGCTCAGAAAATACCTGAATCTGCACACGAGGTGCAGGGAATAAAGTAAGTACTCTAACTCAGTGAGTAATAATTATAACTACAGTCTGAACGGTAAGAAATCACGAAAAGTGCACCAACATGCTGTATAGAAGCAGTTCAAAAACTAGTAGCAAGCAATGAAGCTGTAAAATCCCTTAAAACATCTAAGTTCAGTTTAAACTTCTTTGAAAATAACTTTTTCAACATTTACGCAAATGAGTGCAGAACAACTAGTGCAGAATAGCACAGAAATCTGCCCCTTGGGCACAATACACAATTAAACAGGTAAATGACAAGCAAATAAAAAAGATAAACACATAAGATTCACCCCTCGGGCACAATGTCATCAAATCCGCCCTTCGGGCAATATCTCAGAACGGTACCAGCCCCTCGGGCAAATCACATAGAACAATATCAGGCCCTCGGGCTATATCTCACATCACAATAGGTACCCGCGCTAACTGGGGGTGTGCAGACTTCTGGAGAGGCCCCTTACGGTCCAAGCGCAATATCAAACCACCTCGTGGCGTACATAAACATGCTCTCGGCCTCATATCAATATCAACAAGCCACCTCGTGGCATACATGTCTTAGGACCTCGACCTCATAATCAGATCAGTGTATCATTGTTGTGGCGTGCAACCCGACCCAAAAGATATCCTCACAACATGGGCCCTCGGCCTTACTCAGTCAAAAATCACGTAAGCCACTCGGGCGACAGTAAAACATGATGCTCAGCCCAAAATATTATTTGAAATATCATTTCAAGTGTTAAAGCAAAGTAAACTTGGTTGAGTTTTGAAAACGGTGGAAAATAACCTGACTGAATTCAAGTATAAAATCAAAACAGTGAGGAAACATCAACAAAAATTCCCGAAGGGTTCAAATAGCTGGTACTAGGCCCAAATATGGCGTTCAGCCCAAATAATGATGATAGCAAATAGTTTTCAATCAAATACGCGATAAAACCATCAATCGGAGCAGACCAAGTCACAATACTCAATAGTACATGACCCCACGCTCGCCATCAAGCGTGTGCCTCACCTCAATATAGCACTACGATGTGCAATCCGAGGTTTCAAACCCTCAGAACATCATTTACAATCATTACTCACCTCGATCCGGTCCAACTCTAGCCTGCGATGTCTTTGCTCACACGAATCGACCTCTGGATTCTCCAAATCTAGCCACAATCAGTACATAATCATTAAAATATGCTAAGGGAACGAAGCACACTCGAAAATATACAATTTAACATCAAAATCCCGAAATTTGCTCAAACTCGGCCCTCGGTCCCACATCTCGAAATCCGATAAAATTAACTTCAATGGAATCTTCATCCTCTCACGAGTCTATACATACCAAGAACATAAAAATCGGACCTCAAATGGCCCCTCAAATCCCAAATTTACACTCTCCAAATTCAAGCCCTAATTACTCAATTTTTGGCTTAATTCCATGATTTACTAGGTGGAATTCACATAATAATAGAGTATTGAGTTCAAAAATCTTATCTCCAAGAAATCCTCTTGAATTCCCTCTTCCATTAGCTCTCCCAAGCTTCAAAATCGCTCAAAAATGGAGGTTCTTAGCCTCAAAATCGCGGAATAGCCCTTTTAAAACATTCTGCCCAGGCATAAAAATCCTTCTTCACGAATGCGGTCAAAGCCTCGCGTTCGCGAAGCACAAAAATCCGCTGACCAAAAATTCTCTTACGCGAACGCGACATCCAGATCGCGAACGTGAAGCATCCGCTTTCCAAACCATCGCGAACGCGACCTCCTTATGCGAACACGAAGCACAAAAGGCTGGGACCCCATCTATTTCTACTTTCTCTATGCGAACGTGACACAGGCCTCGCGAACGCCGAGAATCAAAAATCACAACATCGCGAATGCGACACACTAAACGCGAACACGAAGGCAAAATTCGCACCTCGCGTTTCCATCTTTCGCCAAAATGCCAAATCAACCTATGAACTTCCAAATCCAAATTTGTACATACGCCTAAGTCCAAAATCACTATACGAAGCTATAAGAATCATCAAAACACCATTCTGGAGTCGTCCACATAAAATTCAAACCTCGGTCAACTCTTGGCATTTAAGCTTCTAAAACAAGAATCATTCTTCCAAATCAATCTCGAATCATAGGAAAACCGAACACGGCCACACATGCAAGTCATGATACACAATATAAAGTTTCTTGAGACCTTAAGCCACCAAACAGAATGCTAATTCTTAAAACTACAGGTCGAATCATTACAACACGGGAAAAAGAAACCAACAGTAACACTTGAGAAGTAAAGACAAAAGAAAACTGAAGAACAAACATATATTCAAAAACAAAAAGAAAAAAAATGAATTTGATATAGGAGGAAGGTAAATAAAATGGTTTTGAACGGGAAATATTGGAAAGAGAAAATAGATGTGGAAGAAGAAGACTCTTCTCTTGTTAATCAGCGATGGCAACAATATGTAAGAGTTAATGCTCCAAAGTACAAATTATTAGCACAATTCACACAAATCTGCATGCTTACTCTTGTTAATTGAACACTTTTATATACATTTTCTAATGATTGCATTGCAAAACAATTAAGATGTTGTTTATTTTCTTTAACCCAGCCTTAAATCTTTTAGCTAGTCGCAATTTGCGAGAAACAATTAACAGATAGGTGATGTCAGTTGTTATCTGTTGTCACACCTCCTTTTTACCTTCGGAAAGGGTATAAGGGAGTTTATTCCAATTTAAGTAACAATCGAAACGGGATTATTTATTTATAAATTCAGAGTCGCCACTTGGGATAATTTATGGTGTCCCAAGTCACCAGTTTAAATCCCGAATCGAGGAAAGATTGACTCTATTTTACAGTTCGCGAAAAACAGAAATCCGGGTAAGGAATTTTGTTAACCCAGGAGAAGGAATTAGGCATTTTCGGGTTCCGTGATTTCAGCACTGTCGCTCAACTGTTATTATTGGCCTATTTATTTGATTTTGAACCTTGTGCATTTTTAATCCTTTTAAAACCGCTTTTTATTAATCCAATTATTACACTAATAAATTGTCACTACCTATTTTCAAAATAGATCGTGATGGCGCCCAACACCGTTGTCAGGCCAGCCAATGCGGAAATAATAGTGAACTTTTATTTTACTTACCAAAAACGGTTATAACACTTTTCTTGATTAACAAGCAAAACAGGTGATAATAAGTAACATTTAATATTAATTATGCAACCCAAAAGAAATGTCTACTAATGTGTGTGTCAAGACCTGGTGTCACAAGTAATGGGCGACTAGTAGATTTACAAAAGAAATAAACTATCCTACTGTCCGGGAAGGATTAGACAGCAAAAGTAAAGGAAGACTCCATCAGGCTGCTGAGCGGCACAGCAAAGGGAGAAGCTCACCGTGGAAGTCTCGCACTATAGCTCAGCGGCGCACACCAGATGGATAACCAGATACACCTGCCTCAGATCCTGTACATTTAAGTACAGAAGCGTAGTATGAGTACATAAACAATATGTACCCAGTAAGTATCTCGTCTAATCTCGAAGAAGTAGAGACGAGAGGTCGACTTGATACTTACTAGGGTCAATAATATGATAAAGTGTGCTACTAGACATGATGATCATAATTAGTCAATAGTTTGTTGCAAGAAATAATAAGTCATGTCATTAACAATTTTACAGTTATCCGTACACATTTCAAGTATTAAGCATCACAAGTAATGAGTAAGATTTCACATATATATATATATATATATGTCATGCGCACATTATGCCGAGGTTGATGGCCCGATCCAACAGAAAATAAATGGTGCAGTGCCAATGGGTCGAATGGCGTGAACCATAGATGCATCTATTTCTACCGAGGCGACCGGCCCGATCCACAAATATCATTCATATCAAGAAAACACATGGATGTTCATTTATCTCCAAGTAAATTCATACAAGTGTCCAACAAGTGTATACATTACTTATTTCCTTTTCAAGTCTCTAGCAAATCCTAAGTGGTCACATTAGCAAAAGAATTTAGAGACATTCACAAAATAGCATGATACGGGTCCTAGACTACCCGGATAATAAACATAATAGTAGCTATGCATGGACTCTCGTCACATAGTACATACATAGACCCCTCATTTAATAGCAAATTACTCAATTATTATACCTATGGGGACATTTCCCTCTTACAAGGTTAGAAAGGAGACTCACCTCGCTCCAAAGTGCTCTTCCGATATCAAGAACAAGCTCAACCTCTTAAATTTGGAGCCGAACGATCCAAAACTAGTTAAATGAAGTAGGAACTAATCAATATAAGCTTACAAGATCATATTACAACTATTTAGGAAATTTCCCACCCTTAAACACCAATTTCCTAAAATCCGACCCCGGCCCACTATGATGAACCAAAATGTCATCTTAAAATTAAATAATCATCTCGGTATTTTAAGACCATGAAAAGCGCTATCAATAATTTTTCGACTTGCGTGCGTAGTCCGTATAATTTTCCGGAATGTTTTTATATGAAAAATGGATTAAATTGTGAACTAGAGCTTTAAAACACAACTGAATTGACTTCGGTCAACATTTTGAGCAAACGAACCCGGATAAAAGTTTTGACCATTCCGATAGTTCCGTATCGTGATTTGGGACTTGGTCATATGTCCGAAATCGAATTCGAAGGTCCCTAGATCAAATTATCGTCATTTAACGGAATCTAGAAATCTAAGGCTAAAGATTTCTTAAGTTTGACCGGATATTTGACTTTTTGATATTCGGGTCGAAATCCAGTTCTGAAAATTTTCATAGCTTCGTTATATTATTTATGACTTGTGTGCAAAATTTGAAGTCAATCAGATTTGATTTGATAGGTTTTTGCATCGAATATAGAAGTTGGACGTTCCTAGTTTCATTAGGCTTGAATTGGGGTTTGATTCGCGGTTTTAGCGTTATTTGATATGATTTGAGGTTTCGACTAAGTTCGTATGACATTCTAGGACTGGTTGATGCATTTTTCCGAGGTTCCAAGGGCCTCGGGTGGATTTCGGAAGGTTAACAGATATAAAAAGGCTGCTGAAATTTTCTGGGCAGTTTCTGCATTTTTCGCACGTGAGAACAGTGACCGCACCTATGTGAATAGTAGCCATGTACAGTAGTGTGTACAGCATCCGTGTATAGTAGCCGTGAACAGTACCCGTGAATAGTCCCCGTGAACAGTAAACGCGTGAACAGTAACCACGGAAATTCTGGACAGAATGTTAAGTTCTGAAAATGGTATCATTTTTACCAAATTGGAGCTCGGGGAGAGGCGATTTTCGGGAGATTTTTAGAGAAAACAATGGGGTAAGTATTCTTAACTTAATTTTGGTTAGATTACCCGAATCTATTACTAATTTTGGCATTAAATCTATGAATTTAGTTGGAAGAGTTTGAAAAACCTCTCGGATAGATTTGAGGATTTGAGGACCAAAATCGAAATTTAGTAATTTTGGTATGGTTAGACTCATGGTTGGATGGGGGTTCATATTCCGTAATTTTTGCCAGGTTCCGAGACGTACCCAACGGGCGAATTTTTAGTGCAATTTCGGATTTTTAGTGGAAAATGTAGAATTTCATATGGAATTAATTCCTATAATTTTTATTGATTGAATCGAATTATTGTGGCTAGATTCGAGGCATTCGGAGGTCGATTTGAGAGAAAAAGGCATATCGGAGTAGGATTTTGCTAGAATTGAGGTAAGTAACGGTTATAAATCTGGAGGGTATGAAACCCCAGACATTGTGTCGGATGACTATTTTGGAGGTGACGCACATGCTAGGTGACGGGCGTGTGGGCGTGCACCGTAGGGATTGTGACTTGGTCCGTCCCGCGAGACTGTGGAATTTATTGGCCTACTGTTTAATACATGTTCCCTCTGTTTTCATAGAAATTGACTGTACTTCATGTTAGAAATCTTGTTTAGGCCTTATGTGATCACTGTTGAGACCTGCGAGGTCGTGTACTTGCTGAATTAGCTGTTAATTGTTGTTTTGTCCTCACTCATAACTTTTCTTGCTTATTATGACTCTGTCTATTACTGTTCATTGTTGATTTATGATATTACTTATGTTTGGGATGTTTAAATAATTTCTGAGAGCCCAAGAGACTGGGGAGATTGATGACTGAGTGAGGTCGAGGGCTTAAGTGTGAGGTTATTGATACTATAGCACGTGAGTTGTCCGTGCAGATCTAGATATCATATTATAGTACGTGAGTTGTCCATGCAGCACGCGAGCTATCTGTGCGGATCCAGATATTATATTATAGCACGTGAGTTGTCCGTGTAGCACATGAGTTGTCCCTGCGGATCTAGATATTTTTATAGCACGTGAGTTGTCTGTACAACACGTGAGTTATCCGTGCGGATCCAGATATTATTATAACACGTGAGTTGTCCGTGCAGCATGTGAGTTGTCCGTGCAGCACTTGAGTTATCCATGCAATTTATAGCGCTTGGGATGAAGGAGCCCCTCCAGTGTCTACACACCCCCAGTGAGCGCAGTCAACTATATATATATGGATCGGGCTGCACGCCACAGCGGTTATTATGAGGTACCTGCTGAGTGTGAGTGCTGATTGATGAGAGTTGAGTCATGAGGGATTAAGAGGCTTGCCCGAGGGGCTATATATACATACAAACGAGTGATGCTTTGCCCGAGGGGCTTGTTTTGTGAAATTTTTGTCTTCACTCATCTTTATACTGAGCCTCTATTAAAAATGTTAAACAAATGTTTTCAGCAACTTTCATTGGAACTGGAGTTTTTTTTTACGAGATGTTTGGAATTAAATTACTGATTTGGTTTTATTATTTCACTGAGATTTTTAAGTTATGAGATGAGCTGAGTAATTGTTGCCTTGAGTGGCTATATTTGTTTTCAGTTAATTGCTGCACTTAGTTGCTATTATCCTTGTAGTACATATTTATGGAATATTTGATATCTGGGTTATTTGAGTACGCACTGATGAGACTTAAACTGTTAAATTGAAAGTATGGCTATTCTTATTGAAAGTTATTGAGATAACTGTATTTGCATAGCTCGTCACTACTTCTCAGTTCCTTATTTATTTCTGTTACTTACTGAGTTGGTGTACTCATGTTACCCTCTGTACCTCATGTACAGATCTAGACATTTCTGGTCACGGTGGTTACTGATTGAGGAGTCAGACTCAGGAGACTATTGAGGTAGTTGTATGGCGTTCGCTGACCTTGACTCTCCTTTCCTTTCATATTCTACTATTCTATAATTTTAGATAGTGTTTTTATCAGTCAGATGTTGTTATCATTTAGATGCTCATGCATTCAGTGACACCGGGATTTGGGGATGGATTGTATAGTAATTTTGGAGTTATATTCTATTTTTTTTAAAAAGGATTTCTTTAATATTAACTGCTTCCGCTTTTATTTAAAAGTTCTACTGTGTTGAGATGTCGAGTTGAGGCTTGCCTAGTTCCACGATAGGCGCCATCACGACAGGTGAGATTTTGGGTCGTGACAAGTTGGTATCAGAGCACTAGGTTACATAGGTCTCACGAGTCATGAGCAGGTTTAGTGGAGTCTTGTGGATCGGTACGGAGACGTCTGTACTTATCTTCGAGAGGCTTCAAAACCTTTTAGGAAATTCTACATTCTTGAATTCTTATCATGCAACATTGATTAAACTTGAAGCGTAATTCCTTGAATTCCTTCCACGCATTCGTGTGCACACATGAGCGCTCGATAGCTGTTGTGCATCGACAGCTTGTGATTCCCTGGATGTGGTGCGAGATGTGATTTCTGTGCGTGATGTTGGGCCAGTCTGGAGGACTTGAGGCCAGGTTTTGTCTATGACTTGAGTATTGAGA
Organism: Nicotiana sylvestris; assembly: GCF_000393655.2. Lineage (NCBI taxonomy): Eukaryota > Viridiplantae > Streptophyta > Magnoliopsida > Solanales > Solanaceae > Nicotiana > Nicotiana sylvestris. Next base: position 177,210,640 of record NC_091060.1, on the reverse strand, counting down.
TTTCGATTGTGTGAGCACGTGCATTTGGGACTTATATGTCCATTTGTGTCCTTACTAGTGGGATTTGTGACTGGATGACTAGGGGTGAGTATGATTTGATTGCGAGATGTGTTCAAATTGTTTGAATGTGACAGGAAGAGTTTGCTGAGGATGTAGTAAGGATTATTGGGTGTTTGACTTCTGTCTTGAGTTGGCATATGGCTTCGAGCTATGGGTGTATTGAAGGACCTCTCGTGTAGTTTAGTTGTGGAGCGAAGTAAATCTTCATGTTGTGTTATGAGTTCAGACTCAGAGAGGGGTTAAGTGATTGTGTAATAGTTATGATTATAGAAAAGTATAGAGAGATACCAGTTTGAGGCTAAGCAAGTGGATTATCTCCTACGGGATGTTCTGAAGCTTGTGTGATCCTTATGTTGTTGGTTGGCAGTCCTCTTTTACCAATGAAATATACATGTTGCAATTTGAGTTTGGATTGCTTATGAGAGTAGGCTTGACTGTTACGAAGGTGAATGCGAGATTTGCAAATGGTTTGAGGAATTAGATGGGTTGTGTCGCATTAGCTTATGAAGGATTTAGCTTAATCTCATCCAGTTGGGGCAGCTCAACCAGTTATTACGGCACGGGCCGATGACAGACCTGCCTTGTCTTTTGAGGCTTTGCTGATATTGGATAAGTTTATCTAGCTATTTCCAGTCCATTTCAGCAGTACACCTTCTGAGGACCCACAGGATTTTCTGAACTGATGCCATGAAGTATTGCAGAATATAGGAATAGTTGAAAGAAATAGGGGTTAATTTTACTGTGTTTCAGATGACGGGTTCCGCCAAGAGGTGGTGGAAAGATTAGGTATTTACTAGACCCGTTATAGTTCTATCTGAAGATGCGGGGGTATTGAGAAGATCACCCAGTGAATCATGCAGGGGTGCAATGGACCTTGATGTCTGGTTGATTTATATGAGTTAAAAGGTCAGCATTGTGGATTATCGGACGTTGTGACCCATGACTTCGCGCAAAATGAAGATGTCCACTATCAATAAATAGATCGAATAGTCATGTGTTATATCAGTTTTGACCTGAAATGTATATATATGGTACTGAAAGGCTCCCCAATAATTTACGCAAAATTAAGGCCTGAGACATGCAGGGGATAAGGTTGGGACTTAATTATCCAATACTTCAGTATCAAAGGAGTTAAAAAAACAACTATAAATTTATAGAAGGTCTGCTTAGTGTGGAAGTCAAGGTTGTAGATTTTGGGTGCTTCAAAGGAAGTACAGTGGTTGACGATCTTCTGGACTATATAGTTCGTGTCAAGATTTATCTTGATGGATCTATACTTTTGTGATCGTTGTGCCTAATTGGGGGAAAGAGCTACCCCAAATAAGAATCGAAGAGTATACGAATAAATATGTTAGCTCAGCAGTGTTGAGTCAACATAGCAAAAAAAAAAGAAATTAGCGATCGGTGTTTGTGGCAAGCCTATGAAGAGGGCAGATTAGCCAATGCAACACCACCTACTCAACTCAGTTCTCAGAAATGTTTTTGAAGAAGTTTGTCTCCCAGATTCTCTGTAATATATGGTATATGTGGTCTGAACGGTTGTGTCAAGTCACCATGACAGTGTCAGAATATGTCATCAGGTTCAATAAGTTAGTCGTCATACTACTACTTTGGTTCCTAAGCCAGAGAGCGAGTCCACAGACTCATTAAAGGACTCAATTATGATCTTAAAATTTAGTAAAACCCGGGAAGCTACAGGTTGATGCTTCATTTCGGATAGTGGTAGAAATTACCAAAATGTTAGAATGTGTTCTGGATGAGGAAAAAAAAGACCAAGAGGTCTCGAGGTTTTAAAAGATTCAGCGAATTCTACTCTACAACTACAAATCATTATGGCAGGGGCTCGGGTAGCCGGCCAGCCCAGTTAATATATCTGATTACTCAAGGTGCTCCAGTAAGTTCTTTTAATGCACTACTGACACAATCTTTGTATAATGGTTATTCCAGTTATCTAGCATAGACTCAGTATGAGCAGTTGAACCCTCAAAGGGATTGTTATGAATGTGATAGTACTACACACATCATGGGAAAATTGTCCTAGACTTGGGAGAAACATATTTTATCAAAGCACTCAGGCTACGTGCCCTATTGCAGTTACTACTCCACGTATATGACCAGCAAGAGGTAGGGGTCAGGATGTTAGAGGTGGAGGTGGAGGTGTAGGTGAGACTCCTAGAGGTGGAGACCCAACCCGTTGATATATTTTCTATGGTATGGCTGAGGTCGCAACACTAGATGGTGTCGTTACAAGTACGGTCTCAAATTATTATAAAGTAATAATTTTCTTAACTTGATTCAGTTCTGAGTATCGAGGCAAGTCCTCCTATTTTGCTCCACTTATGAGTGAACTTCGTAATTCTGAAATCTACTTATGTGAATACTCCTGTTGGGAGATTCGATAGAGATAGCTATGTCTATTATTATGTGTTGTGATTTTGTTAAGCGGAAAATTATTCAAAGGAAGAAAATGGAATGTTCCAATTTCGCACGATGTGCATATTACTTGTGGTACAGAGTTGAGGATGAGATCCTTGTGTTTTATATTATGTGAAATATTTAAACCGGGCTACAAGCTGCGGTAGATATTATATAAGGACGAGGTCCTTGTGGTGAAGAAAACAAATTGTGTTTAAATGCCCCCTTTGTGAAATTAAAAATTTGTACTATAGTACTTATAGAGAGTCATGCCTATTAGACTTATTTGGAAAAAAATAAAAAATTCTTGTATGAATATCTTTGTGCATAATTGCCAAATTTGTATTGTAATTATTGAGTTTTAGACTACGAGGTGAGTGCCCGGGGGATGTAAATTGTTACTCGTTAATTCGGGTAAGTAATTATGAGATCTTCATGCCTCATTGTTAGTAAACTAGAGGTTTGAAACGAGATTTTGTTAACATGAGATTAATTGGTGATGTTGTAATCTTTTATGAACAACTATTAAGACCATAGACGTGGTTATGGTCATACATATGATGTGTTTCATGTCAAGATATCATTGTGATAATGTCGTGCTTGTAATGCGGAGATTAGTGTTATTAATATATGCTTTGTGGTGCTTTGTTGGATTGTGTACATGTTGTTAGGAGTTGTTTTGGTGTTACTCTGGCAGGTGGATAGGCCCAATTACAGGGGAGACTCTACCAAAATTTCTGAAAAATTTGGGAGTTAGAAAAATTTGGGATATTGAGATGTGCAAAGAAAGAGATAAGTTACATTATGTGTTTAAGGACATTCTCTACTTCTCATTTGAGGACGAATGACCCTAAGTGGGGGAGAATGTAATACCCCGTATTTGATGGGTGCGTAGGCATGAGTTGCTATAGCCAGTCGAGACTAATATCGTGTCTTGCCGTGAAAATCGGACCTTTCTGGAAATGATTGGAGTGTAAGAAATTTGGTCTTCAAGTTTACAAATATATTCAAAGGAAATAATCTCAATTGAAATGGTGTTTTCGGACTTATGTCGAATGCGGTAATGTGGGATCAATCGCGAATATTTGTGTAGAAGTAAAATCATCAATTTGGTAACCTGAGAATAATTCTTAGTACGTTCGAGGACGAATGTTTGTTTTAAAGGTGGAGAATGTGATGACCCAAAATATCATCTTTAAATTAAATAATCATCTCGGTGTTTTAAGACCATGAAAAGCGCTATCAATAATTTCTCGACTTGCGTACGCAGTCCGTATAATTTTCTGGAAGGTTTTTATATGAAAAATGGATTAAATTGTGAATTAGAGCTTTAAAACTCAACTGAGTTGACTTCGGTCAACATTTTGAGAAAACAAACCTGGATAAAAGTTTTGACCATTCCGGTAGTTCCGTATCGTGATTTGGGACTTGGTCATATGCCCGAAATTGAATTCGGAAGTCCCTAGATCAAATTATCGTCATTTAACAGAATCTAGAAATCTAAGGCTAAAGATTTCTTAAGTTTGACCGGAGATTTGAATTTTTGATATCGGGGTCGAAATCCAGTTCTGAAAATTTTCATAGCTTCGTTATGTCATTTATGACTTGTGTGAAAAATTTGAAGTCAATCGGATTTGATTTGATAGGTTTTTGCATCGACTATAGAAGTTGGACGTTCCTAGTTTCCTTAGGCTTGAATTGGAGTGTGATTCGCGGTTTTAGCGTTATTTGATATGATTTGAGGTTTCGACTAAGTTCGTATGATGTTTTAGGACTGGTTGATGCATTTTATCGAGGTTCCGAGGGCCTCGGGTGGATTTTGGAAGGTTAACGGATATAAAAAGGATGCTGAAATTTTCTGGGCAGTTTCTGTATTTTTCGCACGTGTGAACAGTGACCGCACCTGCGTGAACAGTAGCCGTGTACAGTAGTGTGTACAGTAGCCGTGAACAGTATTCGTGAACAGTCCCGTGAACAGTAAACACGTGAACAGTAACCACACAAATTCTGGCCCATTTGCCATTTTTACCAAATTAGAGCTCGGGGAGAGGCGATTTTCGGGAGATTTTTAGAGAAAACAACGGGGTAAGTGTTCTTAACTTAATTTTGGTTAGATTACCTGAATCTATTACTAATTTTGGCATTAAATCTCTGAATTTAGTTTGAAGAGTTTGAAAACTCTCTCGGATAAATTTGAGGATTTTAGAGCCAAAATACTATCAAAATTTAGTAATTTTGGTATGGTTAGACTCGTGGTTGGATGGGGGTTCATATTCCGTAATTTTTGCCGGATTCTGAGACGTGGTCCCCACAGGCGAATTTTTAGTGCAATTTCGGAGTTTTAGTGGAAAATGTAGAATTTCATATGGAATTAATTCCTATAATTTTTATTGATTGAATCAAATTATTGTGGCTAGAATCGAGGCATTCGGAGGTCGATTTGAGAGGAAAAGGCATTGCAGAGTAGGATTTTGCTCGAATTGAGGTAAGTAACGGTTATAAATCTGGTCCTGAGGGTATGAAACCCCGGACATTGTGTCGGATGACTATTTTGGAGGTGACGCACATGCTAGGTGATGGGCGTGTGGACGTGCACCGTAGGGATTGTGACTTGGTCCGTCCCGCGAGACTGTGGTATTAATTGGCCTACTGTTTAATACATGTTCCCTCTATTTTTATAGAAATTGACTATACTTCATGTTAGAAATCATGTTTAGGCCTTATGTGATCAGTGTTGAGACCTGTGAGGTCGTGTACTTACTGAATTAGCTGCTAATTGTTGTTTTGTATCTCAGTCATAACTTTTCTTGCTTATTATGCCTCTGTCTGTTACTGTACATTGTTGATATATGATATTACTTATGTTTAGGCCATTTAAATGATTTTTGAGAGCCCAAGAGACTGGAGAGATTGATGACTGAGTGAGGCCGAGGGCGTAAGTGTGAGGTTATTGATACTATAGCACGTGAGTTGTCCATGCAGCACATGAGTTATCTCTGCGGATCCTGATATTATTATAGCACATGAGTTGTCCGTGCAGCACGTGAATTGCCCGTGCGGATCCAGATATTATTATAGCACGTGAGTTGTCCGTGCAGCACGTGAGTTGTCCGTGCAGCACGTGAGTTGTCCGTGCGAATCCAGATATTATTATAGCACATGAGTTGTCCGTGCAGCACGTGAGTTGTCAGTGCAGTTTATAGCGCTTGGGCTGAAAGAGCCCATCCGGAGTCTGCACACCCCCAATGAGCGCAATCGACTATGTATATATGGATCGGGCTGCACGCCGCAGTGGTTATTATGAGAAATCTGCTGAGTGTGAGTGTTAATTGATGAGAGTTGAGTCATGAGGGACTGAGAGGCTTGCCCGAGGGGCTTGTTTTGTGAAATTTTAGTCTTCACTCATCTTTATACTGAGCTTCTATTAAAAATGTTAAACAAATATTTTCAACAACTTTCATTGGAACTGGAGTTTTTTTTACGAGATGTTTGGAATTAAATTACTGATTTGGTTTTGTTATTTCCATTGAGAATTTTAAGTTATGAGATGAGCTGAGTAACTGTTGCCTTGAGAGGCTATATTTGTTTTTAGTTAATTGCTGCACTTAGTTGCTATTTATCCTTGTAGTACATATTTATGATTTATTTGATATCTGGGTTATTTGAGTATGCACTGATGAGACTTAAACTGTTAAATTGAAAGTATGGCTATTCTTATTGAAAGTTATTGAGATAACTGTATTTGTATAGCTCGTCACTACTTCTCAATTCCTTATTTATTTCTGTTACTTACTGAGTTGGTGTACTCACGTTACCCCCTGCACCTCGTGTACAGATCTAGACACTTCTGGTCACGATGGTTGCTGATTGAGGAGTCAGACTCAGGAGACTATTGAGGTAGTTGCATGGCGTTCGCTAACCTTGACTCTCCTTTACTTTCATATTCTACTATTCTATATTTTCAGACAGTGTTTTATCAGTCAGATGTTGTTATCATTTAGATGCTCATGCACTCAGTGACATCGGATTTTGGGGATGGATTGTATAGTAATTTTGGAGTTATATTCTATTTTTTTTAAAAAGGATTTCTTTAATATTAACTGTTTCTGCCTTTATTTAAAAGTTCTACTGTGTTGAGATGTCGAGTTGAGGCTTGCCTAGTTCCACGATAGGCGCCATCACGACAGGTGAAATTTTGGGTCGTGACACCCACGTGCCCAGATTTCGAAATTTTTCGAAGGAAGTTGTTCTCTACAACCTAAGGATCAATAATATATGATTTCTAGTTCATTTCACATTAAATTTCGTGGTCAAATTCATCTTTTGCCAAAACCCTAGGTTTAGCTCTAACCCTTTGATTTTTCTTAAGCTCTAGTGTTTAATCTACTTAAAATACAAGTATTAAACTAAGGATGGGTGGGATAAACTTACCTCTTGATGCTAAGTGGAAACCTTCTCTCCCAAGCTCCCAAAATCGCCAATGAAAGAGCGAAAAAAGTGATAAAATGACTTAGAGCCCGTATTAAATGAACCTCACTGCCTCAGCGACTTCCACATCTGCGGTCCCGCGTCTGCAAGAATTGGACCGCATCTGTGAAACGGGCTAAGGGAGTTGGGACCACTTCTGCGGTCTTGAGGCCGCATCTCCGGAGCCTTTTCTGCGGCTTGGGAGCCGCTTCTGTGGTTCCTGGCCTGGACTGCCCTGGGCCGCTTCTGCGGTCTCGCACCTGCGGCCCACCAACCACAGGTGTGGTTATGACAAAAGCAATAAAACTTCAGACCTTCTCCAAAATTTCCACTTCACTCGAGCCTCGTCCGATTGACGCTCGGGGCTCCCGGGCCTTGCCCGAACATACCGACAATTCTGAAATCACGAGACGGATCTACTCGAACCTTCGGAACACCTGAAACAATGCTCATATAGGAATCACCCCCTAAAACCAAATGAATCAAACTTATGAACTTCAAGTTCTTAATTTCCTCCAACGGGCCAAAACGCTTTTAAACTACTCGGATTGATACCAAATTTTGCAGGCGAATCTTAAATTATATTTCGGACATGTACCGGGCTTCGAAACCAACATACAAGCCCGATACCTATGAAATAAATCATTAATTAGTTTCTTTAAATCCTTAAAATTTCATATTAACAATTTCCAATAAAATTTCATTACTCGGGCTAGGAACCTCGGAATTCGATTCTGGGCATACGCCCAGGTCCCATATTTTCCTACGGACCCTCCGGGACTGTCAAATCACAAATTCGGGTCCGTTTGCTCAAAATATTGACCAAAGTCAACTTAGTTTTTAAAGAAAATCCTAAGGAATCAAAAGGGCATCTTTCACTCCAAACTCTTCCAAATCCCAAACCATCCGTCCCCGCAAGTCGTAAATTAGCTAAAGCAAGCACGGGAAGTTTTATTTAAGGGAACGGGGTTCAAAAAGGCAAAATGACCTGGCGGGTCGTTACATTCTCCACCTCTTAAATAAATGTTCGTCCTCGAACGGACATAGAAAAGTACATGAGCTGCTGAATAAATGGGGATATTTGCTCTGCACATCCTCCTCAGACTCCTAGGTCGCCTCCTCGACTGGTTGACCCTTCCACTGGACCTTTATTACAGAAATCCTCTTGGATCTCAACTGGCGATCCTGTCTATCAATAATGGCAACTGGCTCCTCCTCATGAATTCTCTCATCCAGCTAAATGGTACTGAAGTCTAACACATGGGACAAGTTGGCATGATACTTCCGAAGCATCGATACATGAAAAACTGGATGAACTCCCGATAAGCTGGGGGTAACGCAAGCTCATAGGCAACCTCCCCAACACTCATCAACACCTCAAAGGGACCAATAAACCTTGGACTCAACTTGCCCTTCTTCCCAAACCTCAAAATACCCTTCATTGGCGAGACTTTCAAGAGAACCTTCTCGCCAACCATGAATGATACATCATGCGCCTTCTAATCCGCGTACCTCTTCTATTTGGACAAAGCTGTGCGAAGCCTCTCCTGGATCAACTTTACCTTGTCCAAGGCATCCTGTACCAAATATGTACTGTATAACTTAGCCTCACCAGGCTCAAACCACCCAATAGGAGAACGATACCGCCGACCGTATAAGGCCTCAAATGGGGCCATCTTAATGCTGGACTGATAGCTGTTGTTGTACGCAAACTCTGCCAAAGGCAAGAACTGATCCTACTGCCCTCCAAAGTCAATCACACATGCTCTAAGCATGTACTCCAAGATCTAAATTTTCCACTCCGACTGCCTGTCGGTCTGTGGATGAAATGTTGTGCTAAGCTCCACGCGGGTCCCTAACTCACCCTGAACCGCTCTCCAGAAGTGGGAAGTGAACTGAGGGCCTCTATGTGATATAATGGAAACAGGCACGCCGTGCAACCGGACTATCTCCCGAATGTAAATCTGAGCATACCTCTCTACTGTATACGTAGTCGCCACAGGAATAAAGTGGGCCGACTTGGTCAACCTATCAACAATGACCCATATTGAATCATACTTCCGCAAGGTCCGGGGCAATCCCACTATAAAGTCCATAGTAATGCGCTCCCACTTCCAGTCTGGTATAGGCATCCGCTGAAGTAGGCCACCCGACCTCTGATTTTCATACATGACCTACTAGCAATTCAAACACCTAGCCACATACTCCACTATGTCTTTCTTCATCCTCTGCCACCAATAATGCTACCTCAAGTCGCGATACATCTTCGTAGCTCCCGGGTAAATAGAATACTGCGAACTGTGTGCCTCCTCTAGGATCCTCTCCCTCATACTATCAACATTAGGGACACATACCTGACCCTGGAGTCGCAACATACCATCCTCGCAAATGGAAACTTCCTTGGCACCTCCCTGAAGCACCGTCTCTCTAAGAACCGCCAAATGTGGATCATCTAACTGTTAGGCCTTGATCTGCCCCAATAATGAAGACTGAGCAACCACACACGCAAGAACTCGGTTGGGCTTTGAAACCTCACAAGTCTGTTAGCCAGGGACTGAATGTCCAAAGCTAGTGGCCTCTCCGCTGCTGGAATGAATGCCAAGCTACCCATACTCTCCACCTTTCTGCTTAAAGCATCCGCGACCACATTCGCCTTGTCCGGATGATAAAGAATGGTGATGTCATAATCCTTTAGCAACCCAAGCCACTTGTGTTGAATTTGCCTGTGTTGCCTAAAATTCAGATCCCTCTGCATAAATATATGCTGCAAGCTGCAATGATCAGTATAAATCTCACATGACACCCCATACAGATAATGCCTCCATATCTTAAGAGCATGAACAATCGCGTCCAACTCTAGATCGTGCACAGAATAATTCTTCTCATGCACCTTCAGCTGACGTGAAGCATATGCAATAACTCGCCTCTCCTACATCAACACACATCCCAAACCAACACATGAAGCATCGCAATATACCGTATACATCCCCGAACCGGAAGGTAATACAAGAACTGGTGTTGTAGTCAAAGTTGTCTTGAGCTTCTGAAAGCTCTCCTCACAATCATTAGACCAAAGGAAAGGAGCACCCTTTTGGGTCAACCTAGTCAAAGGTGATGCAATAGTTGAAAAGCCCTGCACGAATCGCCAGCAATAACCTGATAACCCCAGGAAACTCCTGATCTCGTTCACTGAGGTAGGACGTGGCCAACTCTGAACTGCTTCAATCTTCTTGGAATCGACCTTAATGCCCTCTCCTGACACAACATGCCCCAAGAATGCCACTGACTCTAGCCAAAACTCACACTTGGAGAACTTAGCATATAACTTCTGCTCTCGTAGGGTCTAAAGCACTACTCTCAAATGTTGCTTGTGCTCCCCCAGGCTAAGGGAGTATATCAAGATATCGTCAATGAAGACGATGACAAATCAATCAATATAAGGCCTGAACACCCTGTTCATCAAATCCATAAATGTTGTTGGGGCATTAGTCAAGCCAAAGGACATCACCAAAAACTCATAATGGCCATATCTAGTCCGAAATGTTGTCTTCGGAACATCCGAGTCCCGAATCTTCAGCTAATGGTACACTGACCTCAAGTCTATCTTAGAGAACACCTTCGCACCCTGCAACTGGTCGAACAAATCATCAATACGAGGCAACGGATACTTGTTCTTGATGGTGACCTTGTTCAACTGGCGGTAATCAATGCACATCTGCATAGTCCCATCCTTCTTCTTTACAAATAACACTGGTGCACCCCAAGGTGATACATTGGGCCTAACAAATCCCTTCGCCAACAACTCCTCAAGTTGCTCCTTCAACTTCTTAGGAGCCATATGGTATGGCAGAATAGATATAGGCTGGGTGCCTGGAGCCAAATCAATGCAGAAATCAATATTATGATCCGGTGGCATGCCAGGAAGATCAGAAGGAAACACATCGGCGAACTTTCGAACCACTGGGACTGAATCAATCGTCGGAGACTCCGCAGTGGTGTCCCGAAAATAATCCAAGTACACTAAGCACCCCTTCTCAACCATCTACTGAGCCTTCAGGAAAGAGATAACCCGGCTAGATGTATCAACAGTGGAACTCTTCCCCTCCAACCCTAGCATCGCTAAAGTAACAGTATTGGCATAGCAATCTAGAATGGCGTGATATGGAGATAGCCAATCCATGCCCAAGATGACCTCAAAGTCGATCATGTCAAGAAACAGGAAATCCACTCTAGTCTCAAAACCACAGAATGTAACCACACAGGACCGGTAGATCCGGTTTACAACCACGGAATCACCCACAAGAGTGGACACCTGGACAGGAGTGCCCAAAGGTGCAGGAGGAATAACCAGGAAACGAGCAAACAGAGATGATACATATGAATAGTTGGACCCTGGATCAAATAATACCGAAGCATCCCTACCACAGACGGAAATAATACATGTGATGACGACATCTGAGGTCAATGCATCTGGCCTGGCTAGAAGAGCGTAGAATCTGGCTGGAGCACCGGCTGGCTAGCCTCCACCTAACTGATCAGTAGCTGGCTGACCTCTCCCTGTCTAGCCTCCACCTCTAGGACGGCCTCTACTAGTCTAACCTCTACCTCTAGGTGGCGGGGCAGCCGGTGCTAAAATCATAGGCTGTTGACCCTACTATATTGCCTTGCCTAGAAGCTTGGGGCAGTATCTCCTCATATGACCAAGGTCCCCGCACTCGAAACAACCCCGCGGTGCGGTGACCTGCTACCCTGATGACTGACCCTGATGGCCTGTAGACCCACTGGAAGAAGCCTGAATAGCTGGTGGACGGTATGAACTCTCTAGCATAGCACTGAAATAAAAATCAGAAGAACTATGAATACCTGAATACCCACAGGAGGAACCCTAAATAGCTGGTGGGCGATAATAACTCTCTGGCATGGCGCTAAAATAGGGGCACGCTGGAGCACCCCGAGCAGGTGGTAGTGCTAAATATGGGGGCCTACTAGGCTATCCTCTCCCAAACTGACCTCTGCCCCTGGTCGGGGCACCTCTAAGCTCTCCGGAGAACCTAGCCCTCTTATCCTGCTGCATCTGCTCCCTACTCCTCAGACGGTAACCCTCGATCCTCCGAGAAATCTCTACTACCAACTGGTAAGGAGTCCCCATCTCCACCTCTCGGTCCATGTTGGCCATGATGCCAGAATGCAACCCTGTAACAAACCTCCGCACCCTCTTTGCGTCAGTAGGAAGTATCATCAATGCATGGCGGGATAACTTAGAAAACCTCATGATATTATCTGTAACTTAGATAAATACAGACGTCTCTGTACCAATCTACAAGACTCTATTAGGTTTGCATATGACTTGTGAGACCTACGTGAACCTAGTGCTCTGATATCATGTTGTCACGACCCGTTTCCAAAACAGATCGTGATGGCGCCCAACACCGTTGTCAGGCCAGCCAATGCGAAAATATTAGTGAACTTTGATTTTACTTACCAAAATTGGTTATAACACTTTTCTTGATTAACAAGCAAAACAGGTGTTAATAAGTAACATTTAATAATAATTATACAACCCAAAAGAAATGTCTACTAATGTGTGTGCCAGGACCTGGTGTCACAAGTAATGGGCGACTAGTAGAATGTACAAAAGAAATAAACTATCCTACTATCCGGGAAGGATTAGAAAGCAAAAGTAAAGGAAGACTCCATCAGGCTGCTGAGCAGCATAGCAAAGGGAGCAGCTCACTGTGGAAGTCTCGCACTATAGCTCAGGGGCGCGCACCAGACGGATAACCAGATACACCTACCTCAGATCATCTACATTTAAGTACAGAAGTGTAGTATGAGTACATAAATAATATGTACCCAGTAAGTATTCCATCTAATCTCGAAGAAGAAGAGACGAGAGATCGACTTGACACTTACTAGGGTCAATAATATGATAAAGTGTGTTACTAGACATGATGATCACAATTAGTCAACAGTTTGTTGCAAGAAATAATAAGTCATGTCATTAACAATTTTACAGTTATCTGTACAAATTTCAAGTATTAAGCAGCACAAGTAATGAGTATATATATATATATATATGTATATATATATATATATGTGTGTGTGTGTGTGTGTGTATGTCATGCGCACATTATGCCAAGGTCGACGGCCCGATCCAACAGAAAATAAACTGTGCACTGCCAGAGGGTCGAATGGCGCGAACCATAGATGCATCTATTTCTACCGAGGTGACCGGCTCGATCCACAAATATCAATTTATATCAAGAAAATACATGGATGCACATTTATCTCCAAGTAAATTCATACAAGTGACCAACAACTGTATACATTCACTTATTTCCTTTTCAAGTCTCTAGCAAATCCTAAGTGGTCACATTAGCAAAAGAATTTAGAGACATTCACAATATAGCATGATACGGGTCCTAGACTACCCGGACAATTAACATAATAGTAGCTACACACGGACTCCCGTCACCTAGTACATATGTAGACACCGCATTTAATAGCAAATTACTCAATTATTATACCTATGGGGACATTTTCCTCTTACAAGGTTAGAAAGGAGACTCACCTCGCTCCAAAGTGCTCTTCCGATATCAAGAACGAGCTCAACCTCTTAAATTTGGAGCCGAACGATCCAAAACTAGTTAAATGAAGTAGGAACTAATCAATATAAGCTTACAAGATCATACTACTACTATTTAGGAAATTTCCCACCCTTAACACCAATTTCCTAAAATATGACCCCAGCCCACGTGCCCGAATTCCGAAATTTTTCGAAGGGAGTTGTTCTCTACAACCTAAGGATCAATAACATATGATTTCTAGTTCATTTCACATTAAATTTCGTGGTCAAATTCATATTTTGCCAAAATCCTAGGTTTAACTCTAACCCTTTGATTTTTCCTAAGTTTTAGTGTTTAATATACTTAAAATACAAGTATTAATCTAAGGATGGGTGGGATAAACTTACCTTTTGATGCTAAGTTGAAACCTTCTCTCCCAAGCTCCCAAAATCGCCAATGAAAAGTGAAAAAATTGATAAAATGACTTAGAGCCCGTATTAAATGAACCTCACTGCCTCAGCGACTTCCGCATCTGCAGTTAGGGGCCGTATCTACGGTCCCGCTTCTGCGAAAATTGGACCGCATCTGCGAAATGGGCTAAGGGGGCTGGGACCGCTTCTGCGGTACTGAGGCCGCATCTGCGGAGCCGCTTCTGCGGCTTGGAAGCCGCTTCTGTGGTTCCTGGCCTGGACTTCCCTGGGCCGCTTCTGCGAGGAATGGGCCACTTCTATGGTCTCGCACCTGCAGCCCACCAACCGCAGGTGCGGTTATGACAGAAGGAGCAAAACTTCAGCCCTTCTCCAAAATTTCCACTTCACTCGAGCCTCGTCCTAGTGATGCTCGGGGCTCCCAGGCCCCGCCCGAACAAACTGACAAGTATGAAATCACGAGACAGACCTACTCGAAACAATGCTAAATCTAGGAATCACCCCCTAAACCAAATGAATCAAACTTATGAACTTCAAGTTCTTAATTTTCCTCCAATAGGCCAAAATGCCCTTAAACTACTCGGATTGATACCAAATTTTGCAAGCGAGTCTTAAATGATATTTCGGACCTATATCGGGCTTCAAAACCAACATACGAGCCCGATACCTATGAAATAAATCATTAATTAGTTTCTTTAAATCCTTAAAACTTCATATTAACAATTTTTAATAAAAATTCATTACTCGGGCTAGGAACCTCGGAATTCGATTTCGGGCATATGCCCAGGTTCCATATTTTCCTACGGACCCTTTGAGACCATCAAATTATGAATCCGGGTCTGTTTGCTTAAAATATTGACCAAAGTCAACTTAACTTTTTAAGAAAATTCTAAGGAATCAAATGGGCATCTTTCACTCCAAACTCTTCCAAATCCTGAATCATCCGTCTCCGCAAGTCGTAATTAGCTAAAGCAAGTATGGAAAGTTTTATTTAAGGGAACGGAGTTCAAAAAGGCAAAAAGACCCGGCGGGTCGTTACATAAATATTTTGATTACACGTCGTGAATCGTGTCACGGGAACCGTACCCACGATCTACAACATGTTTATTTTAATAACAAGATTAAATTATGGCCGGGTCACATAAATGTACCCCCGAATTTTTGGAAATTAAGCTTCACGACCACATCACGGGAACCGTACCCGCAGCCATGACAATTACTTACGCGCTGAAAAATTTTGCCTACCCGAATATTAACAGCTTAAACATGCTACTAGCGAGTAATTAAGAAAAGGTAAAAGTAAAAGGTAAAAGAAAACTAAGTGGGAATATTATAGCATGTTGAGTTTCTGTTAGGTTTTATTGCATGTATCTAAACCAAACTCAACTCCTAAATATGTAAGAAAATTAACACTAATTGGTCCAAGTCTTTACCCCATGCCCATGATCCAATTCATTATTTCAAGGCTAATAAGATCAAAGTGGATTTTTCAAAGATTAGTAATCCAATTTTAGTTTGGCAACGCTAACACTACAAATTGATTTCAATAACTAATCTAATAAGAAAACAACAACCATACAAGCTCATTTCAATCAACAAACATACGGCAACGGTTATTCATCCGTGGAAATCAATTTAAAGCAAGCAAAGGCAAACAAATTTCGTGAGATAGTTCTAGGAAAGAAAGATAGTAGCAAAGGAATGAATGGAACTCGATGGAGCCAAAACAATCTCTAAACTTGGATTAACGAAAATAGTTTTAACCGGATGATTAACAATAACTTGGTTACAGCAAGCTCTGGCGCACCAAATTTGACCGGAAAATGAAACCGCAGCAGGAGCATCAACCGCGAACAACGAAATTAACCTCCAACGGTACTCCGAATCGGCAGCTAAAATAAAACTTCGATCCTCGATTATTGACACCACTCTTTGGTGTGTAGAGAAGGATGTTTTAAAGTATTTTTGTTGTGTTTTGGGGTGGTGATTTGTTGGATTTTTTTGAAATAAAAAGGAAGAAAGAATGACACGAATAGAAATTTCCGTAGCGTAGAAGAAGAAAAAAAATTATCTCTCTCAATTCTCTCCTCCCTTTTCTCTGCTTTTTTTTCATTCCTGCTTTTCTTTGCCTGGTTCTTGTCTTTCCTTTTATTCTCTCATTTTTCCTCTCTTGTTTTTCCATCATTTCTCTCCACAGTTTTCTTGTTTTTTTTATGGTTATGATCGAATCCTATGGGGATTTCCTACGTATCATGACGATGCATGAATCAGATCAAGCGTAGTTCTGAGGAATAAGTGCAAAAATAAAAGAAAGGTTTTTTTTGGGTTTTTAATTTTTCATAAAACATAAAATAAAACAACCTACCTAGTTACAACGACTTCTACTACAGATTTTAATCATAAAAACTAACAGACTAGAAAGGTGGACTAACAGACTCCAACTAAAAAATGAAAATACAAACTTGAAAAGGGACTAACAGAATCCAAAAAAATGACAATACAGACTCGAATAAAATTATGAATACATAAGTGCCTCAATTACTCCTGGGGCCCACGGGACATCAGTCAGTCTTGCCGCGGGCCTACGCGCCATATCTTCTTGAAGGCGAAATAGGTCATCCATGATCTGTCGGACAAAAATCATAACAGAAGCGAAGAACATGGACCTAGTCATGTCTTCACACTCATTGCACTTCATCATAATGTAGTCCGCAATGCTTCTAACCATTTCTCTGAGAATACCCTTCTCTTGTAGCAACCGTCCTATCTGCTGAGACCTGGCCCCCAAAACTTGTTCAGCTGCATGATTTTGCTCTTGAAACTACTGAAGGTCTTTCTCTAACTGTGTCATCAGGGCATAATAGTGCTCTCTTTCTGCTTTGAAGCTCTTTGTTCATTTGGCCATCTCATTCTTAAGGGTGGTTAGTTTTTCCTTCAAGTTGGCGGTTTCTCCCTCATATCTATTTTTTAGTTGCTGGACAAATTCCGCTCGTCCCTCTGCGTTCTTCGCTAACTGTGCCCGGGCTCTCGCCAAGTTACCCCCGGATCTTTCCAAATCATCCTCACACTCAGATATTTTTCCTCTTAAGTCCACTTATGAGTCTTTCATCCTTTCGGCTTCTTTCTTGATTCTCAACAACTATTTTCATTTTTTGGATCTATGCTCGAAGGGCCTTGTTTTCTTGAGCCAATTTCTTATTCTCCCCTTCATCAGCAACGGCCTGTACACTTTTGTCAAATGTAAGATCCTGAATCTGTCCCTCCAATTTGCTTATTGTGGCCTTGTAGCTTGCCTCTTTTGTCAACCAATCCCATTGCTCTTGTACTCCATCAGTGAATTGTTGGACATGAGGCCTTTTGGCAGGCCGTTCGGGCTCCTAATGGACTTGAGACCTTTTACCATACCAAGTTGTGTAACGAGGCTCTAACTCGCCTTTGGACAAATCCCGTACTTGAGTCTTTGGGTCTAGGAACCTACATTGATGCCAAATTCGATGCGCTTTTTCTCCTGGGAAGACAGCTTTTGGTCCTAGTTCGATGACCTACCGACTCAAATCCTCATCATGCGGGATAGTCTGGTACCTGCCTAACTGGCGTAGAACCCTGTGTGAGGCATAAGGTTGAATGCTCCGGAGACTCATCAATAGAAGAAAACACACTTCGGCCGACATGTAAATGACTTCCCCGAATGTCCACTCATTTTGGCTTGCAGTTAGGGAGCTCAAAAGTGTGAACCATGCTTTCGTACCTTCCGGAAACTCGTGGCCCATCACCCGGTCTTCATGTTTTACGATGCATTTAGGACCAGTCATACCGCAGTTCATGTACCTTGGACGGTGACAGAGGTGTTCCTCCATCCAAAGTTGTAGAAGCATATTGCACCCCTCGAAGAATTTTCCTCCTTCCAGGAAAACAGTTAGAGCTCGGTAAATCTCTGCCAGATCATAGGTATAATGGTGCCATTTGCCTTTTTAGTCATGAAATCAGCCATTCCCACAAGCCCCAATTCTATGTTTCCATCCTTTCTTGGACAAGTCAAAACACCCAGGAATGTCACTATAAAAGTCAGTCCCCGCCGAGCTTCCCACTTATCTTTGTTCCTCAAGTGAGTAAGACCGGTATCTGGTATCTCAAAACTGCAAGGATTTCCGTAACGTCAGTACAAGAAATAGAATGTGCAGAATCCCTTAGCCAAATTTCCGTTGTGAACTTCCCGACTGATGCCTAGAAGGTCTAGAAACTTATGAAGATTCACTATTCTAGGTGCCACCGGGTATTGATTTATGAAATTCCCAACAAAGCCAGCGTAGCCCACCATTTTCTCAAGCGTAGGGGTTAGCTCAAAATCGGCAAAATGGAATACATTATGTGTTGGGTCCCATAAAGGTATCAAAGCCTCAATTATATCCTTCCTAAGCTTAATCTTCAGAAGCCCAACAAGACCGCCCAAAGCTTTTACCACAGTATCTCTGTTGACTTCTTCTAAATCATTTCACCACATGTGGAGTTCTAAAAGGATTTCCTCAAGGACTGTGAAGGGTTCATTTTCAATCGTCCTCATTCTGCACATTTAATTATAGTGATCGGTTAAAAGACCATGATTTTATTTTCTGACTCAAGTGAAAATACCAATTTTGAAGGTTGCAATTTAGAACAAAACACTTCTTCTTTTTTTTTGTTTTGAATATAGCCCTTCAGCACCTCAGAAAAGAAAATTTTAGGGTTGTGCTTGCTGACTAATCAAAACATTTGAAAGAGGACCTTAGGTGGTTATTCTTGCAACAATAGCCTTTCGGCGCCCTTTGGGGCATTTTGGCTATTTTGGACAAAAGCGCACTACCTAATTTTATTTTTGACAAAATCATGACACTTCCTATATTTTGGTTGAGAATTGAGAGAGATAAATGTTTTTTCTTCTTCTACGCTACGAAAATTTCTATTCACGTCATTCTTTCTTCCTCTTTATTTCAGAAAAATCCAACAAATCACCACCCCAAAAACACAACAAAAATACTTCAAAACATCCCTCTATACACACCAAAGAGTGGTGTCAATAATCGAAGTCGAGGTTCCGGTTTGTAACTTCGGTGTTTCAGTCCAAGGATTGTTGCTTTGTTTAGCACGATTGATTTGCAATTTTCAGATTTGTTCATCAATAAAAAGTCCATTTCTCAATTTTCATTCTCATTTCATTGTGTTATGATAGCTTGGTGCGCGTGTTAATTGATTTGTGATTCTACGTTGTTTGAGTAGCATGTCTTAGTTTACATTTAAATTGTTTTAATTAGTTTTTATTTCAAATGTGATGTATGTAGTCTTGGTTCTTGAATAAATTATTTTAATCGGGTAGATGGAAAATTTTGGAGTTTTTTTTTCTTGGCAATGAATAAGAATGGGCCATAAGGTGGGTTTTGGACCATAAGGAATCTGGTCAAGTAATAGATCATGTTAGCTGACCTATTTACTCCCCAATAATAATCTTGTTCATAAATTTGGCATCACAACAATCTCAAAGATTAGAAAGGTAATTAAATGCGCTAGTTGCTTTAGGCGCGTTATAATAAATCATCATTACGAGTACGGTTCCCGTGACGTAGTTGTAATGACCTGACCGGTTGTTATGCCTTTTAGAACCCCGTTCCCTTAAATAAAACTCCCCGTGCTTGCTTTAGCTAATTTATGACTTGTGGGGACAGTTGGTTTGGGATTTGGAAGAGCTTGGAGTGAAATATGCCCATTTGTTTCCTTAGGATTTTCTTAAAAAGTCTAAGTTTTACCTTGGTCAACATTTTGAGCAAACGAATCCGAATTTGTGATTTGACGGTCCCGGAGGGTCCGTAGGAAAATATGGGACCTGGGTGTATGCCCGGAATCGAATTCCGAGGTTCCTAGCCCGAGTAATGAATTTTTATTAGAAATTGTTAATCTAAAGTTTTAAGGATTTAAAGAAACTAATTAATGATTGATTTCCTAGGTATCGGGCTCATATGTGGGTTCCGAAGCTTGGTACAGGTCCGAAATATCATTTAAGAGTCACCTGCAAAATTTGGTATCAATCCGAGTAGCTTAAGGGCGTTTTGGCCCGTTGGAGGAAAATTAAGAACTTGAAGTTCATAAGTTTGATTCATTTGGTTTTAGGGGGTGATTTCTAGATTTAGCATTGTTTCAGGTGTTCCGAAGGTTTGAGTAGGTCCGTCTCGTGATTTCAGACTTGTCAGTATGTTCGGGCAGGGCCCGGGAGCCCCGAGCGTCAATCGGAAGAGGCTCGAGTGAAGTGGAATTTTTGAGAAAGGGCTAAAGTTTGCTGCTTCTATCATAACTGCACCTGCGGTTGGTGGACCGCAGGTGCGAGACCGCAGAAGCGGCCCAGGGAAGCCAGGCTAGGAACCGCAGAAGCGGCCCCAGCCCCCTTATCCCGTTTCGCAGATGCGATCCAATTCTCGCAGATGCGGCCCCCTGACCGCAGATGCGAAAATCGCTGAGGCAGTGAGGCTCATTTAATACGGACTCTAAGTCATTTTTATCACTTTTTCACTCTTTCATTGGCGATTTTGGGAGCTTTGGAGAGAAGGTTTCCACTTAGCATCAAGAGGTAAGTTTGTCCCACCCATCCTTAGTTTAATACTTGTATTTTAAGTAGATTAAACACTAGAACTTAAGAAAAATCAAATGGGTTAGAGCTAAACCTAGGGTTTTGGAAAAGATGAATTTGACCATGAAATTTAATGTGAAATGAACTAGAAATCATATATTATTGATCCTTGATACATAGAGAACAACTTCCTTCGAAAAATCTCAGAATCCGGGCACGTGGGCCCGGGGTCGGATTTTAGGAAACTTGTGTTAATGGTTGGGAAATTTCTTAAATAGCTAGAATTAGATCTTGTGAGTCTATATTGACTAGTTCCTACTTCGTTTAACTAGTTTGGGATCGTTCGGCTCCGAATTGAGGGCTTGAACTCGTTCTTGGTATTCGAAGTGCACTTTGGAGCGAGGTGAGTCTCCTTTTTAACCTTGTAAGAGGGAATTGTCCCCATAGGTATAATAATTGAATTAATTGCCATTATATGCGGGGGCTACGTACATACTAGGTGACGAGAGTCCGTGCTAGCGACTATTATGTTAAGTTCGGGTAGTCTAGGACCCATAAGCATGCTCTACGTGATATTCTTGTAACTTGATGATAAATTCGGATTCGTGCAAACTATTTTGATGTGTAATCGTTGTGTAATGCGTACATATATGTTTATATGTGCAATTGTGCATGTGCATTGTTGCTTATCGGAACAAATTCTTTCACTCGTTAGTCGTTAGCGACTTAGTGTTTCCTAGAATTGTGGTGCACTGTTACTTACGCATTACTCCTTAGTATTGAATTTAGCATTGCTTATTCAGCGATTATTAAATCGAAACCGTACCGAAACTGTACCGAACCAAAATAAGAAATACCGAACAGTACCGAAATATTTTGGTATGGTATTTGGTATACACAATTGATAAACCGAATACCGAACCGAAATACCAAATGCCCACCCCTAAGTTGGATGACCGTCCATGAAATAATTCCAATTTTATACATGAAAAGCTTAAAATTCTTTAAACATTTCAGTTCTTGAAGTTTCGTTAAAGTACAAAAGCAGCACGTCCAATATTGTTTCAAAAACCACGACACACCTAAATTGTGATAGAATATTGTGATGACCCAAACGGTTATCACTTGTTTTAAATTAAATTCTAAGTTTTCGAGGCCTTGAAAACCTCATGTAGAGTCACCTAGATTTGCATGCGTAGTTCGGGCGCGTAGCCGGAAAGCTTAAATATGAAAATCTGTGAAAAATGGTAAAATTTGGCTATAAAATGAGTTAATTTGACTTCGGTCAATGTTTTGGGTAAACAGACCCAGACTCGCGATTTGACGGTCCTGAGGGTCCGTAGGAAAATATGGGACTTGGGCGTAGGCCCGGAATCGAATTCCGAGGTTTCGAGCCCGAGTAATGAATTTTTAAAGGAAATTGTTTTCTGAAATTGTTTAAGGAAAATTGAAATGAAATTTGATTAGAACATGTTAGTATCTGGCCCGTATTTTGGTTCCGACATGCGGTACAGGTCATATATATGATTTAAGATGTTTCTATGAAATTTGATGAAAAACGGATATCATTTGACGTGATTCGGACCTAAATTGCTAAAGTTGATATTTGATGAAGTTTGAGAAAAGTTCTTTGATTTTGAGGATTTACTCGTTGTTATTGAGGTTATTTTGGCGATTTGATCGCACGGGTAAGTTCGTATAATATTGTTGAGTTAGTACGTATGTTTGGCTAGGATCCCCGAGGGCTCGGGTGTGTTTCGGATGTGTTTCGGGAGGTTTTTGACTTAGGAATGTTGCAGGTTTTTGTTGTTCAGTGCCTAGGGATTTTACCCTTCCCGTTCGCGTGGTCCCTCTCGTGAACACGTAAGGCAATTATCCCAGGTGCCCAATTTATTCTTCGTGAACGCGAATCTAAATAGGGAGACCCTTCGCAAACGCGTCATTGCACTCGCGAACGCGTAAGGTTTAGGGGAAGGGTCACCAATTTGTTCATCGCGAACGCGACCCTTTGCACGCGAACGCGAGGCTCGAGGAGTTTCTACTCTGCGAACATGAGCCATTGTCCGCGAACGCGAAGGCTTATCCAGCCTGACCCATCGCGAACGCGAAGTGCCTGTCACGAATGCGAAGGGCAATTTTGCCCAGCTATTTTAAAAGACCAGAAACAGAAGCATTTCGGGATTTATTCACAATTTCATAACTTCTTCATCTTAACTCCAAATTGGGCGATTTTTGAAAGAGGATTTCACCACAAATTCATAGATATGTAATCCTAGACTCATTTTCTTCAATTTTCATGAACATCCATTAGATTTCTAGGCTTAAATCATGTGAATAAGGGTAGAAAATTAGGGATTTTGGTAGATTTAGGGCTTTTTGATTAATTGTGATTTAGACCTCGTTTTGGGGTCGAATTCAGAAAATAATTATATATTTGGGTCGTGGGTGAATGGGTGATTTGATTTTGGTCCGAACCTCGTGTTTTGACCAAGCGGGCTCGGGGTCGATTTTCGGATTTTTGGGAAAAATGACTAGAAAGCTATAATTAGTCTTTGGAATTGAATTGTTTAGCATTTATTGATGTTATTAAATCGATTATGCATAGATACGATTGTGTTGGAGCCAAATTCGAAAGGAAAGGCAATTTTTGAGGATTGAGTTGGCCGTGAAAGTTTAAGTTAAGTGTTCGGTCTAACCTTAGCTTGAGGGATTAGGAGTTGTGTTCTATTTGCTAATTGCTTCTTGTTGAGTACGACGTATAAGCATGGTGACGAGTATCAATACGTTGGTGTCGAGCATGACCGTGAGTCTTGAATTGATAGTTGTTGTGTTCTTAAATGATACTATGGATGCTTTAATTGATGATACTCGATATTGAGCAAGGATTTAGTTTAATTTCGTGGATTTTATTTATGATTGAGTATTGGTATTAATTGAGCTGAGTAGGAGTTGAGTTAAGATTGGTTATAGTTGATTCTCCCTTGCCGGGATATTTGTTTTGATATTATTGTTCCCTTGCCGGGAAGTTATTATATTACTTTTGTTCCCTTGTCGGGATTCCTTGTGATTTTGTGTTGGCTTGTAAATGGGAGCGGGTGGTACTTCTACCACAAGATATAATGAAATGGGAGTGGGTGGTACGCCTACCACAAGATATAATGAAATGGGAGCGGGTGGTACGCCTACCATGAGATTTAATGAAATGGGAGCGGGTGGTACGCCTACCATGAGATATAATGAAATAGGAGCGGGTGGTACGCCTACCACAAGGTATGATGAAATGGGAACGGGTGATACTCCTACCACAAGGTATGAGAAATGGGATCGGGTTTCACGCCTGCAACGAGATGTGAATCAAAAGTGAAATCTGCCTTTGTTTTCCTTATCCATGTTAGAAGTTAAATTTTGGTTTCTGAATAATTCTCTTGAGATTTTGTTTTATCCGTTATCTCCCCGAAGCATGTTTGTTGTTCTAGTTTATATTTCCGTGGTATATATATATATAACTGCACAGGTTTATCTGGAGTCTGGTCCTAGCCTCGTCACTACCTCGCCGGGGTTAGGCCAGGCACTTACCAGCACATGGAGTCGGTTGTGTTGATGCTACACTCTGCACTTATGTGCAAATATCGAAGCAGCGTTTCGTCAGCAGTAGTAGTTCGGGAGCTAGCCTTCAATCCACCGAGATCCCGAGGTAGTCCTGTAGGCGTCCGCAGGCCCGACATCTCTTCTATCTACTATTATGATTTTGTTATCACTTGTACCGAAATAGACGGAGTTTCTTTATTTCAGACATTTTTATGTAGTGATCTTAGACAGTCCGTGAATGTTGTGACACCAGTTTCTGGGTAGAGGCATATGTTGATTTCTGTATTGTTTGGTTTATCTTCTCTAAGCCTTCCGCTTTATTCTTATTTTCGCTGTCATTTAAACATTTCTCACTTGTTAAAATGATTTATAAAAAGTATTAAAACAAAAGAGTTAATGATTTCTAAGTTCGTGGCTTGCCTAGCTTCTACGAGAAGGTGCCATCACAATCCCCGAGGGTGGGAAATCCGGGTCATGACAAGTTGGTATTAGAGCTCTAGGTTACATAGGTCTCACAATTCACGGACAAGCTTAGTAGAGTCTGAGGGATCGGTACGGAGACGTCTGTATTTATCTCCCAGAGGCTACAGAGTTAGGAAAAATCTCACATTTGTTCTTTCTTGTCGTGCGGTTTGGTTTCTCAATGCTAATTGAATTTCTACTCTGTTCTTTCGTAGATGGCGAGAATACGTGCTTCCTCATCTACTGATCAGCAGTCCGAGCCCCCAGCAGCAGCTCCCATGAGGGGCAGAGGGTGAGGCCAAGGTCGTGCTAGAGGTCGAGGCATAGGCAGAGCTTAGCCTAGGGCAGCATCACCGGTAGCGGAGCCTCAATTTGATTTTGATTTCGAGGTTCCAGCCCCAACAATTCCGGTAGGCCCAGCTCAGGTCCCAGAGGGGTTTATTGCTACCCCAGTTCTTCAGGATGCTCTAGTCCGTCTAGTGGGCCTTATGGAGAGTGTCACCAGAGCAGACTTACTTCCTGTAGCACCAGCCGTCTCTCAGGCTGGTGGAGGACACAGACTCCTGCTACTCGCACTCCGGAGCAGGTAGCTCCCCAGTTTCAGACTCCAGCGGCTCAGCTAGTTGGAGCGGTTCAACCGGGTGTGGTAGCTCAGACCGACGATGGTG
Organism: Nicotiana sylvestris; assembly: GCF_000393655.2. Classification (NCBI taxonomy): domain Eukaryota; kingdom Viridiplantae; phylum Streptophyta; class Magnoliopsida; order Solanales; family Solanaceae; genus Nicotiana; species Nicotiana sylvestris. Next base: position 177,185,394 of record NC_091060.1, on the reverse strand, counting down.
CAGCCACGTCTGTCGATGCTTTATGGAGATTGGACAGGTTCACCAAGCTCTTCACTACTACTTTCAGCGGCGCATCTATTGAGGATCCATAGGATTATCTCGACAGCTATCATGAGGTTCTTCGGAACATGGGGATAGTTGAGACCAATGGGGTTGATTTTGCCACATTTCCCTTGTCTGGATCCGCCAAGACTTGGTGGAGGGATTATTGCTTATCTAGACCAGCAGGATCGCCAACCTTGACCTGGGAGCAGTTCACACAGCTATTTCTGGAGACGTTTCTCCCCATTACACAACGAGAGGCCTATCGGAGGTAGTTTGAGCGCCTCCAGTAGGGATCCATGACTGTCACCCAGCACGAGACTAGATTTATCGATTTCGCTCGCTATGCTCTTATTATACTTCCCACTGAGAGGGAGAGAGTGAGACGGTTCATTGATAGACTCATTCAGCCAATTCGTCTTCAGATGGCCAGAGAGACTGGGAGTGAGATATCCTTCCAGGAGGCGGCCAATGTGGCCTGGAGAGTTGAGATGGTACTATCATAGGAGGGTAGTCATGGGGCAGACAAGAGACCTTGTCATTCATGCAGATTCAGTGGTACCTCATTTGGAGGTAGAGATTCATATGGTAGAGGCCATCCTCCTAGGCCCTTTCAGTCAGCTCTTCAGGTTTCTCACAGTGTTTCAGGTAGTAATGGTCCTCAGATGCAGTATTCTAATCAGCAGCCCTACAGTGCACCACCAGCTCCTATCAGTGCACCACCGATTCAAAGTTTCCAGGGTCATCAGCCCCAGCAGCCGAGGGCTTATTTTACTTGTGGTGACACGAGGCACATTGCTAGGTATTGTCCTCGAGCTTCGAGCAGTTCTCTGCAACAGAGTTCCTGTGTTATGGTTCAGGAACCAGGTGTCCCCCAGGATGCCCAGCCAGCTAGAGGTGGGGGTAAAGATGATAGAGGTGGAGGTAGAGGTGCTAGAGGTGGACCTTAGACCGCTAGAGGTGGAGGCCAGCTAGCAGCAAGCCATCCCAGAGAGGTAGTCCAGGATGGTGGGGCCCATACCCGATGTTATGCTCTCCCAGCCAGGCCCGAGGCTGAGGCTTCAGATGCAGATATTACAAGTACGGTTCTGGTTTGCGATAGTGATGCTTCAGTGTTTTTTTATCCAGGGTCTACATACTCGTATGTGTCATCTTATTTTGCACCACATCTGGTCATGCGTAGTGATTCATTGAGTGTTCATATTTATGTGTCTACACCAGTGGGTGATTCTATTGTGGTTGATCGAGTCCATCGTTCTTGTATTGTGCTGATTGGGGGTCTTGAGACTCGTGTAGATTTGTTGCTTCTAGACATGGTCAATTTTGATATTATATTAGGGATGGACTGGTTATCACCTTACCACGCTATCTTGGACTATAATGCCAAGACTGTGTCCTTAGCCTTTCTAGATTTGCCTTGTTTAGAGTAGAGAGGGACTCCTGGTCATGCTACCCCAGCGTTATCTCGTATGTGAAGGCTCGGCGTATGGTCGAGAAGGGGTGTTTGGCCTATTTGGAATATGTTTGTGATTCTAGTGCTGAGGTTCCCTCTATTAATTTTGTGCCCGTTGTTCGTGATTTTCCTCAGGTATTCCCTTCAGACCTAGCGGGTATGCCACCCGACAGGGATATTGACTTTTGCATTGATTTGGCTTTGGTCACTCAGCCCATTTCTATCCCGTCGTATCGTATGGCCCCGCCTGAGTTGAAAGAGTTAAAGGAGCAGTTGCAAGACTTGCTTGAGAAGGGTTTCATTAGACCCAGCGTCTCGCCCTGGGGTATGCCTCTGTTGTTTGTTAAAAAGAAGGATGGGTCGATGAGAATGTGTATTGATTACCGGCAATTGAATAAGGTTACAATCAAGAATAAGTATCTGTTGCCGAGGAATGATGATTTGTTCGATCAACTTCAGGGTGCCAAGGTATTTTCAAAGATTGACTTACGATCTGGCTACCATCAGTTGAGGATTAGGGCATCCGATTCCCTAAGATAGCTTTTCGCACTCGGTACGGGCATTATGAGTTCTTGATGATGTCATTCGGGTTGACAAATGCCCCAGCAGCTTTTATAGATTTAATGAACCGAGTGTTCAGGCCTTACTTGGATTCGTTCGTGATAGTCTTCATTGATGATATGTTGATATATTCTCGCAGCCAGGAGGAGCACAAGCAGCACCTTAGAGTGGTTCTTCAGACTCTGAGGGATAGTCAGTTATACGCTAAGTTCTCGAAGTGTGAGTTCTGGGTGAGTTCAATTGCATTTTTGGGTCATGTTGTATCAGCAAAGGGTATTTAGGTTGATTCGAAGAAGATTGAGGCTGTCAAGAACTGTCCTAGACCAGCATCATCTACAAAGATTCGGAGTTTCTTGGGATTGGCAGGCTACTATCATCGGTTCGTGGAGGGGTTTTCATCTATTGCAGCCCCGATGACCAGGTTGACCCAGAAGGGTGCCCAGTTTAGATGGTCAGATGAGTATGAGGCGAGCTTTCAGAAGCTCAAGACAGCTCTGACTACAGCACCAGTGTTGGTTTTGCCCATAGGTTCAGGGCCTTATACAGTTTATTGGGATGCTTCCCGTATTGGGCTTGGTGCAGTGTTGATGCAGGATGGCAAGGTCATTGCCTATACTTCGCGGCAGTTGAAGATTCATGAGAAGAACTATCTGGTTCATGATTTGGAGTTGGCAGCCATAGTTCATGCATTGAAGATTTGGAAGCATTACCTGTATGGTGTGGCGTGTGAGGTGTTCACGGATCACAAGAGTCTTCAGTATTTGGTCAAGCAAAAGGAGTTGAATTTGAGACAGAGGAGGTGGTTGGAGTTGTTGAAAGATTATGATATCACCATCTTATATCATCCGGGAAAGGCCAATGTGGTGGCCGATGCTTTGAGTAGGAAGTCAGCCAGTATGGGCAGTCTTGTTTATATTCCGATCGGTAAGAGACCACTTGCTTTGGATGTTCAGGCTTTAACCAATTAGTTCGTGAGACTGGATGTTTCTAAGCCCAGTTGTGTGTTAGCTTGCACGGTCACTCGTTCTTCATTACTGGAGCGTATCCGTGATCGGTAATATGATGATTCCCATTTGTGTGTCCTTAGAGGCACGGTACATCGCGGAGGTGCCAGGCAGGTTACCTTAGATGATGATGGAATTTTGAGATTGCAAGGTCGAGTTTGTGTGCCTAATGTGGATGGGCTCCGGGAGTTGATTTTAGAGGAGGCCCATAGCTCCCGGTACTCTATTCATCCGGGCGCCGCGAAGATGTACCAGAATTTGCAGCAGCATTATTGGTGGCGGAGAATGAAAAAGGATATCGTAGCATATGTGGCTCGGTGTTTCAGCAGGTTAAGTACGAGCATCAGAGGCCTGGTGGTTTATTTTAGAGGATTGAGCTTCCCGAGTGGAAGTGGGAGCGGATCACTATGGACTTCATTATTAGACTCCCGCAGACTCGGAAGAAGTTCGACGCAGTATGGGTCATTGTTGATAGGCTAACCAAGTCAGCACATTTCATTCCTGTGGCAGTCTCCTATTCTTCTGAGAGGTTAGCTGAGATCTATATTCGGGAGATTGTTCGCCTTCATGGTGTGCCCGTGTCTATCATTTCGGACCGGGGCACGCAGTTTACCTCGCGTTTCTGGAGAGCAGTTCAGCGAGAGTTGGGCACACGGGTTGAGTTGAGCACATCATTTCATCCCCAGACGGACGGACAGTCCGAGCGGACTATTCAGATATTGGAGGATATGCTCCGAGCTTGTGTCATTGACTTTGGAGGCTCATGGGATCAGTTTTTGCCTTTAGCTGAGTTTTCCTACAACAACAGCTACCAGTCGAGTATCCATATAGCTCCTTATAAGGCTTTATATGGTAGGGGGTGTCGGTCTCCGGTTGGATGGTTTGAGCCGGGAGAGGCTCGGTTGTTGGGTACGGATCTGGTTCAGGAGGCCTTGGACAAGGTCGGGATCATTCAGGATAGGCTTCATACAGCTCAGTCCAGGCAGAAGAGTTATGCCGACCACAAGGTTCGCGATTTGGCTTTCATGGTCGGTGAACGGGTATTGCTTCGAGTATCGCCTATGAAGGGAGTGATGAGATTTGGGAAGAAGGGCAAGCTTAGCCCTAGGTTCATTGGCCCGTTTGAGATTCTTGATCGAGTGGGAGAGGTCGCTTATAGACTTGCATTGTTGTCGAGCTTATCAGCCGTGCATCCAATGTTTCATATGTCCATGCTTTGGAAGTATCACGGCGATGCATCCCATATGTTAGACTTCAGCACTGTCTAGTTAGACAAGGACATGTCTTATGAGGAGGAGTTGGTAGCTATTCTAGACCGGCAGGTTCGTTAGTTGAGGTCGAAGAGTTTTCCTTCTGTTCGTATTCAGTGGAGAGGTCAGCCTCCTGAGGCATCGACCTGGGAGTCCGATTCCGATATGCGGAGCCGTTATCCCCATCTTTTTCCTAACTCAAGTACTTCCTTCTTATGTCTGTTCGAGGACGAACAGTTGTTTTAGAGGTGGAGAATGTGATGATCCAAATGGTCATCACTTGTTTTAAATCAAATTCTAAGTTTCCAAGTCCTTGAAAACCTCATGTAGAGTCACCTCGATTTGCGTGCAGTCTGAGCGCATAGCCGGGAAGCTTAAATATGAAAATCTGTGAAAAATGATAAAATTTGGCTATAAAATAAGTTAATTGAATTTCAGTCAACGTTTTGGATAAACAGACCTGGAATCGCGATTTGACGGTCCCGGAGGGTCCGTAAAAAAATATGGGACTTCGGTGTATGCCCGAAATCGAATTCCGAGGTCCCGAGCCCGAGTAATGAATTTTTAAAGGAAATTGTTTTCTGAAATTGTTTAAGGAAAATTGAAATGAAATTTGATTAGAACATGTTAGTATCGGGCCCATATTTTGGTTCCGGCGCGTGGTACATGTCGTATATATGATTTAAGATATTTCTATAAAATTTGATGAAAAACGGATATCATTTGACGTGATTCGGACCTAAATTTCTAAAGTTGATATTTGATGAAGTTTGAGAAAAGTTCTTTGATTTGGAGGATTTACTCGTTGTTATTGAGGTTATTTTGGCGATTTGATCGCACGGGTAAGTTCGTATGATATTGTTGAGTTAGTACGTATGTTTGTCTAGGAGCCCCGAGGGCTCGGGCGTGTTTCGGATGTGTTAGGGAGGTTTTTAACTTAGGAAATGTTGCAGGTTTTGTTGTTCAGTGCCCAGGGATTTTACCCTTCGCGTTCGCGTGGTCCCTCTCGCGAACGCGCAAGGCAATTATCCCAGGTGCCCAATTTCTTCTTCGCGAACGCGAAGATTGAGACGCGAATGCGAAGATGAGGGGGGAGACCCTTCGCGAATGCGTCCTTGCACTCGCGAACGCGTAAGGTTCAGGGGAGGGGTCACCAATTTGTTCATCGCAAACGCGATCCTTTGCACGCGAACGCGAGCCATTGTCCGCGAACGCGAAGTCTTATCCAGCCTGACCCATCGCGAACGCGAAGTACCTGTCGCGGACGCGAAGGGCAATTTTGCCCAGCTATTTTAAAAGACCAGAAACAGAAGCATTTCGGGATTTATTTAAAATTCATAACTTCTTCATCTTAACTTCAAATTGGGCGATTTTTGAAAGAGGATTTCACCACAAGTTCATAGATATGTAATCCTAGACTCATTTTCTTCAATTTCCATGAACACCCATTAGATTTCTAGGCTTAAATCATGTGAATAAGGGTAGAAAATTAGGGATTTGGGTAGATTTAGGGCTTTTTGATTAATTGTGATTAAGACCTCGTTTTGGGGTCAAATTCTGAAAATAATTATATATTTGGGCTCGTGGGTAAATGGGTGATTTGATTTTGGTCCGAACCTCGTGTTTTGACCAAGCGGGCTCGGGGTCGATTTTTGGATTTTTGGGAAGAATGACTAGAAAGCTATAATTAGGCTTTGGAATTGAATTGTTTAGCATTTATTGATATTATTAAATCGATTACGCATAAATACGATTGTGTTGGAGCCAAATTCAAAAGGAAAGGCAATTTTTGAGGATTGCGTTGGCCGTGGAAGTTTGAGGTAAGTGTTCGGTCTAACCTTAGCTTGAGGGATTAGGAGTTGTGTTCTATTTGCTAATTGCTTCTTGTTGAGTATGACGTATAGGCATGGTGACGAGTATCTATACGTTGGTGTCGAGCATGACCGTGAGTCTTGAATTGATAGTTGTTGTGTTCTTAAATGATACTACGGATGCTTTAATTGATGATACTCGATATTGAGCAAGGATTTAGTTTAATTTCGGGGATTTTATTTATGATTGAGTATTGATATTAATTGAGCTGAGTAGGAGTTGAGTTAAGATTGGTATAGTTGATTCTCCCTTGCCGGGATGTTTGTTTTGATATTATTATTCCCTTGCCGGGAAGTTATTATATTGCTTTTGTTCCCTTGCCGGGATTCCTTGTGATTTTGTGTTGGCTTGTAAATGGGAGCGGGTGTTACGCCTACCACAAGATATAATGAAATGGGAGCGGGTGGTACGCCAACCACGAGATATAATGAAATGGGAGCGGGTGGTACGCCTACCACGAGATTTAATGAAATGGGAGCGGGTGGTACGCCTACTATAAGATATAATGAAATGGGAGCGGGTGGTACGCCTACCACAAGGTATGATGAAATGAGAACGGGTGGTACGCCTACCACAAGATATGAGAAATGGGATCGGGTTGCACGCCTGCAACGAGATGTGAATCGAAAGTTAAATCTGCCTTTGTTTTCCTTATTCTTGTTAGAAGTTAAATTTTGGTTTCTGTATAATTCTCTTGAGATTTTGTTTTATTTGTTATCTCCCCGAAGCATGTTTCCCCCTTCCTAGATTTAATTGTTGTTCTAGTTTATTTTTCCGTGGTATAAATATATATATAATTTCATAGGTTTATCTAGAGTCTGGTCCTAGCCTCGTCACTACCTCGCACATGGGGTCGGTTGTGCTGATGCTACACTCTGCACTTATGTGCAGATACCGGAGCAGCATTTGGTCAGCAGCAGTAGTTCGGGAGCCAGCCTTTAATACACCGAGATCCCAAGCTAGTCCTGCTGGCGTCCGCAGGCCTGGCATCTCTTCTATCTACTATTATGATTCTGTTATCACTTGTACCGAAACAGACGGAGTTTCTTTCTTTCAGACATTTGTATGTAGTGATCTTAGACAGTCCATGAATGTTGTGATTTTTCTCGCTAATGCAGGCTCTCAAATGCGAAAAGTATTGTCTGCAGATGCGAAAATGTTGGACAGATACATAAATATATATATATATATATATATATATATATATATATATGTGTGTGTGTGTGTGTGTGTGTATATATAGATATATATATATGGCTTCAATCTCCAAACTGGCACTTCTCTGATCTTTGGTTCTGCGGACCGCACTAAATCGAGTGCGGCCGCAGTGACTCCAATGCAGAGCGCTTTAAATATCATCTATCGAGATCGATATCCTTGCTGGCATCGTCAACTTCATCAAGGAAGTTGCCAAGCGCACCTCCCCCTTTGAGAGGACCCCCCACTTTGGCAGCATTCAGGTCCTGAGCGTCCCTTAACTCCCCGGACGAGAACTGAGGACCGAAATTAATGCCACCCAAGGCCTCGATATCACCAAGGGCAAATCCTTCCCCCATATATATATATATATATATATATATATATATATATATATATATATATATATATATCAACATCATGATATTTAACACGCAAAATATAGCGCCATTAGATAGTACGTTATGTGTGTGTTGTCTTATCGAACTGAAAAAGCTGACCAACTGACATAAAGTTGTCTTGTCAACATCATGATATTTAACACGCTATATATATATATATATATATATATATATTAATTTCCTTCTTCGCGAACGTGGTCAACGCCTCGCGTTCGCGAAGCACAAAAATTCCATTGACCAAAACTCTTCTTCGCGAACGCGACCCCACCATCGCGCACGCGATGCCTCAGCTTCACCAACCTACGCAAACCCCAAGCCCCAAGCCGCTAAACCCTTAAACCCTAAACCACCCAAGACCCGCTAAATCCTGGCCGTTGATCTTTTAGATCAACGACCCTCATAATTCCTTTCCTTTTTAATTCTAACTACACCCTAACCCTACCTCATTTCCAAATACCACCGCCTCTGTATCCTCAAATCGACATTTGTTGAACATGTTGCATTTGTTGTGTCTGGTTCATTGTCATCCTATTCATTTGATCTGTCAATTCTGCTATATCTGCTCTCATGGTTGAATAGCTCCCCAGATTCAGGTTCCAACGGTTCAGCCAGCGATGGCAATTCAGCCGGGTGTAGTGGCCCAGACCGGCGATGGAGCGGCTATGTCTGCCGATGCTTTGTGGAGACTGGACAGATTCACCAAGCTCTTCACTACTACTTTCAGCGGAGCTCCTTCAATCCTCAATTACCGCCTTTCCTCTCTAATTCAGCTCAAAATCAATTGTATCTATACATAATCGACTTCATAACATCAATAAATTCTAAACAATTCGAATCCAATGCCTAATTATAGCTTTCTAATCATTCTTCCCAAAAATCCAAAAATCGACCCCTCGCCCGTATTTAGCCTTGAACGGAATTCACCGCCCGATTTGGGCTGCATTCCCAAACAACCCGACTCGTAGACAGCGCCTCGTGGTGCGGCCGGGTCCGGGCACAACGGGGCTCTCACCCCGAGGGTGAAAAATCCGGATCGTGTCAAATATAAAGTTGTAAAGTTGCTTTGATTAATAAAAACTTTTAATTTTTTATTAATATGACGAAATTAAAATTTTAGAAATTCCAAAATTATATTGTTAGTAAATTAGTTTAATCTTTGTCGGAAATATCAAAATCAATAGAATAATGACCAAAAATCGGGACGACAATTTGGTTTTGAAGCCCATTTGCCGGTTAGGCAGTATTGTCGTCTTTCTATATATTGAAAGGAAACGTGCTTACTGCGTAATTGAAGAGGAAAAAGCGAGGTGGAGAGGTTTAACGATGCACTTCGCCACAGCAAGATTGGCTACACTTTACAAAACAAACAACACTCACAGTGCCGCACAATAACACATCGGCCAAATTGCAACTTAGTACCTGTAAAAATGTTCTGCATTTCTCTAATGTTACCCCAAAAAAAGGGCAATATAGAACATACTGGTGCTGGTGTGATGGATAGGGAACTAAATACACGAACTGCAGCTACCAGTTGGTATGACTGCCTGCAGCTTATCAGTTGAGTAGATATGGTCATGCCTTGTTACTTTACAAGAGCATTTGGAAATGAGTGTTCTTGTTGTCAGGTCGGCGGCTTCATCTTCCGTTTGCCTTGTTGTACCATTTATGGATAAATAATTGATCGATAAAGAGTAGCTTTACATATGAAGGTAAAGCCCCGAACGCATTCACCAAACAAAACTTTTTTTGGAAAGGAAAAATAAGATGTGTTACCTACAAATAGCACTAGTCTAATTCCTACCTACTCATTCTCTACCTGTGCTTCTGTAGCTGTCATTCCCTCGTCACTGGCAGTTTTATCAGGAGTTAATTCGGTTTTCTCCATTACTGTGTTTCTTTCATTCAGCTCTACCTTCAGCTTACTGATCTCTTCATCCTTCTGTTCAAGTTTCTCTTGCAAGATTAGTACCTAGGACAAATAAAATTAAAGCATTAAACTCCACATTCTTCAAAAGTCATCCTAATACTGACTCACTCTAGATAAAATGGAAACTGTGTAAAGCACCATTTCATTTGATCTTTCCACGTCGTTTGTCAGTCCCTCTATCTGCTTGCACAGGCCTGCAAGTGCGAATGAAAATTGTTAGAAATTGAGTGAATCAATCTACTCATCATTGCATTCTCAATAACGATGGCAAATCAACTGAAACTGGTTAGGTTAGGTCAGACAAAAAGGAATCCCGATGAGAGCAAAAAGGTAACATGAACACATGTCAAGAAAACTCTACAACAAAATTAGCAGAGATATAGATACCTTAAGCAACAAGGGTGCTTGATGCCTAGTTATGTCATGTTTCTTTTTTCCCCACAAATTATATGAATGTGAAAAGTCAAATACTACAATCCACCATCAACCTGCTTCGACTTCATTAAAACAAGTTCTCATAACCGAAGTAAACTACACTGTTGGCAAGATATTAGGGGGAGAAGATGGAAACCAAGGCAGAAGGCATAAAGACCCATCCATACAAAAGCCCAGTTTCTCCATAGTGCAAGGAGAAACTAATTTAATCTACAAACAAATTGTGAGCACTGGCAAGAGCAGGTTAATGGCTGAACCAGTGTAGGAATTAATGGTTTCTCAGTTGGGGATGGTGCAGGTCTCTCTGATTATGATATGACTCAATTCTATGTAAAAGCATGCCTTATGTCTGGCATGACTTTACTGTCGCATGAATAAGGGCATGCAGATATATGGTAACCACACATATCAGGTGACAGCAGCTGGTTTCTTTCTGGGTACAGAGAAGATATGCATGTGAATCATGGTGGTATAGTTCCTTTTCCAATACTCACTGAAGCATTTAAATTCCACAAAGAACCATAATCTAAGAGTATGCCTTTACTCATGTAATGTCATGAACCAGAGGAGTATATGCAAATATTACCAAATGTTTCAACATTTAAAGCAAATATAAACATCCTATTTAAAACAAATCCAAACATCCTCACAAATATTCCTATCAATTACACTGATCATATCTGGAACCTGTTGTATCAAACCGACTAGTCAATCACAATACAACAAGCAGCAAACGAAAAATTCCTATCCCAATCAAAAGGCAAACGGAGATGTATTTATGAAGCAACTTGAGAGAACATAAACCTTCAAATTGACTTTTGAGTTCAGCATTCTGAGACTTCTGCAAAGCCAGTTTCATTGTTAATTCATGCATCTGCAAGTGAAGAAATAGACCATCTGTAACATCTCACATGTATGATGTACAAACCTGGAAAAACCAAGCTAAGCAACTTGGTAACCTATGAATAGACTAGTCTCTTCCATCTCTAAATTCAGTTGTGAACTAAATGAATTATATATTTTACACACTTCACTGATCAAAATAATCATCTAATACCTTTCCTTCATTAGCCTGGTTTCCGATCTCTTCATTTTCCTCTTGCAGCGTCCTACATTTAGCCATTAGCATCTTCCCCATTTTGCTTTGCGGGGTAAAATTGACTGCAGCAATGTTATCATGCAACTCCTTCACCTTCTTATCCTTCTCCTCAACCAAATTCTGGTATTGCAAAACAAGAATAGATGTAAGCAAGCGTGCAATCAGGCAAGCAAGCCCATGAAGGAACAATGAGAAAGTCAACTAAATTACATGACAAAACCATCCAAAAATTTAAGCACCAACATGCTTTATTCATTGGCAGAAGGATGCATCATCAGAGCTCACAGAGCAATTCAAAAGGCAACCAGTAACTATGTCACCAACAGAACACTGCCCCCAGTAAATAACGAATACCAGCCAACCATCATAGAGACTTGGAAGCATAACGAAGTTAACCACTAAATAAGTGTATCAAATTCCTCTATGTACATTTCAACTTGAAATTAAAATCAAAGTCCAGAACTTACCTTCAGTCTAGTGAACTCTTCATGAATTGCTGGATCTAGCAATAGCTTCCGTGCCTGTTAATATACCCCCCAAAAGAATAAGGAAACTGAGCAAAAAGTGAACCACCAACAAAGAGATTAAAAGCAAATGTTAACCCAATTTTTTTTGAAACGTTATGGTATAAGATGAGAGAGAGAAAGAGAGAGAGAGAGCACTCAGTGCAGATGCATATCATAGCAGAAAAGAACACAAAGCTGCAAAGGTGTATTCAGCAAATCATAGTGCTGCTCTGAGAAGGAAAAAAAAAAGATAAAAAAGAACATGAAGAATTTTAAAAAAAAAAACAGAAAGGGTTTTATTCCATAAATCTGGCATTGCAACGTCAAGATTTCTGGAAATTAATGGAACTAATTATATATTCCTTGAAACTTTCTTCTTAGTACCATTTGTTCTCACCTAACATGAACATCTATTAGGCATCATTGAGCAAATTCGAATACAAATCTTAGAGAAACTAGTTAAGGGGGCATCCGGTGTGTGCATAATTTTGGTCTAGGAAAGAATAAAAGGGCAGCCCGATGCACTAAGCTCCCGCTATGCGCGGGGTACGGGGAAGGGCTGGACCACATGGGTCTATCGTATGCAGTCTTACCTTGCATTTCTGCAAGAGGTTGTTTCTACGGCATGAACCCGTGACCTCCGGGTCACATGGCAGCAACTTTACCAATTACGCCAAGGCTCACCTTCAAGGTCTAGGAAAGAATATAAACTTTAAAATATAGGTTGAACTTATGTGACTGAGCATAACTGTCAAAGCAGAGTTAAACAACAAGGAAATCACCACCCATTAAATACAATAACAATCTTAACATCTCTGAGTTTTTATAAGTGTGATTATGAGGGCGTCAACAACAACAACCCGGTGTAATCCGACATGTGGGGTCTGGGGAGGGTAGGATGTACACAGCCTTACACCTACTCTGGAAGGGCAAAGAGATTGTTTCCAATAGACAAAATAGTGTCAGTTTCACAAATTGTGACACAGTAAGAATATATCTGTCCCTTAATTAGGAGTATAGATAGTAGAACAAGTGCCCACTGAGGACTAAATCTTTTTGAAAAGATTAAATATCCAAACTTAGCTAGTAGGATCTACATTAGAATTAGGCACAATGATTCAAGGAGATAAGAGGTCCAGGCCACCATTTTGCAGTTCCTAAGCAGTTCTATCTTATAGGGCGGTTTCATGTTAACTATATGCTGTTCTTACCCTTCAGTTCTCTTTCCTCGCATCAAATGTATCAACATTCAACAAATAGAAACACAAATTAAACCATTTCCATTCACGATTCCCCTTGGTAACTTACAATTTACAACCTTAATTACTACTCGGTTTCAATTTAGATGAGGTAGTTTGACTCGGCACGGAGTTTAATAAAAAAATAGAAGACTTTTGAAACTTGTGGTCTTAAATGCTTAAGGAGTAAAAGCTTTGTGGGATTATGACATTTGTATGATTATAAAGCTTTTCATTAAAGGTAAAATAAAGACTTTAAAGTTGAATTATCTTAAAAGGTTTCTAGCATACCGAGTATATTGGGGGGGGGGGGGGGATATTCTAGAGCCTTCACACCATAGCACTAGTGTTAACAAAGGGATTGTATTCTCAGACCAATACGTGGATAAAGTTGATAATTGGATTGGAGTTGGAATTAAGATTTCATAACTGGAAGCACCTTCTTTAAGTAAATCAAGCAGTTAATACTCTCTCGAATGTATCCAAAATTACACATGAAGGTGCACCAGCTAACAAAGTGTATTATTTAAGCAAACGGCATAAAATTAGCAAAGCAACAACCAAATGAACCAAAAAGAAAAAGGAAGTTTAAAAATTGAGATCTAGGTGGCCGTTGTCCTCGTTTTGGCGGACAAAACTAAGCCAAGACACAATTCGGAAAAAAAATGAGGTGGGATGAAACTAATGTAACCTGTGGTAGGAAAAATACCACCCTCCTCCATATACAAAGAAACTCTACATCAAAAATAACCCCAAGAGAGGAATGGGACTTCTATTTTTGTTAGAGGGTAGCCAGGTGGGAGTAGAGCAAAACTAACTTCCCTCGGTTGACAGTTCCATAATACACATCAAACTATCTTGAACATTCTTTTAGATTTCAGCAACATTCAGGTTAAATTCTTTACTTCCCCATAACTCATCAAGCAGCATCCAATGACATCATAATCAAAAGTCTAACCGAACTCCTAAAATGCTACATCTGTACCAAGCAACTTAACGTTTGATAGAGAAACAAGCTACATACAATATGCTACATCTTTTTCGGCATTTATATTATAGAGCACGCAGACAGCAGATCTATGGGTGAGAAAAGATACTATTACTACCTGCATTGACGGCGGCTTGAGTTGAGCTCTAAGGTCCCGAACTGCAGACTAAAACATTTACCAATAAGAAAAGTAAGAAGAAAGAATTGACCAGCAATACATAAGGAGAAAACTATGAATTGGATATATGCATTTAAAAATAAAAGCAACTAAAGATAAGGGGAAAAGAACCCAACATTCTATGCATTCACAAAAAGGGTCATAAAAATTAACACTCAACATTCAGCAACATTGTACCGTCTTCTTCCCCACCCTCACCCAAAAAGAAGAAAGGCATGACATATGATCAGCTGTCAAGGATAAAACTAGATTTCATAACATAAGCGCATTGAACTTGATCTTGTCATAATATTGTTAATATTGATTAGAAAATGGATCTCTTCAATCACCTTACTAGCAGTAGGCATGTTTACCCTAAGATGTAGGCTAGCTTCATTGTGCACCATAAGGACGAGAGATTTTCTCAGAGTAAGCAATTTACAGCTGGAAACTCGGATACCTTTCAACCAACTCAATTTTCATTTTTGTAGTGAAACTATTTTCTTTTGCTCCATATATGTTTCTTTCGCCATACACTAAGATAACATGTTTCTCCAAATATCCTGCCTAATTTTGTTGAGAGAGCAGCAATGAAAACCAAACGCATACATGATAGTTCGAAATAAATATGTAACAGATGCAATTTATCTTTTGATGGCCACGGACAACTTTACCTTCAACTCTGCTATCTCCTGCTCTCTTTTGGCAAATGTCACAATAAATGCAGACTCCTTTTTCTTTGCTCTTTCCAACTACAGATTGCAAAGATGAGAAAATGATTAGAAAAAAGTTTCACTAATTTTATTAGCAGTGAGCAAATAAAGAGGAATAATTCAAAACCTGTTCACGCAATGACTCCTCTGATGATTTGAGGTTGTGAAGATAACTGACCACAAACTTGGGTTCTGCAAATAAGAGTACAGTTAATTCTCCTTATTGGAAGAAGTTACTCCCTCCATCTCAATTAACATGAAAGAAACATTTCATTCTAAGGGCGACCCCAAATGTTGAACGCGACACTGCAAATGATAACAGATGCAACAACAACAACCCAATAGAATCCCACTAGTAGTATCTGGGGAGGGTAGAGTGTACGTAGACTTTACCCCTACCTGGGGGAGGGGCACAAATGATAACAGATGCATTTTGAAAATTTCAACTTTAAGCAATGATATGATGGTGGAAGCATCACAATAGTTACTACTCCTATTACTTCAAGAAAAAAGTCAAACTTTCCCATAAATTCCATACACTTTCAAAACCATATCACATATCAAATGGGACAGAGGGAATTAAAGATGTAATTTTTCTTTCATGTATGAGTCAAACAAACAACAGCAACTGGGCAAACACAAAGATGTCAAAAAGAAAGACCAGACGAAGAGAAACAGGATTATAAGTCACAGTACAACGATGCTGAAAAGGACATACCAGGTGTCATGCCAGGTGGTATGAAAGACTCCTTTTCAAACGCAGACCGCCACTTTTGTATTTCAGATTTTGCAGCTTCAAGTTCTGTCTGAAACAAACATAAACAGTCGAGTCAGTAATTAATTTAAGCCATTTCAATCAGAAATTTGGTCATTCAACAGCATAATTCAGGCTCCATTAAGTGTGCTGTGAATCCAAAAAATCCCCACACAAAGCTTGAACAAATTAGTGTTAGCATAAGAATCTAGGAAGACACAGAAACACCAAAAGAAGACTATGAAAACTGTGAAATTAGAAATCTTAGCCCCTCGGACATTTTAAGGATGTATGAGTTCAAATCAAAAGAGCAGGCTGGAGAGGGAAGAACTATTTATGCTGATGAAAAGACAGGTTGTAAGTAAATTATCACCAATTATGCTGCTTGGACTCTCCAAATATGCCGTCGGGTGCATGTCGGATCCTCCAAATAGTGTTTTGGAGGATCAGACACGGGTTTGGCAGCATTTTGGAGAGTCCGCGCATAAATATTCACCATCAAGGCAACATGTTTGTTAAAGCATATTATTATCTAGGAGGCAAAAGAAGAAAGAGATCTTATCCTGTACTATGAAAGCATCTAAAATGAATTTAAGAACGAATTGAGTAAAGTATCAGAGAAAGAACAAAACAACTTCCCATGAAAGGCACTATATGCTCTTACTTCTAAGCTAATTACAACAACAAACCCAGTGTAATCTCATAAATGGGGTCTGTGGAGGGTAGAGTGTACGCAGACCTTACCCCTACCTTATAGAGATAGAGAGGTTGTTTCTGATAAATCATCGGCTCAAGGAACAGTGAAGATTTATTTCTAAGCTAATTAAAATCCTATATTGTCAATATTAACTGAGATAAAGTATGATAATCCAACATACTACAAGCGGGGAAAAAATATCTAGATTTCTAGGCTCTGATAATAAACAAGGGAAAAAAAAAATCACATGGCATCAATATGTAATGTTGAAATCAAAGGATGATAGGTCGTTTTGAATATAACCAAGGAAAACAAAAAACAAAATCTAAAATGATACACACCTGACATGATGCAAGGGTGTCCTTACAGTCCTGTAGACTGCAATGTCAAAGCACAAAAGACAGTGAGAAAGTGGCAAAACATAAGCAACTAAATCCAAAAAAAAGTTTACAAATATGGAATAAGGGTCAAATTACCATACCTCTCACGAAGAGACAAGATCATCCCTGTCGCCACACCGGGTGCTGTTTCTTCTACTTTCAAGTTATCCTAGTATTGAAAGGAGTAAATGATAAATATTAACTTGCTAATAGGTCCCTAGGACACATATTAGTTTAATATGATTAAGCTTAAGAGAGCAACCCACCTATCATGTGAGAAATTGTGAAAGATAGTGGTAAAAATTGTTCTAGAAAAAACCTTGGACATCAGTCCAAGTTCAATATTCTTGAAGGATTTGAATCCTTGACCGTATCAGAAACTGCACCTTATTATGTTAAACATTTTGCAATGTCCCAAAAGAAGTACTCCCTACGTTTCAATTTATGTGAACTCATTTGATTGGGCATGGAGTTTAAGAAAAGAGAGGACTTTTGAACTTGTGGTGTAAAATGAAACACATATATTTTGTGTGGCTATAAATCATTGCATAAAGGTAAATTGTTTCCAAATAGGGAAAGAGGTCATTCTTTTTGGCACGGACTAAAAAGGAAATAGGTTCACATAAATTGAAACGGATGGAGTATATCTTATAAATTTAACAAGGAGAGTAATTATGAGCAGTCAACTTCTCGTGTACCCTATTGAATTTTCCCCTCAATCTCTATATTTTATACTAATTTTACTATAACAACAACTATGACGCAGTCCCAAACAAGTTGGGGTGGGTTATATAAATCATCACTGACCATGTACCCCATTTAAGTTTAACTCATGTCATTATCAAACTAAATAAAAAGATTAAATACATACATAAACAGACACTTAAAGTTAGCCCCAACTACCAGTTGAACACTTCAACTTACCCAATAATTATCTAGACACATCAACTTGCCCTCAGTGTATCTCGTGGACACCTAAATCCGTCAAATCCCACACGTGAAGGCCCGTCATGGGTGACGTGTCAAATGACCAAATGGCATGATGACACGTGCCATTTTAAAAAAATTGCCACATATCATAAAAAAGAATTTGCAATAACTATATAACAAAAAAAAACGTTAAAAAACAAACTCCACTCCCCTACCCCCAAGTTCTTCTTGTTGCCAGAACAAAACCCCTCCGTCCCCATCTACATTTTCTCCCATTTGATTTATCTTCGTTTTCTACCATTTTTAAATTCTAGCCCCAACACTATAAAGGCAATAGCCAAAAGATGATGAGCGAATAATCTAGCTCCAAATCTGAAGTCGAATCACCATAAAAAAAAAATTCAAGCCCGATTCTGAAAGCATGATGCAGATTACTTGTACATATGTACTTTTCAGAAGACTAGATTTGAGTCAATCTGCTTCAATTTCTCCAATATGTGTCAACCGGAGATGGAAGCAATGTCGTCAGTGAATGGTGTATAGCTGTCGGTGCTCCGTTTTTTGCTTTGCCTCGTCGCCACCATTCCGGTGTGCTTCCTCTATCATTTTGTCCTATGCTTTTGGGTTATGATGCTATGGTTCTCACCGAATTGTTATGGCATTGTAGTCGCTATTGATTTATTTTGTCAAGATTGAAAGAGAGGTGGTAGATTTACGGCAGAAGATGGTGGAGTAGTGCTGTGAGAAAGGTTGTTGGAGGAGATGAAATTTTGATGAGGTGGAAATATTGTGGGAAAAAAAAAAGAAAAATGTAGTATGGGGCCCACATAAAATAATCTAATCCTAGATGCCATTGGATAAGTTGGAGTATTCAAGTGACATTTGGGACCAACTTTAAGTGTTTGTTTATTTATTTTGCCAAATAAACATAATAGTGAAAAATTAGCCAAATATATTTATAAATAGTAGTAGTAGTAGTAGTAGTAGTAAAAGTTTTCTATATTTTTATTGGCATATAAATCTACGATAAGGTCAAAATACTCCTAAAAAAGCATATGTTCAATACAAACGTACTAACAAGACTAAAACCTCAACTAGTATATATCACCTACATGGATCTTTTTCGTCCATTGCGCTCTATTTTTAGCTAATCCGCATTGATTCCAATGAATTGCAACTCTTTTGAGATAATTTCCTTCCATGTAATTTTAGGCCTACCTTGTTCCCTTTTAATAAATTTGCAAACTAAAGGTTCATTCCCAGGGAGCGGAGGGAGCGGTGCATCTGTAAGCCGACGTTGGACATGACCATACCATCTCCAGTGACCTTTTCTCGTTTTATCCTCAATGTGTGATACTTGCACATTATGGGGAATGTGGTCATTTTTAGTCTTATCTAATTTTGCATATCCACGCATCCATCTAACCATTCTCATCTACAATACCCATCCTGTGAATATGTTGGACTTTAACGACACAAAATTCCCTACCATATAACATTGCGGTCTTCTAATTCTAGTGAGCACAAAATAATTTAATCATATAATTCCCGGTGAAAATTTCTTAACAACGGTTGCATCAAATCCATTATCCCCAAGTCATAGAGCGGAAGACCATTATCCCCAAGTTTTAGAGCTGAATCAGAGGATTTCTCGGTCGTTAAAAAATACTTAGCAGTTTAGCAAGTTAGGAATAACCAACTTTACCAACATCGTAAAAAAATTGAAAGGAATTTTACCAACATCTTATTACAGCAACACTGCACAGAAATTGCATAAACTTTTCTCTCAGAAGACACAATCTCCTTACTTCACTCACCCACAAGGTTATCATCTAACTTAGCTAAGGCCACACAAACTTCCAAGCATGTAAATCATGTCCAGAAAGTTGTATTTTTCTACATTGGTAATTAAAATGAAGTTAATGGCAGTCTCATGGTCACTATCAATACTTAGAAATCCAACGCTAAACCAAAACGAAACTATGGTCGTCTCCGATTTCTCCAATTCATCAAACCGCACTTTGACTATTCTTCTCTCCTAGAACCATAGTTGGTTTGCTAGTATGGTTGTCAAGACAGCCTAAATTACATTAAGTAAAAACAAAACAAGAAAGGGAGCACCTTTTTAGAGCCAAAAATATCATCTTCATCATCGTCAAGGTCTCCAAAGCTTCTTTTGGTACCTAAATCACGTCTTAAAGTGTTAAAAGGCGAGAAATATACCAAAAAGGCTTGCAGTAAAGGTGAAACGGAAGGGAAGAATGAGCAAACCTGAATGCCTAGAGCCGGCGAAATCTCCACCAAAATCGATGTCCTAACAATTTCCCAAAAACGAAAATTCTTCAACATTGTATTGTATACAGGAATATAAGTAAATAATATTAGACAAGAAAACCTTAGAAATTGAAATAGAAAAAAAAAAAGTTACATCGTCCAGGTGGTTATGGGATGCCATTTGCGTAATCAATTTAAAAGTTCTGGAGTTAAATTTGGAACCCTAAGCGGAGGCTTCAGTGAAAGTGCAGGGGAAGGAGGGGGAATGATTTGCTGCGTCCGGTTTTATCTCCTCCTTAGTACAACTTGCACGTGGCTTCTCTACTTTTGCGTCCAAACCAAATTTATTTCGGAGAAAAGTTATTCCTGCCCGTGTATTATTATAGTTAGGGGTGGTAATTTGAGCCCAAACCCATTTAACCCGCCCAGAAATTAATGGGTTAGGTTATAAATATTTTAGCCAACTTATATAGAAATTTATTTAGCTGCCCCAATTTTACTTTTTTTTTGTATTTTCAATTTTATATTATTTTATTTTTCTGCACCATTCACCCCCACCTCCACCACCCGCTGCAAAATCCCCCACCACTAAAAAAATTTTACTTTATTTTTTGTATTTTTAATTTTCTATTTTTTTCCTGCACCAACCCTCCCCCCGTGAAAACCCCCTCCCCTCAAAAAAAAATTGTATTCTCAATTTTCTTTTCTTTTTTTTTCTGCATCCACTCCTCTCCACACCCCCACCCCCGCAAACCTCTCAAAAATAAATATTTTACTTTTTTTTTTAATTTTCTATTTTCTGTTTTTTTTTGTTTTTTTGCACCACTCACACTACTCACCCCCCACTCCACCCCTACCCCTACCCCTACCCCAACCCCCAAAAAAATTTCAACTTACACATTTTAAAGTAAAAGATTTTTTTATGCAAGATGAGCATTGTTCTAAAACATGGGTCAAGTTGGGCGGGTTGGGTTATGACCCATTGTTTAGCCATCTTGACCCAGCCCATCTTAGCTTGAGTACACTTTGGGCTGGGTTGGGCAATGACTCATTTATTGACCTAACGCATCTTGACCCGCCCAAAGTCAGCCCAACCCGCCCATTTGTCACCCCTAAATTTATAGTATATTGTAGTAGTTATTTGTACTGTCATGTACTATTATATATTAGTTATTAGTTATTTGTATTCTTGATATACTATTCAATCACACAAGGGATTGCTATTATTATGATATAATAAATTTGTAGTTGGTTTCTTCTTGTTTTGCTCCATCTGTTATTGCAAGAAGATCATTTAATTTTCTCACTTTTGTTCCCGTAAATCTGTCATTTAATTTAAACAATGTCACAAGATAGTTGTTCGTCTCAAGAAGTTGGTTCGAAGAGGAGGTGTTTATGCGGTAGGACTGCCCACTACTTTACCGCTTACACTCCTTGCAACGCTGGTCGGAGATTCTACAAATGTCCTAAACCTGATGTGAGTTAATTTATATAATTATCATGTTGTGATTGTTCAATTCTTTTCTAGATTGAAATCATTTGAATTGTTTTTCCAGAAAACTTCGTGTGGTTATTTCGAATGGGTTGATGAAGTATTATGGGACAGAGTTGTGACTGTTATTTGCAAGTTGAAGTCGCAATTGGATGCAGCTAAGGTTGAAATTAAAAGAAAAAATTGAAGCAATGGAGGCTATAATTGAAATTGGAGAGACCAAAACAAGTATGTTGAAGTCGATATTGGATGTGGCTTATCTCGAGAAGGACTTATTGAAGATTAAAGTTGAAGAAATGGGGGCTACAAATCAATTGGAAAGGACCAATTCCAAGAAAATGAACTTAGTTATTTTGATATCATGGGTCCTATTTGGTACACCTTAGTTGCAGCTTGTTTGATGAATTAAATGATATCTAGTGTTGTGGTATTTTGTATTATGAAGTTTAGTTAGGTTGGGATATTTAGAGCAATGTATTGTATGTTATTTTGTTGGGTAAAAGATGAAATTAAATGTCCTTGCACCACCTATCTTCACTGCTAAAATAGTGTGTTTAGAACCGGCAATTGTCTGTTTTGGAGTAAAATTTGAGAACAAATCAAAAGATTATCTGGTGAAGCTATTACAGTAGCTAAATCATGTATTGCTATTGCATTTGTTTGAAGATTCTCATCTATTAAAACATCCAAATCTGAGTATCCAACTAGATAAAAAACATCCAAATTTGGGTTGTTCAACAATAGCTAAGATTCACATAAACGGGTCGATACATATAACATGATATTAAAACTACATAACAAGTGGATTAAATAACTATTACCATTAATTTAAAAAATTAATTGTTAAGGTACATTTAAATTGACATACGGATGCTATATTATAACTAGGGGTGTCAATGGTTCGATTCGGCCGATTATTTTATAAAATTTGTACCATACCAATTTTTCGGTTATTCTATTATGTATAACCAAAATTAGACTTTTCGAAACCGTCCCAATCATGTTGGTTTCTCTTTGGTATCGGTACTGTTCGGTTAATTTTCGGTATTTTTTTAATATCATGTAAAATTCACTAATAGAATTAGAATGCAATAACATACATTCTTTTAGAGGACTTAGCAAAACTCTCTAGATATTTTTACTGTTTAAAGGGTGATGAATTAAAAAAGAAAAAAGAAAGATGGCTAGAGTATAGATCCATCAACTATTCTACAACAATGTAAAAGAAATCAAACAAAGCAAAGAAAATATAAATCACACGGGTTGAAAAATATACCAAGTTGGGACTCAAGAATAAAGTCTATAGAAGATTAAATATTCAAAAAGATAAATCTAAATTATATGAAAGAAAACATATTCAATACATTATAGTTTGCTACTCATAATCGTTAGAATACTTTGTGTCTTGCTAATAGAGATACTTGAAATAACTTAGTTTAAGTAGAAGTAGCATAATAGGTTTTAAGAATTAGTATTTTGAGTTTAATTACTTGTTGGCTTGTAATAGTTTTTATAATTTCAAGGCCCAAAGAAAATTTAATGCATTATTATTTTTAAACTTACTAAATAAATATATTTTCCACATGTAAAATTTATTCGGTACGGTTCGGTATTACCCTAATTATTGGTGCGGTTATAGATCTATATAAAAACCTATGGTTTCTTAAAAAGAAACATAAAAATCGGTTCAGTACGGTACGGTTCGGTCGATTTAGTCGGTTTTCGAATATCCATTGACACCCCTAATTATAACCTCAAAAGAAGTTACCATCTAAGTCATACTATGGCATCCAACTGTCATCACCAACCTAGCAAAACAAGAGTAGTAGTAAATGTACTGGCAGAAGTCGTAAATTGCATCACCAACCAAATTATTTTGACAAAAAAGTAAGTCCCAAACCATTACTCCAAAAACCTACTTCACATTACTCCAGCATAGTACTCTTCTTTCCCTTTCTTGCCTGCAATTTTCCAATTTTTTTCTGAGCATGCATCTCCAGCTGGTTGCTAGTTTCAGCCTCTTTTCCCTTCCATATGAATCATGTTGGTGAGTAGGGAAGATTTGAAGGATCACCCACACCAGTTGAACTATCTCTTACAGGGATAAATCTTGTCATAGATGGAAGACTTGTTTCTTGTCCCACCTGAAGCCTTGTCCTTGTCTCTGAAATAATTTTTGGCCTTATAGTAGGGTCTTCTTCATCTGCAAATTGTGGAGGTAAAGGTCTCCTACTAATAACATCTCGGAGAGATGAAATGCTATCAAAACAGTTGGGGTAGGAATGAACACAAGTGGACTACTGGAGACTTGACTATTTTGAGATTGTTAGGACCTGATAATGGTATTTCTTCACCAATGTCTTCATAATCTACGGTGCTTTTCCTTTTCATTGTCTGCTTTCCTTTAAATTGTGCACTAGATGGTTGTCATAAATAATTAACAAATTGTTAGATAATAAAGTCTATTGTTAACGACTAATAAAGAGTGACAAATCACCTTTGTACACCTCTTGCATTATGATTTGGTTTTCCACAAGGGCGGCCAGAGGGTAAAGGCACTAAAGCAGTGGCTTTAGGCCCCATAATTTTGGGGGCCCCAACTTTTGTTTCCCAATTCTTATTTGATGTCCGATATTTAATTTGGGGCATCGATTAATTCAAATTCGTACCGTGTAAAATCCATTAAAGACAGCTCCTTATAAGGGATTTTTTTTCATTCCAAATACTGAAACTGAATACTTCCGATTAAAGAAGGAGATATGCTATCCATCTCACCACAACTCTTAGGCCCCAAATCTTTTTAAGAAAATATTAAGTATTTCAAAGTAGAAAAGTAAAATATTTTATATAAAAAAAGGATTACATTAATCATTAGAAAATATGTAATGCACTTTTAAACTCTATTTTTTCCTCATGTTTTTATCATTGCAACAAGTATATTGAAACATTAAAAATTTCTTTAAATACAAAGTTATCAACTTCTTGAATCATGTTCTATTACTTAAGTTCATACTGCACATGAGAGATTAAATGATTTATGCGAAAAATTTTAAGTAATTTTATTCTCAAAAAGCTAGAAAAATCTACTTCAACTAAAAATATATATGACTTTTTAAAAAGGGCTTCACATTAAATTTTGGCTTTAGGCCACCAAACTTATTGAGCCGCCCCTGGTTCTCCACAGCAGCTGCAGTTCAAGGTTATTCCTTTCCTTGAAGGAGACCATTCACCTTGTCTCTTGCTTGCCTCATCTTTTTGCCTATTTTTCTTCAATTTAGGCTTGCCAGCTAACTTCACCAAATGTGGTGGTTCCATGGCCAGTGATGGGTCTATTTTCTAGAATTTCTCACCCCTAACAGGCTGCAACTTATGTGAATAAGTCTTTAAAGCAGTCTCTTTGCTATACCACCAATGCATTTGCTCCAAATGGTCATTTCTCTTGTATATTATTGCTTTGATTATGTGAGGACATGGTATTCCTAAGAGTTGCCATTGCGTGCAACTGCATTGCTTCACTTCCATTTTGACAATATGTTCATCTGCTCCTTCTCTAATCTCATAACAAGCATCTCCATTAAAGTAAACCACACATGTGTGAGCAATCTTCAAATAATCAGCATACAATTTCATGCTTTGTGGACTGAAGTCATGAGTCCATGACTTCACTTGATCTTCATGTTCTCTCAATAAGGTCATAACCTTAACTCTAATGTCTTCCAACATCTTGATTATTGATTTACACCTTGCATCCAAGATCCATGCATTGAATGACTCTGTGAAGTTATTGTCCACTGCCATGTTCTTGCAAACAGTGTCAAAATAAGCTCAACACCATTACTGGGCATGATAATGTAGTAACTCTCTCACAACATCTCCATCCATATCCCCTATCACACCTCCTTTTCCCACCCTGGAAGGGGTGTAACGGAGTTTTTTCCAATTTAATTGACAATCAAAACGGGATTAATTATTTAAAATCAGAGTCGCCACTTGGAATAACTTATGGTGTCCCAAGTCACCGGTTTTAAATCCTAAATCGAGGAAAGTCTGACTCTGCTTTATAGTCAGCGAACACAGAAATCCGGGTAAGGAATTTTGTTAACCCGGGAAAAGGTGTTAAGCATTCCCGAGTTCCGTGGTTTTAGCACGGTCACTCAACTGTTATTATTGGCTTATTTATTTGATTTTAAAACATCTTTGAAACCTATGTGCATTTTTATTCCTTTTAACCGCTTTTAATAATCCACTTGTTATACAATTAATTACTGATTACACGTTTGCAAATCATGTCACGGAAACCATACCCACGATCCACAACGTGTCTATTTTATTAAAAAAAACTTAAAGTGTGGCCAGGTCACATAAATGTATCCCGAATTTTAAAATTAAGCATCACAACTACGTCAGGGGAGCAGTACCCGTAGCTATGACAATTATTATTAATCGTGCGGAAAGTAAACTAATAAATCACTAATCTTTTGCCTAAAAAAACAAATATGCTTTCTTCTCTAAAATGCAAATCAAACCCCAAACCTATTATTCCAAAGCTCATTTTTACAGCAAGCTTACACTAATCGATAGCCAAATCTTGACTAATGAATCGAAACAGTAACAGATTTTGAAGCCAAGTCTTTTTATTTTGTCTCTAATACTTATATTCCGAAAGATGCAACTTTCATTTACACCTCAATAACTAAAAATTTACTATCTATCTTAACGAATTCAAAGACTAACTTAACAGTTGCATAAGGCACCTAATTTGAACCAAACCGACATGAGATTATTATCATGAATATATCTAAATATTTCAGCAAAGTCTTATAAAGAAAGTCAAGACAATCACATAACTCCCAATGAACTAATTCAGTTGAGGATCAAAAGATCACGGAAAAGTCTCACCCAAAATTATTTACTAAGCTAGTAAAATGAACTGGAGATAAAATGGGGTAAAGAATGAACCTTCATTGCTACAGACAACCTCGAATCTCAGAATTAACGCTTGAACAAACAACCTCGTCGTAAATCGGCAACAAGGACTGGACTGGAAAACCTCGATGACAACCTCAACGGCTCTGTTTCCGCTCCCTTCTCACGTTTCCGTCACTGTATCCGCTGGATTTCCGGCGGGCTACTGGTTTGTGAAGTGGCTGGAGATGGGTGAAGGTTGGGCTGTTTTCAAATTTGCGGCGATGGGGAGGAGTCACCGGCTCTATTCAAACGCTGAAGAAGGTGATGCTCATACTTGGGCGTTTTTGATTTGTGTTGAAGAAGAATCGGTCTTCAGGTCCAGAGAGGGGATGGTCGTTCGTTGAGTTCAAGAAGAAATAGAATCGTGGAGGGGTCTGTGGTATCTGTAGTTGATGCAGGTTGCTGCTTGGTGGGAGAAGCAGCGTTGAAATCTGGAGATGGGGTGGGGTGAAGGAGATGAAAATCAGGGGGGTGGGGGTCGTTTTTTGGTCTTCTGCGGCGCTCCCAAAAAATGTGTCCAGGTCTGATTTTTTGTTCTCCTAGGTCTAGGATGTTGGGTCGGGTCGGGTCAGGTCGATCCGTTTGGGCTGGGTAAGGAGAAGTGCTAGTTTAAGCGAAGAACGGGTATTGAAAGATTTGGGTTCACTCGTTACATAGCCCAAATTCGAATGTAAGACCAAGCTTTTTAATTTCCTTTTCTTTTTGTTTTCTTTTCTTTCTTTAATTAATTAAAAACCTAAATTAAATCCCTAAATCAATTCAAATTGTAAAATTAAGCTAATTATATAACTATAATATTTATAAAAATTAATTGATCCTAAATTAGAAAAGAAAACTTAATAATCCAAAATTAAAAGCTAAGAATGTAAAAATGAGTCATTTTTGTAATTTTTATTTTTCTTGTAATAAAATAAAGTAAAAGAGTAAAATTAGTTGAGATATCTATATTAAGCCTAAACTAAATATTTTACGTTAAAATGGGAAAAATCTTGGGGAGGGTCAAAAATCACATGTCTACAGTTGCCCCTCTTTGATCGGAAACACGAAGAGTTTTCAGACAAAGAACGACTAGACAGGTTTTTTGACCCGACCCTTATTTGGAGAGACTAAAACTAAGAGAAAAGGGGAATGTGACCGAGCTCTGGTATCTGAGCTACCTACATATCCTTAGCTATAAAGGAATCAGGTCACGTGTAGTTAAGAGGTGAGTGAGATGATAGAGTATACCGAGGTGGAGAGCCAGTCGAGGTGCCGTTCCACCGAGGTTCCGATCCGCCGTTCTGTTATTACATCAAAAATCAAAACATGAAAAAGAATAGCTAAGCCTATCAACTACGAGTTACAAGATTCCTATCTATAAGTCTTCTGAATCTTGATCTTGAGTCTTGAGTTGTTCTTCAAGTAGACTTTAGATTTGAACTTTGACGCTTGCTAGTTGCAGGTGTTAGTTCATTTTTCTTCAGCTTTTCGGATCAAAACCGGACACCACATCATGCTTGTGACTTCAGTCATGTCTTGAGCTGCTCACATCTTTCATCAACTTCTGTATTTGGATTCACTTCTTGCCTTTTTTTTATTCTGGATTGTGACTAACTTTTTTTGATCACCTCGGACTGTTGACTCGCATTCTTGCCGCGATCTTCTTTTGTTGCTGACTTGAATTGCATTCTGAAGTAAATTCTCTTATTCTCCAGGTAGGCACTGTTGATACCCAATTTTTTCCTGTATATATTTATATGCAAATTACCTTTCAAATAGCATATGTATGCATATATAAGTATGTTCAGGGGTTTTCTTATTTTTCATTAATTTTTAAAGATTTTTAAATCAATTTATTGCCCTATTTTATCAAGGAAACCCTAATAATTATTCCCAAAATTGTCATTTTGGCAATTAACTTATTAGATTCTCATATTTATACTAAAATATAGCTAACATAATTTTTGCATATTTTTATAAATTCATTTAACATTTTTAAGCTAAATTGCATATAATTGCAATATTAGCCTCTTTAAGATTTAATTGTAATTATATTTATATAATTGGTCCAAGAATTTTTTATTTGATAATTATATATTAAAAATCATTTTAGTGCCTTTAATTTATTTTTAGAAATTATTTACTATTTTTTATAAAATTAAACATGGGAAAAGTGTCTATTTAAATGTTAGTCCATTGCATTTCAATTTTAGCCAGATTTGGCACCCCAATTCAAATCCAATTACCCAGCCCAAATCCTGAATCTACCCGACCCACAACTCATTCAAATAACCCGCCCAGACCTCTTTTTGATCCTAGTCGTTGATCACTCAGGTCAACGGCCCATGTTTAACCTTTCCTTTTTAATTCCCCAATTCCCCCCAAGCCCTAATCTCTTCTCACCTATAGCCACCTCTAGATTCCCCTCTCCCAATTCTCTCTCAGAAACCCTAGTCGCCTCCCTCCACTTCTACCCCTAAAATCACCGGAATTCATGGCTTCCAAAGCCATTGAAGTCCTATACCGGCCTCCTATAACTCCTTCACGCCTGGTTACTATAGTTCCAAGGCCTGACCTTGAAGAGATTGGGTCTAGACCTCGGATATCTTCGACCTTGCTCCGGCCGGCTATGGCTATTCAAGCCTAATTTCGACCTTTCCTGCTCAGATCAACGACTCTCCAAGCCTTTCTCACCATCTGATTTCTTCTGAAACCCTAACTTTTGAGGTTCTTCTAATTTCTTTAGATATGTTCTAGATCCGCGTTTTCCCTAAACTTTTAAACAATTCCTCAAGATTTCTTTCAACAAACTATGCTTTCAAAACCTTTATCTTTTCGATTTTGGGTTTTTGTTAAGTTATTTAGATGTTTCTCTGATTTTTTTTTCTCTTGTGTGTTTCTTCTACTATGTTTTTTATTAGTTTCTTCTACCGTGATTTTTATGTGGCTCTCCTAGTGTGTTCTTACGAGTTCTTCTACTATGTCTTCCTATGTGTTTCTTCTACTATGTTCTTATGAGTTCTTCTACTGTGTTTCGCATATTGTTCTTTTACTATGTTTCTCATGAATTTCTTCTATTGAAAGATGCATGTTAAAGGTCTCGGTTCTTTTCTGAAATCTCTGAACTTGTTTGATTTCAAAAGAAAAAAAAAGTCCTAACTTCTTTGAACCTATTTCAAGTTTCTAAAGTTATCTCATCTACTACTTGATTAGCTCCGTTAGGTGATTTGGGACTTAGGAGCATGATCGGAATGCATTTTGAAAGTCAATGGAAGGTTTAGGCTTGGATTGGCGAAATTGAGATTTCGGCGCTTTCCGGTTGATATGTGAGATTTTGATATAGGGGTCGGAATGGAATTCCGAGAGTTGCAGTAGTTTCGTTGTGTCATTTGGGATGTGTGTGAAAAATTTCAGGTCATTCGGACGAGATTTGATAGTCTTTTTGATCGAAAGCATAATTTAAGAGTTTTTGGAGTTCTTAGGCTTGAATCCTATGTTAAATTGGTGATTGATGTTGTTGTGAGCATTCCGAAGTTTGTTGTTAGTAAGTCTCTTGTTCTTCTTGTTGTTGCTCATTTTTGTGTCGTTCCAGCTCGTGTGGGAGGTTGTTTTAAAGGTTTTATGTTCTGTAAATACTCCCTCATGTTCTTAATATCAATCTTAGGTGATTTCAAACCTTCTAAAATGATTCTAGTGCCGAAAATTACTAATTGATCGCTAGTTTCGCTTTTTTGTTGTTGTGGCAGCATTGGAGAGATATTTCATGGAAATTTAAGGTCAAATTGGAGTTGTTCTTTCTGTATAAAGGTAAGTAACCTCTTACTCTATATGTATTTAATATTATCCAAGTTGCGGCTAAGCCATTGAAGCTAAAACTTGTGAAATATATATCGAAAGGCTTGGTAGTAATGTTATTGTTTTGCGTTGTTGTTGGGCTGCATATTTTACTACTATTTTGTGGAGTTTTGGAGGAGTAAGGGTGTGGAGAAACACCATATATATGTAGGGTTGTGGGATGATAGTTATTCGTAACATTTTCGGGTCGTTTGACACGACTACGGTGGTCGTCGTATGTATGGAGTGATTAGGCTGTGCGTGGACTATTTTGGGAGGCTCAATATGTTTATTATTGATGTTGTTTGGGTTGTTTGGTGATTGTTTTGAATGGTGTGAAGTCATTTATATAGGGGAGGTGTTGTCCGTTTCATTGTAAAATAGGTTGGGGTCGATACATAATAGTTATGACGCTTAAATAATAACGATAGTATCGTTTCTCTTATTGTAGACTAAGGAGTTTTGACAATTGCATAGCTTGAGATTGGGGCAGTATATACAAGGTATGTGAGGCTATCCCTTTCCTTCTTTTGCACGACTCCGATTGTACATAATGTAATGAACGAGCTTCCAAGATACTCTACTCTTAGAAGCTAGCAGTACTTACATTGTTTTCCCTCTTATGGAACGATTGATGTTAATGTTGCTTCTCTTATTCTTATGTTATCAATGTTGTTGGTACTTCCTGATTCTTATAAGGTTCATAGTGAAGAGTTAGTCCTAATAACGTGTACAGAGGATACCGACCTTACGTCACTCCGAAAGGTTTAGAATGTGATTCCATGAGTCGAGCATGCATTATATATATGTATCTATTTTACTCTACCGAGCCACGCTATAGTTGGCCGGGTACGACACCTATTGTGCAACCACTGATCAGTTGGGTTTTACCGAGCTCCACGTGGCCGGGTACGATTCTACCGAGCCTATTATGGCCGGGTACGATATGATGATGATGATGCCCACAGAGGCGAATGTTTTAAAGGTTTATGTATTTATACATATGTATCATGCATTTCATGTCAGTAGCCCTCAGAGGTACTAAGATGTTACAGGTTGTATATTCTCTATCCTTGCTTACATTACTTATCGTATTTATGGTTCCCTGCCTTACATACTTAGTACTTTATTCGTACTGGCGTCCTTTTATTTGTGGACGTTGCATGTCGTGTTGCAGGTCCTGATAGACAGGCAGGTGCAGCTCCCCCACCACAGTAGGCTGTCCAGTTCAGCGGTGATTGGCGAGATCCTTTCTCCGGACTTGCCTTGGTCTTGGTATGCATTTTTGTTATAGACATTATGGGTATGTCGGGGCCCTATTCCAGCTTTGTTGCAGCACTTATGTTCATTTAGAGGCTCATAGACAAGTGTCGATTCATGTATAGTTTGGTATGCCTTGTCGGCTGGTTTTTGTTGTATAGTCTTTCATGGTAGCGTGGTAGCTCATACCTTATATGTAGTTTCTTGATTGTCTGGTCATCCTCTGTTATGTATGTTCATGCCATCATATTTTATTGCTGGTTGTCCATGTCCAGGTCTACCATTTATATTGATCTTGTCAGCCCTAAAAGATAATAATGAAGGTTAGATGAAATGTACATTGGTGCTCGGCAAGTATGGTCGGGTGCTAGTCATAGCCCTCCAGTTTGGGTCGTGACAGCAGGCCTCAGAACCCACCCACGTGGTCTGCACAAAAAGGAGTGTGACGCAGTATGTGCTGTGCGAACAGCACAAAAAGAAGTGCGGCCTCGGTAGGTGTTGTGCGGCCGCGGTGGGGAACTTTTCACTGGTCCTCCTTTGGAAGCTCATATATTTTGATCTACAAGGATTTTGAGATGATTCAAAAACGAAAGTTGTAGCCCTTCGTGACTAGTTTCTACAAAGGTAAAGATATCGCAATTTGGACATCTGTAGTGAAAGTTATGGCCAAAATACTAAAGCATGTCACTGCAAAGGAAAGCATGTGCGGCCGCGGTCATTTTGTGCGGACCGCACTGGATTTGTGCGGACCACGATCGATTTTGTGCGGTCCGCGGATGTGAAAATCTGTGGGGTACTCTATAAATACAAGGTTTTGGGTTTTATTTGATATTTTTCGAAGGTATTTCAAGAAACTCATCGGGGTAAGTGATTCTAACTCAAATTTGGCTAGAGTACATGAATATATCATTGAATTCATCATTTAATTCGTGATTTGGGATGGAATTTGGGAAGAAAATTGTGAAATCTTTCAAAAATGTAAAATGATAATTTGAAGGACCAAATGGTATCGGAATTGGATAATTTTCATATAGTTAGACTCGTGAGGGTATAAGGATTCTAGTTTTGTAAATTTTGTCAAATTCCGAGATGTGGGCTCGGGGTCGGGTTTGACCAATTTCTGGAATTTTGTAGTAATTCGATTGTTTTCGCTTGGGCTTTGTCCCCTTAGCATATTGTGACGTATCCATTCTGATTTTGGGTAGATTCGACGCGCGTGGAGGCTAATTTGAGGGGCAAAAGCGTCGCGAGCTAGAGAATTAGCCGGTTCGAGGTGAGTAATGATTGTAAATGATGCTCTGAGGGTTTGAAACCCCGAATTGCACATCGTAGTGCTATATTGAGGTGAGGCACATGCTTGATGACGAGCGTGGGGTCATGTACTATTGGGGATTGTGACTTGATCAGTCCTGATTGATGATTTTACCGCGTATTTGACTAAAACTTATTTGTTATCATTATGATTTGGGCTGGTTGTCATATTTGGGCTTCGTGCCAACTATTTGAACCCTTCGAAGATTTTTATTACTATTTCATCATTGTTTTGACTTATTAATTAAACTCAGTCATGTATTTTCCATTGTTTTACTACTCAACCCTTTTTACTCTATTTTGAGACATAAATGATATTTTAAATGATGTTTTGGGGCTGAGAAATACTGTTTTACTAATGCCTAGAGGGCCTACTTATGAGAAAACAATGATACTGATTTGAGGCCGATGGCCTGAGATATGTACGCCACGAGGTGGCTTGTTGATATTGTTTATGAGGCCGAGGGCTTGAGATATATACGCCACGAGGTGGTTTGATTGATATGAGGTCGATGGCCTAGATTTGATGCTACGAGATGACTTGATATTGCACTTGGGCCGTAAGGGGCTCCTCCCGGAGTCTGTACACCCCCAGTGAGCGCGGGTACCCATTATGATGTGAGAGATAGCCCGAGGGGCTGATATTATTCTATGTGATAGCCCGAGGGGCTGGTATTGTTCTATGTGATTGCCCGGGGGGCTGGTACCGTTCAATGTGATTGCCCGAGGGGCTGGTACCATTCAATGTGATTGCCCGAGGGGCTGGTATTGTTTTGAGATATTGTCCGAGGGGCAGAGTTGTTGACATTGAGCCCGAGGGGCGAACCTTTATGTGTTTATCTTTCATATTTACCTGTCATTTACCTGTTAAACTATGTTATTTGTGCCTGAGGGGTGGATTTCTGTGCTTATCTGCACTAACTGCTTTGCATTCATTTGCGTACTGTTGAAAAATCCATTTTCAAAAAAGTTTAAATTGAGCTAAGATGTTTAAAGAGATTTTACAGCTTCACTGCTTTCTTACTGGTTTTTGAACTGCTTCTATACAACATCTTGGTATGCTTTACGTGATTTCTTACCATTCAGACTTTAGTTATGATTATTACTCACTGAGTTGGAGTACTCACTTTACTCATGCACCTTGTGTGCAGATTCAGGTATTTATACACCCGGTAGTGGGTTTTGGCTTATTAGAGGTAGAGTCATCGGAGTTTAGCAAGGTAGTTTCCGGTGTTCGCAGCACTGCTTCTCTCTCTCTTCATTCATTAGTATGTATTTGTACACTCAGACTTTCAGTTGTATTTATATCCTAGTAGATGCTCGTGACTTGTGACACCCCGGTTAGGGCTGCCCGGGTTGGACTTTCCGCATTGTTAACGATATTTTCGCTATTTAGGATTGTTTAAATCATGTTTAGACTATTTTTATGTTGACTAACTGCTTTAAAAGTTGATTTGGGTTGAACTGCTTGGCCTTGTCTTCACGAGAGGCACCATCACGACCGGGTTCGGGGTTAGGGTCGTGACATCTGAATTCTGCATATTAAACTTCATATAGAAATTATACATATAAGATTGTTCAATTCTGCATATTCCATTATATCTAGATACCATGCTTGTAGGTTTAAAACAAATTCTGCATCTAGATACTAGTCTATAAGGTTTGAAAAAACAATCAGCAATGTATAGAAAGCATGCCTATAAGGCTTTCTAATAAAAAATCTGATTCACCCAGTAATAATGGCTACTATCAGCCGCAGGAATTTTAATCAATTCGTTAAATCCCGCCTCTCTTTTAACAATTTGATTCTATCACTTAGCAAATTTAACGAGTATGCATTCAAAACAGTTTACTTCGAGCCTTGTTGTTTCCTTGTTTTCTGAATCTAGTAGATACCATGCCTCTAGGATCCTTGTCCAACACTTAGGCAAGCCTTAGGGTAATAATTATAAACTGAATCTGCTTCTGTTAATAATTACAACCAGTAGGTAGGCCTGATTCGGACTTCTTATTTGAGTTATGTGATAAGCTGAAACTGTCTCAATAATTTCCTCTCACTCATCTTTAATACCTTTTAAAATTAGACCTAAAACAGTATGTGTAAGTCATGCTAATTGCGTGCTTCTTTGTTGAAGGAGGTATATCTGAGCCTCTGTTTGTTATATGTTTTCCCCCAATTTGCAATATGTGTTTTTGTATGTCGCCCTATAGTTTTACCTTTGAAACTATAAATAAGCATAATACCCCTCCCCTTTAGGATTAGTAGTCCTCAATGCCTCCGGGACTAATAGGACTGGGACAGGTAATAACATGTAATAGTAATCTCGACTAATCCGCGCTTTAAATACCTTGACGAGGTGGGAAGGGTAGATATGGATATGATGACCACGCGATAATGTCACGTGTAGCCCCTCATTGAGGAATGATTACCGGACATTGTGTGGGCCGATCCATATTATTAATAAACCTAGGACCCTCTTTCCCTTATTTCTTAATTTCTTTTATCATTTCAACTCCTTCTTTTAACAAATCAGCTTTCTTTTCTAATTGCTCTTCCGAACTTTGTCTATTTTTTTTAGCCTTTATATGTGAAATCCCTTCTTATTTGAGCCTTATTTGTCTACATGTTAATTGCATCAAATTCACAATAATTGTCTGGCCGGGAACCACACTAGTGGATTCTGAGGGGTGCTTAACACCTTCCGCGTGGAATAATTTCAAACCCTTACCCAATCTCTGGTTACTCAAATCAAACCCTCTTGGTGTCCTAATGCACCATAATCACTAGGCGGCGACTCTTCAAATCAAACCCAATTCCCAAAAGGAATGAGTTGTCCCTCCAAATGTCATAAACCCGATTTCGCGAGGAAAAAGGGGGCGCGACAGCGTGGCGACTCTGTTGGGGACTTTTTGGCTTTTACTGTTTCAGACTATTATTGTGAGTTTATGCTTCTTTATGCGCAATTATCTGTTTATTTCTTTCAAGTATTCAATTTTCTTTTCGATTGCAAAACTGACTTGTCTTTTGTTTCTTTCCTTTATTACTTTCCTTTACTGTTTTCCCTTACTACTGCTTTAAATTATGAAGAACTGTTGTATTTACTGCTTTCCTAACGTGCAAATACGTGACAACCTACTCCAATTGTTGCATAATCATGCTCAACATCATATTCCACTCGTTCCAAACAAAATACCATAGCAACGCTTATAATGAGTGGTTGCGCTCTTCCGATATTATCACCCCCTAAATCTGAAAAATGTGTATTTGCGATAAAACCAGTCAATCAACGGTGTAGTCGACGGTTCCGTGCCTTTCCCCCTTGAGTTGTCCGCTCAAGGGTACCAGTATAAAACCCCATAAAAACCTTACTTTGTTTAACTGTGCATGCATCATGGTCAAACCTAGCCGAGTCAGTTATGTTGTCCGCATAATGACTCTTTAAGATAGCCTTGTCCAAAGTCCATTAGGTTTCCCCAAACCCAAACGGACACTACCGCGTTCTGTGCATTTATTTGGAGAACTAAATGCTTTTATGCTAACTGTTGATGTTAAATAGTCTAGTCTGGTGAGGGTAAGGGCCTAACCTTGTTTGTCTTGCAGAAAATGAAGAACGAGGTCCCCAGTTTCGGTATGGTTAACACGTCCCCACTCTTGCTAGACTGGTGGAGGAGTCTTCCATCAGATGACCAAATCAATGAGTGGAAAGAGAGGGTCGCCAGAGCTAGCGAAAAGTTGGAATATCTGGAATACAGTCTGCTGGAATTAAAAGGAAAAGTGAGGAAGAGAGTCACCGACTGCTAGAACGCTGAGGGAAACGAAGGAGAGCACCTGGCAAAGACATTTTTACTGGTGAACCTACGCGAACTGGAGGATTTGATCAACGAGAGCATTTAACCTGAGGAAGGTCCTTCTGGGACCAAATAGATGGGAGTTTTCTTTTAAGAAATGTAATTAGGCCAGTGACCATTAGTGACTTTATTTCCTGTTATTTAGTGTCGATTTGGGATTCGTTTATTTTTAATCAATAAAATGAGGCATTTAGCATTCTAAGTTCTCCAAATCAACTTGTTGTTAGGCCTACCTTGGGCACAAAGAGGTTCCCAAATAGGACACGATTTACATTCTTGCACTATGTGTTTAAATATCGCAACATTTTTTTATAATCCTCACTAACTTGTTACCTTTTTGTTTATTTATTCCCCTCCCTAAATGTTAGTTTGTGCACTCTGGCAACATCATCTTATTCCACGAGATCCAGGGGTCCTCCACCCACTCCTCCTCTTAGTCCTATCAGAAACAAGAACAAAGGAAAGATGGAAGATCTGAACAACACCAGAAAGGAGAACTCAACTGAACGGGTAGAGGTCACTCATGCCCATTGTCACACCTCTTTTTTCACCCGCGCCCGCAGGGGCGTAGGGGGAGTTTTTCCAATTAAAGGACAATCAAAACGGGATTTATTATTTAATTCATAGTCACCACTTAGGAGATTTATGGTGTCCCAAGTTACCGGTTGAATCCCGAATCGAGGAAAAAATTGACTCTGTATTACAGTCCGCGAACCAAAAATCCGCGTAAGGAATTCTGTTAACCCGGGAGAAGGTGTTAGGCATTCCCGAGTTCCATGATTTTAGCACGGTCGCTCAACTGTCATATTCAGCTTATTTATTTGATTCTAATACATGTTGAACCTATGTGCAAATTTTAACTGTTTACCGCTTTTATTATTATTATTTTTAACGAGAATTGCAACGTCGTGAAAATACATCTCGAACCACGTCGCATCAATGCACCCGTGGTTATTGACGCATTTCAACTCTGTTGAGATTTGGATTTGGGTCACATAAATGTGCACCCGAGTTTAAGAAAGTAATGTTATTTAAAGTACACGCCTAAAGAGACTAACGCGGGGTTATTTTGGGAAATGGCCGTGAGGTTCGCTAAGCGGCCGATCCCGAGTTCTAAGTAATGAATACATACATTTGTGAGGGCCCCGCAATCTGTGCGTTTTATTTGGCGAGGCTCATCTCGTTTATTTAAAAGGACGATCCTAAAGCGACTATGATTTTCTATTTAATATCATTGTCTCTAATAATAAAAAAAAACTTAGTTGGTTTATGAACTACTATATTAAAAAAAAAACTGCGTGTTTAAAATGCCCAATTTGGGGGCCTTTGATCAAAACATCGGGCTAGCAAGCATGTCAGAGGCCTAAGGGGGTTAGGCTTGTTACCAAACTCGAATGATCCGTACAATTAGTCCACGGTATGGCCCAGATTACTCATATTAACTTAAACGATCCTGAATGAAGTTTCTACGCCACTAGTTTAATACCAATTCACTAATTCATTACCTATTGTAATTAAAATGAATTAATAAAAAGCAGGTGAACAATTCGCAAAATGATTTTATATTTCCAAAACATGCAATTGATACCCCA
This sequence comes from Nicotiana sylvestris, assembly GCF_000393655.2. Classification (NCBI taxonomy): domain Eukaryota; kingdom Viridiplantae; phylum Streptophyta; class Magnoliopsida; order Solanales; family Solanaceae; genus Nicotiana; species Nicotiana sylvestris. Next base: position 177,147,231 of record NC_091060.1, on the reverse strand, counting down.
ACTCTGTTTTTAACTAACGGATCAGCCTACGTCTTATGCCACTGCCATCCTAACATCTAGTTCGACATTTACATGACTGCTATTACCAATTTGAACAACGACCCTTAATGCAAGCACAATATCACAAGTTACAAAGTAGAATGCTAACTCCAGTTATTTCTAGCTTTAAGTGTTTAAACTGAACACACGCACTAAACTAACTAGCTAATGCCTATAGTCGACGCTTTAACCGAATTCCAATACTATTTACATTCTACACTTTTCTTTTACTTTCAATTGATGTGGTACTTTCCAGAATTAACCATTGGCATAAAAACTGACATTCAAACTTAGTCAAACAGAATCCAATGATCCAGTAATCTAACAGTCACAGTCCCAATTAATTTAACAGCCCAACAAGCTCATTTTTAACTACATGAATCAGGTACCAGATGCTAACATGTTTCAGTATGAACTATATTAAAAAAATTCTCATACAACTCCATTTCAATCCACTTACTACATACTAACAGGGATCTATATACTAACAACAGTGACTGAGTAATTTAAATACATCAGTCATATAGAAACCAAAACAAAATTTCAACTCTTCACGTATATTCAAACTCCATGTTTTCAGCTTACAAATGTCAAAGTTACAGTTGTGTACCTGGAAATCAGTTACAATGGAAGAAGAAGAGATCAGCCACAACAATACAATAGTAGCAGCAACAAACAATAACACCAACAGGTTGACAGTCAACAGCAACAAACTGGGCCAAGCTCAAGACCAAACCACAGTCGCAAAGCCCAGGAAGAAAGAAGCTTAACCAAAAAACTGAATCTACTAGGAATTAGACTAGACAGTCATAGAACACCTTTCAACAATCAGATAATACCCAGCAACCCTCAAATAAATCACCAAATTCCTTCAAGTGTCCTGAACACCCAAGTACAGAACAGGAACAAAGAGATTTGAACTATTTCTGCTCTTGCAATCAATGCAACAGTGTGAGCTGATTGTCTAAAACACTCTCTCAAGCTCTCTTAAGGTTCTAAAGTGTAGAAGAATTCAGTTTTTAAAAGCTCTCAGGACAACTAATCCTCAAATCTCTCTATGAGTTCCAGTTCTCAGAAAAATGATTCAAGAAGGGAAACTCTCTCAAAGACTAAAAAAGAACCCCCTCACACTGTGTAAAGCTCCTCTTATTTATAGCCAAACTTTATTAACTTTTCAGCTCTTAGGAGCATTAAGCTAATTAAGAAAGTATTTCTGCCCATGATATTCCTCTTCCACTACTACATGTTTTGTTCTCTTTTTAATTCACTTGTTCCCCACTACCCTTGTCTTTTCTTTATTTAAATTCAAATAGGTATGGGCACCTATTTCTTAATCCACTTCCTTTAAACCTTCCCCTACCATTATGTCTTGTTCCCCATTAGCACTAAACAAATGCATTAGTTTAATGTTAATTAGTACTTACTGGACAGAACACTTAAACTGACCATTTTTAAACTTTTCAATTCCCAAATTACCCCCTTAACCCCTGTGTATTATCCTACCTCAACCCCTTTCAATCTGTACCAAATCCATCAGCTATAACCAATTCAACTTATCAAATTCAATCAGTAATTCAAACTAGAACTCAGGTCAGATCAAATAGCATAACAATAAAGACCAATGCATTTGAACAAAATCATATTGAACTATCAAGGTCAAATTTTAGACCATGATTGACACAGATACATGGGAATGACTAACTATGTTCACAATTCTATATCAAACAAAATGAATGAAATACTGTCACATACTGGATGAACAAAATTGAATTTATATGTAAAATGATGAACAACAAAACACACAAGGAATGAGACATCACAGAAAGTGAGATCATTTGAACCAGTAATTCTAGTAACCAATTACAAGACTAGACACAGTTTTTGTGCAAGAACATTACGAGCACTGACCCTTACAACCAAACTAAAAAAACAAACATAATTAAACAATGCAACATATGCCAATTGACCAAGACAAGAAAAACTGGACCGGAAAAAAGTCCGAAAGAGGAGGAGGATTAATTGACAAACATAACAAGGAAACCTAATTAGGCAAATAACAAACAATAATCAAATAATAAAAAGGAAAAGAGGAGAAATACCTCAAAAATCAGAAACCCAAATGAACCCCATTCTCATTGACACTTCCTTTTGAAATTTTGAAGCCAAAACGGACCTTAATCAAGTGTTCTCGACTGAGAACACTGGACTAAAGTCGGTTAAGACCTCAAACCTTTAACCTCGTACACAGTCTAAAGTTGGTTCCTCTAGGGTTTGCCTTCGATTTGAGATTCGAACGGCTCTAACAAGATTTGGACAGAACCTGGGTGAGATTGGGGTGAGTGAGTCAAGGAGGTTACTGGGTGTTAGTTAGGGATGGCTTGGGAGGTGGCGTCGCCACCAGAGAATCTTGTGGCAGTGCTAGGGTTTGGACCTTTGAATGAATATTCGAAACTCTTGGGCTTGATTCGAAGGGAAATGAGTATGGGACTAGAACGAGGAAGACTTGGGGAAGTTGTGGTGTGAAATTGGAGGCCATTGACGAGATAGGGTTCCGACCTGATTTTCGATCTAATATTCGAAGCACACGGCTGGGATTCGAGGGATAAGAGTTAGGGATTCAGAATGGGGAGGTCGAGGGGAATCAGTGGTGAGAAGATGGGGTCGTTTGGACCATCGGAACCGCCGTGAGGCTATTTCCGGTGGACGGAGCACGGTGGTTGAAGGCGGCGGGTGTTTGGGGCATGTTTCTAGGTTAGAGACGAAGGCGAAGGGGGGTATGGCTTTGGGGGCGGGGGCGGGGTATAGTTTGAAATATATATATATGAAAGGGTGGGATGAATCCAGGCCGTTCGATCTGATGGGACAATGGCTTGGATCCGTTCATAAATAAAAACGGCGTCGCTTCGTTTACCCTTAAGACCGAATCGGTCTTGGATGGGAATGGGTCGGGTGGCGGAGGAGTTGATCTGGACCGTTGATCAAGTGAGATCAACGACCCAGATTGAGAGTGACAAAAACGACATCGTTTGGATGGTCGTATTGCCAGCCTAATTGGACCAGGTAAAAAGGGCATCGATTTGGGCCTGTGGAACTTGGCCTGGTCCGAGTTTCTTCTCATCATTTTTCATTTTGTTTCTTTCCCTTTTTTCCCAAAACCTAAAAAAAATCCTAAATTAAATTCTAAAAACCAAATTAACTTAAATAACATTAGGTTAAGTACAAAATCACACAGTTAAACATAAAAATATAAAAATGCATATTTTTATGATTTTCCAATTATTGCCGAATAATTTATAATTTTAACCCTAGAAATTATAAAATTGAATCCTAGACGTATTTTTTATACTTTTCATTTTATATAAACCAATGATTAATTAATTCTAAAAAATGCAAGATTAATTCTTAAATGCACATGCACCTACATTATTTTTTGTATTTTCCCTTGATTAGAATAAAATAAACATGCCCAGACAAATACAAATAAATCACAAACAACTTAAAACTATTTTATTTTGAATTTTCTGGGAGTAGTTTTCGCAGGGCAAAAATCACGTGCTCAAACTGCCCCTCTTTGTCCGGAAACACGAAGGGTTTTCGTGCAAAGATAAAGTGAGCAGATACGAGTGATTTTTTGCCCGTTCGGCTACTCCGCGTGAAGCATTTTTGAAAGATTTGACCGAACCTCTGCTTCAAAGGTTTCCTATATATCCCTGACTAAAAGGGAATCAAGTCAATATAGTTCGGGAAGTTTTGGTAGTTGGGACTACCATGGGATTGCAATGCTGCTGTTACTGCTGTTGCGTGCTGTTGCTGCTGCTTTTTGATCTCCTTATTACACCGTGCCAAAAGAAAACAAGAAGCTAGACTTAAAATAGGAATTACAAAATCTTATCTATCTCCTACTTGTTCTTGTAGTCTTCTTTCTGAATTCTGCAGCGGAATTTATGCTGGGGATATTTTGTTGTAACCCTCCGCTTTACTGACTTCTGATTTGATCTTGAAATGTATTCCTTTGTTCTGCAGGCAGACTCCTAACTTTAACAACTTAAAAGTAATGCCTCCGTTCTACGGGTGGGCTCCCGAATGCAACAACCTAAAAGTAACACCTTCGTTCTACGGGCGAGCTCCCGACTGCAACAACTTCAAAATTTAACAACCCCCATTCTACAGGCGGGCTCCTGACTTCATCAACTTAAAATTTAACAACCTCCATTCTACAGGCGGGCTCCTGACTTCTTCGACTTAGAATTATAACAACCTCCGTTCTACAGGCGGGCTCCTGACTTCAACAACAACTTTTAAAATAAACACCTCCATTCTACAGGCGGGCTCCTGACTCCTTCAACTTAAAATATGACAACCTCCGTTCTACAGGCGGGCTCCTGACTTCTTTATCTTAAAATATAATAACCTCCGTTCCATAGGCAGGCTCCTAACTTCTTCAAATTAAAAATAACAACCTCCGTTCTACAGGCGGGCTCCTGACTTCGGCTACTTCTTAAAAATATAATACCTCTATTCTCCAGGCGGGCTCCTGACTTCGACTGCAACTTTCAATGATAACAACCCCCATTCTTCAGGCGGGCTCCCGACTTCCAACACAACTTAAAAATATAACACCTCCATTCTCCAGGCAGGCTCCTGACTTCAACAATGACTTAAAAATATAACACCTCTATTCTCTAGGCGGGCTCCTGACTTCATCAACTTCAAATATAACAACCTCTGTTCTAACAGGCGGGCTCCTGACTTCTTCAACTCAAAATATAACAACCTCCGTTCTACAGGCGGGCTCCTGAATATAACAACCTCCGTTCAAACAGGCAGGTTCCTAACTTCGACTACTTCTTAAAAATATAATACCTCTATTCTCCAGACGGGTTCCTGACCTCAACAATTTCTTAAAAATATAACACCTCTATTCTCCAGGCGGGCTCCTGACTTCAACAACTTCTTAAAAATATAATACCTCCATTCTCCAGGCGGCCTCCTGACTTCGTCTGCAACTTGCAATGATAACAACCTTCATTTTTCAGGCGGGCTCCTGACTTCAACTTCAACTTAAAAAATGCGTTTTATTGCTGTTGCTCCTTCCTGCCTCCTGGACCATTTTCCTTCTAACTTGAAATTATCTTCTTTCAGAACTGCTTCCCTCAAAACTGGTGTTTCATTCCTCTGAAAACTGCTGGGGATAACACCGGTGTTTTATTCAAAAATATGTTATTTTCCTCCTTCAAAGACTACTTCCCTTAAAGCTGGTGCTTTCCTTCCACTGGAACTACTTCCCTTAAGACTTGTGTTATCTTCCTTCTGAAATTGCTTCCTTTAACACTTGTTTGGCCTTCTTCCGAAAACTGCTGGGGATACCATTTTTCCCCAAACTTGTGTTATCTTGCTTCTTCCCCAAGTGGGTACCGGACTTTCAGAAAATTTTCAAAATGAAAGAAAATTTTTTGCCGCAGTTTGACAATCTTTCCTGTATCGTGATGTCTTTTCATCATCTATAACATTTCCTGTCCCTGCTTCAAGTCAAAGACAAAATTTTTGTTAGTTTAAAACATGGTGAATGGTCGTGCCACTCCTGCTGGGGATGGTTTTCTTCTTCTCCTTTCCCAGCTTTGTGTTCTATTACATTACCAAAGCTTGCTGGGGATGAGATTATTTTTTGGGGATGATATTCCTGCTGGCGATCATATTCCTACTGGGGATGGTTTTCCCCCTCTTCTTTCCCTGCTCCGTGTTGTCCGACCCTCTTGGGACTTGGTCGATAATCTGCCAGGGATGCTCTTTTTTCTTGACGATTCTTTATTCACCAATTGTGCTTCCCACTTTTCTCCATACTCTCCCCGAAATCCTAGACCAATCCATCATTTGGTCTTGCAACGAACGTCTTTCTCGTTCCATTGCATTATCTTTGGCCCGTCTTATCCACATTGTGTTTTTGCACCATCTTGGCAACTAGTAATAAGCTCTGAAAATCCTTTTCAAAAACAAACTGCTGGGGAGATAAAGATTTTAAACCAAGAAATGAAAAAGTGATGATTTCAAAAGATAGAAAAAGAAGAAGTCTTTCTGAACAAATGTTGGGAAAAAGAAAGAAAAGAACTTACCTGAATGATATAACCGATCCCAACGATCATGTCGTGCATTCCGGATTAATCAACCCAGTCTACTTGTATTAATCAATCTTTCGGACAACCTCATCTTGCTGGGGATAAACAGGCATTCAACTCTCTGCCAAATGCGGATCCTTTCTGCCAATCTTGTCTTGTCGCCTCATAGTGCCCTTCGAGGGGTTTTCACTACTAAGACTCTCTCATTTCTATCAACTCTCGTCGCCTTATGGTGTCTGTGAAGGTTTTCACCGATAAGACTCTCTCGTTTTATTTCTCTCAACTTACGTCGCCTTATGGTGCCTGTGGAGGTTTTCACCGATAAGACTCTCTCATTTTATTTTATTTTTTCCAGCTAGGAATTGGAGTGTTACCGATATGACTCTCTCTGCTAGGGATTCTTTCGGCTACCAATTCATTTCCAGCTTATGATCCTCTTCTCTACTGGGGATCAGAGTGTTATTCCCGACTTCCGTTTGCATGACTTGGCACTTCTCGGATACTGATCGGGAGGTCTTTTTTGGACATCAATATGGGTTTTTGTGTATGGCTAAAAGAAAAAGGGGTATCAAAAGGTTCAAAATAATTTTGATGAGTAAAACATTACAACTCTTGGAATCAAACTTCCTTCCCAAAATTACAAACACACCTTCTGCCCCAATTTCTTGCTTGGGGATTTTTATGTTTGTTACACTATGACCGAGCCGTAAGGCGCCTACGTATCCTTTTTGAGGAATCAGGTCAAACGTAGTTCCCAATTCCTTTTTTTTTCTTGTGACTTTTCTTTTGTCTTTATTATCATTATTTTTCTCTCCTTTTTTTCTTTCATTTTCATTACTGATTCCAAAAGAGGGGTATGAAAGAATAAATAAGGCTCAAAAGGGGAAGCAAAGGTTGAAGTGTTTGGATGGAAGAACAAATTGCCTCCGTCATTTCATTCTCCGATACCATGCCAAATGCAAACAAACAACAATTACAATCAAAAGAAATCATACATAATATCTCTTAACTGCGTCAGAATTGATAGCCATGTCGACGCATTTCCCTTCGATATCTGTTAAACATAAAGCGCCATGGGACAACACTCTGGTTACAATGAATGGCCCTTGCCAATTTGGGGCAAACTTGCCCTTTACCTCGACCTGATATGGGAGGATACGTTTCAGCACATGCTGGCCTACTTCAAACTTCCGGGGACGTACCTTTTTATTGTATACTCTTGCCATTCTCCTTTGATATAACTGGCCATGACACACAACTGCCAATCTATTTTCATCAATCAAGTTCTACTGCTCCAAACGGGTTTTGACCCACTCATCATCATCAATCTCAGCTTTAGCAAAAATCCGAAGGGATGGAATTTCAATTTCCACCGGTATTACTGCTTCAGTTCCATATACCAACAAATAAGGAGTTGCCCCTACTGAAGTACGGACAATAGTGCGATAACCCAACAATGCAAATGGTAATTTTTCATGCCATTTCCTTGAACCTTTTACCATCTTTCCAAGTATCTTCTTTATGTTTTTGTTGGCTGCCTCAACTGCTCCATTCGTCTTGGGACAATATGGGGTGGAATTGCGGTGTGTAATCTTAAACTATTGACATACTTCTTTCATCAAACCGCTGTTAAGATTAGCACCGTTGTCTATGATGATCACTTTTGGGATCCCAAATCTACAGATGATATGGGAATGAACAAAATCTATCACTGCCTTCTTGGTTACCGACTTGAAAGTTTTAGCTTCAACCCACTTAGTGAAATAATCGATGGTCACCAGAATGAACTTATGACCGTTGGTAGCTGCCGACTCAATAGGTCCAATGACATCCATGACCCAGGCAACAAATGGCCATGGTGCTAACATTGTATGCAATTCTGTCGGCAGAGAATGAATCAGATCTCCGTGTATCTGACACTGATGGCATTTCCGCACGAAACTGATACAATCACGCTCCATAGTGAGCCAATAGTACCCTGCTCGAAGAATCTTCTTCGCCAATACATATCCGCTCATATGTGGCCCACAAACTCCAGCATGTACCTCTGTCATAACTGTCGTGGCTTGACTAGCATCTATACATCTCAGCAATCCCAAATCTGGTGTTCTTTTGTACAACACTCCTCCACTGAGGAAAAATCCATTTGCCAGTCGCCGAATGAATCTCTTTTGATCTCCGGTGACCTGCTCCGGGTATATCCCCATCCTGAGGTATTCCTTGACATCATAGAACCATGGTTCGCCATCCAGTTCTTCCTCTAACATGTTGCAATAAGCTTGCTGATCACGAACCTGAATATGCAACAAGTCAACATGAATTTTGTTTGGGTGGTGCAACATCGATGCTAATGTGTCCAAAGCATCGGCAATCTCATTATGAACTCCTGGGATGTGTCTGAACTCCACTGATCAAAATCGCTTGCTCAGATCGTGCAAACATTGTCGATATGGTATGAACTTCAAATCCCTTATTTCCCATTCACCCTGAATCTGATGCACCAAGAGGTCCGAATCTCCCAAGACCAAGACGTCTTGGACATCCATGTATGCATCTAGCCGTAGACCCAAAATGCATGCCTCATACTCAGCCATGTTGTTGGTACAATAGAAATGCAGCTGAGCCGTAACAGGATAATGATGTCCTGTTTCAGAAATAAGTACCGCTCCTATTCCAACTCCCTTCGCATTTGCGGCTCCATCGAAAAAAACTTCCATCCTGGTTCCTTGGTCATTTCGAACTTATCTATATGCATCACTTCTTCATCAGGAAAATACGTCCTCAAGGGCTCGTATTATTCATCAATAGGATTCTCGGCCAAGTGATCAGCCAATGCTTGGGCCTTTATGGTCGTCCTTGTCACATAGACGATGTCGAATTCTGTGAGTAATATCTGCCATTTCTCCAATCTCCCTGTGGGCATAGGCTTTTGGAAAATATACTTCAGTGGATCCAAGCGTGAAATGAGATAAGTAGTATATGATGACAGATAGTGTTTCAATTTCTGGGCCACCCAAGTTAGGGCGCAACATGTCTTCTCGAGTTGAGTGTACTTAACCTCATAGCCTGTAAACTTCTTGCTGAGATAATAGATGGCTTGCTCCTTCTTTCCTGTAATGTCGTGTTGCCCCAGTACGCAGCCAAACGAATTCTCCAGGACCGTTAGATAAAGAATTAACGGTCTTCCCGACTCAGGTGGAACCAACACAGGTGGATTTGATAAATATCCTTTAATTCGGTCAAATGCTACTTGACATTCTACCATCCATTCTACCGCAGCATCTTTATTTAGTAGCCGAAAAATGGGTTCACAAGTTGCTGTGAGTTGAGCAATAAACCTGCTGATATAATTCAACCTTCCTAACAGACTCATTACTTCTGTCTTATTCTTCGACGGTGGCAAATCCTGGATGGATTTGATCTTTGACGGGTCCAACTCAATGCCTCACCGATTGGCGATGAATCCCAACAGCTTTCCAGATGGAACACCAAATGCATATTTGGCCAGGTTGAGCTTAATATCGTACCTTCGAAGTTTTTGGAAAAACTTCCTTAGGTCTGCTACGTGGTCTTCCTGATGCATGGATTTTATGATCACATCGTCCACGTACACCTCAATCTCTTTGTGTATCATGTCGTGAAACACAGTAGTTATTGCTCTCATGTACATTGCCCCAGCATTCTTCAATCCAAATGGCATTACCTGGAAGCAATAAGCCCCCCACGGCGTAATGAAAGCCGTCTTTTCCGCATCTTCTACATCCATCAGAATCTGATGATACCCAGCATAGCAATCCACAAAAGACCCGATCTCACGTCCGGCACAATTATCGATCAAGATATGGATGTTGGGTAATGGAAAGTTATCCTTTGGGCTTGCCCTGTTCAGATTGCGGTAATCGACACACACCCTGATCTTCCCATCTTTCTTCGGCACTGGCACCACATTAGCCAACCAATCAGGATATCGAGTGACCCGAATAACCTTTGCTTGCAGCTGCTTGGTTACTTCCTCTTTAATCTTCACACTCATGTCTGTTTTGAACTTCCTCAATTTCTGCTTGACAAGAGGGCATACCGGGTTAATGTGCAATTTGTGAACCACTAAATCTGTGCTTAACCCCGGCATGTCATCATACGACCATGCAAAAACGTCTTTGAACTCAATAAGTGCTTTGATTAGTTCTTCCCTGATATTCGGTGCAATGTGGATGCTTATTTTAGTTTCCCTGATATCATCTGCATCCCCTAAATTGATGGCTTCTGTGTCATTTAAGTTGGGCTTGGATTTCTCTTCAAACTGGCTTAACTATCTGTTTATCTCTTCGAAGGCTTCATCCTCATCGTATTCCGATTCATCATCATAATCGACCTCTTGTACAATTAGTTCAGAATCAGATTGATTTTTTTGACTGGGTTGAAGATCCGTTGTGCATGTCATATCATTAGAACCAATATAAAGAGAACTGTTCAGAAAGAGAAAAGAAGAAAACAAAATTAGAACAAAATAAGAAGAGAAAAAAAAAGCTTTCACTTTATTAAAATACGGGATAACAGAGTTTCACACTTTGCCGAATACAAAACAAAACTGGATTACAACACTGGAATAATCCAAAAAGACAAGAAAGAAAAATCAGAGCCCACTACCAAGACTCCCTCCGGGTAGGAAGGGGAGTAGCCATCCAATTGTTGATATTTGCCCTAGGCCCCACAAACTGTACATCTAACCTACTGGACCCTTCTCCAGCTTCTATCATGTTGACATCAGCGAACAACCTTTCAAAGCCCTCATTCAAATCTCCATCTGGCTCAATCAGTGGTTCGAGAACTTTCGGGACCGACAACTTTCTGATACATGCTCTGACAAATGATCTGGATAGGCGTGGGATTGGCTTGGGAAGGACCTAAACTCTTTTCTTCAACTTGCAGGCCCGTCTCACATTTGCCGCTGTAGGCTTGAACCCCAACCCAAAGGTATCCAGATTTTTGGGCAAAGAAACTGGCTGAACAATACCCTGAAGATCAGCCCCTAAACCTTTGCCTGGCACAAACCCGTTCTTCAAAATCTCCGAGGCTACCATGACATTTGCAGCTGCTATTTTGGGAAGTGGGATGCTTTCACCTTCGGGAACTTTGTCCACTAAAACGTATCGAAAACCTGGTAAACCCACGGTCCCTTATTATCATCAGTCTCTATGAAGGGTACGATGGCATCACTTACGACGCTTGCATTGTCTTCCCCATGTACTACGATCTCTTGCCTATCCCACTCGAATTTGACCATATGATGTAATGTAGAAGGCACTGCTTTGGCGGCGTGGATCAAGGGTCACCCCAACAGAAGATTATATGACACTGCCACGTCTAACACTTGAAACTCCATGGTGAACTCGACCGGACCAATTGTTAATTCAAGTATGATGTCACCCACTGTGTTTGTACCACCACCATCAAACCCTCGAACATAGATGTTGTTCTTGTGAATCTAGTCACCATCGACCTTCAGTTTGTTCAATGTGGTCAAAGGACAGATATTGGCACTGGACCCATTATCAATCAGTACTCGAGTGACTACCGAGTCTTCCCACTTCACAGTCAAATAAAGGGCTCTATTATGTTCTGTACCCTCTACGGGCAACTCATCGTCTGAAAAAGTGACCCTGTTGACCTCGAAAATCTTGTTTGCTATTTTCTCCAGATGGTTCACAGAGATCTTATCCGTAACATGGGCTTCATTCAGAATTTTCATCAATGCCCGACGGTGCTCATCTGAATGGATCAACAATGATAACAATGAGATCTGCGCCGGGGTCTTCCTCAACTGCTCCACAATGGAGTAATCTTGCGCCTTTATTTTCTTTAAAAATTCTTCCGCCTCTTCCTCGGTAACTGGGTTCTTTGTCGCTACTGGATTGGCCCTTCTTAACTCTGCGGGAGCAAAACACCTTCCCGAACGAGTTAACCCCTGTGCCTCACATATTTCCTCCACAACTTCCTTCCCCTTATGCATTACCATTACCTGACTGTAGCTCCATGGCACAACTTTTTCGCGGATTATCGGCAACTGCATTACTGGCCTGATAACAACTGGTCCTGTGCATGCCCCCTTCACGGCTACTGGCTTGCTTGATATCCCTTGCACCGTTACTTTGACTGGATCTGGATTCTTGGCAACATCAAACGAACTCTTCCCTATCATCACCACTGGCTTTCCTTCTACCCTTTCTGACTGTACTACCACTTTTCCACTGATCGACTTTTCTTTCGGACTGACACGGATCATCATTACCGTTTGTGAGGGCTTCTTGAGTTTCCCTCCTTCGTGCACTAGTTCGATCATATGAGCTTTATGGTGTGCCGACAACGGGTTCTGATTGATGTTAGGTGCCTCTGGCTCCTGGACCTCGATCCTATTTGTGTCAATAAGATCTTGTACGACAGTCTTCAACTTCCAACACTTCTCAGTAACATGCCCGGGAGCCCCCGAGAAATATTCACAGCTTACCGAGTGGTCCAGATTTTTGGGAAGGGGATTTGGCAATTTGGGCTCCACAAGACTCAATAGGCCTAACTGCCTCAATTTGTGGAACAGAGTAGTATAGGTTTCTCCCAACGGAGTGAATGTTCTTTGCCTCTGCACCCTTTCATTCCTGAAAGTCTGATTTCCACAGAAACCTGGTCCCGAAGGATTCCTGTAGGCTCTTGGTGGTGGATATATGTTTTGTGGGGGTGGATATGTGTTTTGTGGAGGTGGATATGTATTTTTTGGAGGTGTATATGTATTCTGGGGAGCCAGCGCATGCCAATGCGGGCGAGCCGGAGGATGGGTGTAAGCTTGGGCGTGATAGATAGAGAAATGTGGCTTTTGTGGTAGGTAGTAGGGCCGTGGAGGGCCGTATGGAATGTGTGAGTAATTTGAGTGATGGGGTCTAGGTTGGTAGTGAGGGAGGGACCTCTGGATCTGGACCAAGTACCTGCCTCGAATGTTGCGACATCTTCCCTTTTCTTCTTTCCGAGCGCACCTCTCGTGCCGCTCTGGATGGCCTGAGTGGTTGCTTTAATCGCCGAATAGCTCAGGATTTTGTTGGATTTAAGTCCCTCTTCAATCATACCGCCTATTTTTACTACTTCGTTGAAAGATTTGCCAACTGATGTCACCAGGTGACTGAAGTAAATTGGCTCCAGAGTCTGCAGAAAGTAGTCCACCATTTCCCCCTCTCTCATCGGAGGATCAACTCTTGCTGCCTGCTCTCTCCAGCGGAACCCAAATTCTCGGAAGCTTTCCCCGGGCTTCTTCTCAAGTTTCAGCAATGTGAGACGGTCAGGGACGATCTCAAGGTTGTACTGGAAGTGGCCTGCAAAGGCTTGTGCCAGATCATCCCAGGTGTACCATCTGCTAGGATCCTGTCTTGTGTACCATTACAGTGCAGACCCGCTTAGACTTTGACCAAAATGAGCTATCAACAGCTCATCTTTTCCCCCGGCCCCTCTCATCTTACTACAAAAATCTCGCAGATGTGCCATTGGATCGCCGTGCCCCTCGTACAGATCAAACTTTGGCATCTTGAACCTGCCGATAATTGAATATCGGGGAATGGGCACAAATCTTTGTAGGCCACACTGACTTGGTTGCCTAACCCATGGATATTCCTGAAGGACTTCTCCAGGCTTTTAAACTTTCGAAGCACTTCGTCTTGCTCTGGGCTCTTAGCCGGCTTTTCAGTCTCTACCGAGATCTCGAAGTGAGTATTATAAGTATGAGGCTCGGGTGCTTTGAAGGTTGGTTCAGGGGTAATATTGGTTATCGTGAGCCTGAAACAACGGCTCGTTGGATGATCTTTGCAGCGTGGCTAGTGAGGGTGCCATGAAAATAGGAACATTTGGTGGATGAGGGTTCTGATGGGGTTGTGAAGCTTGGGTGTCATAGGCATTTCTTCCCTGATAGTATTGGTGACTGGGGAAGCTTGTCGAAGGGCCGGGAGGAGGGTATTCCGGCGTGTGTCCTGGTGCGAGAGTGGGAGTAACGGGAGGGTTAGGCACTTTTTGTACCCTAGCTAAGGCCAACTGCATTTCTTTCATCTCCTGTCTCATCTTATCCATTTCCTCCTTCAGCATTCGATTCTCCGTCCTTTCATCCTCGACACTTTGGTCTGAACTAGTCATGCTTTTTAGTATGGGCCCTTTGGATCTTGTTTGGTAATGGTAATCTTCCAGAACGTTCTAACAAACTAACTGGTTCGAAATCTCTGGAAGGAGAACAAACTTGTTAGCGTTTGAGTTTAACACATATTGCAATTTCACGTTGGGGGATGCAATGTTCCTAGGCAGTTTAACCATTTCTAACATGTCTTTGCTTTGACCGCATGCATCATTCTGGCTTACATTGTTTGTGCCTCGTTTAAGTGTTTCTGAAACTTTCTTTATCTCTCTTTTTATTTCTTTCTTTTCCTTTCTTTTATTCACTTTTCCTTTTTCTCTTTTTCTTTTTAGTGGTGGTCGAATCTTATGTGGATTGCCTACATATCATGTCCCCGCATGAATCAGACCGTGCGTAGTTTTGCCACAAGTGCAGAAAATAAAGACACAATTTTTGGATTTTTCAACCTTTACTAGCAAAACGTTTTATTACAAGGCAAAATATTTTTTGAAAGGAAATTGACAGACTTAATACAGATTACAGACTTTACGCCAAAAAAGGAAATACAAACTCTGACGGATAACAGACTCCGAAGACAAGTAAAATACAGACTCAAATTACGAATGTTTCAGAGTTTTGAATTTTGGCGCCCGCGGGGCGTCATTGGGCCTCGCCGCGGGTTTAGGTGTAAGGTTCCTTTCCAGCTATTCCAATTCATACATGATCTGCTTCACAAATATCATCACCGCCGAGAAGAAGGTAGTGCGGGTCATGTTTTCACACTCCCGACATTTCCTGGTAATAGTATGAGCAATAGTCAGGATCTTGTTCCTGGTTCGAACTATCTCTAGGAGTAGGCGTTTTGTCTGATCCCCTTTAGCCTTCAAAACCCGAGAATCATGCAGATGTTGTTTCCGTAACTGCTGTATTTCATCTTCCATCGAAGCCATCAGATTATAGCAGTGTTTACTCTCAGTTTCAAAAGCCTTGGCTTGTTTAGCCGCCTTGCTCTCTAGGGTGGGCACCTTCCTTTTTAGACTGACAATGGTCTTTTCATAATCTTTCCTTGCTTGCTGTAAGTACTGTGTGCGCTCTTTCGTTCTTTTTGCCCATTGTGCCTGGAGTTGTGGTATGGTATCCTTAGATTTCTTCAAATCATCCCAGCACTCACCGATTTCCCTTTTCAATCCTTTTATTAACTGCTCATCCGACCGACTCCTTTGTTGTTTGTCAGCATCTCTCCTCATCTGTCGGATTTGGGCGTTCAACGCCTCATTTTCTTGGGCCAATTTGCTCTTTTCTCCCCGATCGGCATCAACGTGCAGACTATTTTCAAATTTCAGGTCTCTAATCTGTTGCTTCATTTTGCCTATTTCTGCCCTGTAACTTTCTTCTTTAGCCAACCAATCCCACTATTCTTTCGACGCCTGGACAAACTCCTGGAGATGGGGCCTTTTGGCCGGTCTCCCAAACTCGATTTCTTTCCTGAACTAAGCAAGGTATCCCGGCGAAACTTCACCCTTGGACCGATCATGTACACATGTATTGGCTGTTAAGTATTGACACTCGCTCCAATTTTGTCGGATTGCTGCTTCAGGAAACTGTCCGTTGGGCCCGATCTCGACTACTTGGCCACTAAGATCTTCATCTTTCGGAACTATTTAACATCTCCCCAACTGTCTCAAGACTCGATACGGGGCATAGGGCTGAATACTCCGTAGTCCCATCAAAAGGAAATGGGGTCCAACGGCTGGCATATATATGATTTCATCCATAGGCAACCATCCAAATATCCATTCTATTTGGCCCGCAGTGACAGAACGGAGGCGTGCCATCCATTCTGTGACCCCTTCTGGTAAGCTGATTCCGTCAATCCTCGTGGAAAATTCCTCTATGCATGTTTTCTCTGTCGACCCATAACTCATAAATTGAGGACGACGACATAGGTGTTCAATCATCCATATCTGCAGCAACACATTGCACCCCTCAAAAAAGTTTTCCCCAGCTTTGCAGGCTGTGAGAGCGCGGAAGATTTCAGCTACTATCATAGGTGCGAGGGTGCTGTTGGCCTGATTAAGTAAAGTGCTGACAACCCCAGATATTCGTATGTCAATGTTCCCGTCTTTTCTAGGAAACACCAGGAGTCCCAGAAAGGCTACCATGAATGCAAAACACCTATGTTCTTCCCACTTAAGACGGTTTCCTTTGCTACAGATTTTGTTTTCCGGCTTGTTGAACCCCCCATGTGGCCATATCTGTTGTATATAAACCGCAAAGTACAAAAACCAGCTGTCAAGTCTGGATTGTGGACCCCCCCTTCTTATTTTTAAAGATTCCAGGAACCTGTGTACGGTTACGGCCCTTGGAGCGATCAGGTACTGGTGTCTTAGAGGAACCTTGGGACCCCCGATGTATTCGGCTATTTCTTCCAATGTTGGGGTGAGTTCAAAATCCGAGAAGCGAAATACGTTGTGAGTCGGGTCCCAGAATGAGATCAAGGCCTTTATGACATCCCCCCTAGGATTGATCTTCAGCAACCCAGTGAGGCCTCCCAGGTATAGATTGACTGTGTCGCGCCCCGATTCGCCCAAGTCATCCCACCACATGTGCAACTCCAAAGGGATCTTGTTCATAATTGTTACGTGTAAATTCTGACTTGTGCTCATTCTGCACATTTATTTAGGGTAGTTAAGCAAAAATCATGATTCAGTTGACTCAAAGATATCATGGACACTTTTCTCTTTCTTTTTTTTTCATATAAAATAAAACCCGATTTTGCCAATACGGCCTTTCAGCACCCCGGGGTCGAAGATTTAAGGCTGCATTGGTTACCCGGTGAAAACCTAAAAATGACCTCAGGCGTCTGTTCTTGCAAAAACAGCCTTCCAGCGCCCTTTTAGGGACATTCGGCTATTTCTGGCAAAAATGGTGTTGCCCTAATTATTCTCAAATAAAATTCTAATTCTTTTGGCTATTTTCGCAAAAAGTGAAGTTGGACCCGATGGGAGTTGCCTACGTATCTCACACCCTGTGGGAATCAAACTGGCGTAGTTCGGGCCGATAAAACAAAATTCTTTTGAGAACAAGACTCTTTTTCATTGACAAATAAAACTATTATTTTTTTTCCTTTCTTCTCTTTTTTTTTCATTTTCTCAAAAATTCGGCAGAGTTTCGGCATTATTTGGATCTTGGTTTTTTTCAAAACAGGCGATTAACTCTCCTTAACCCTCATACTGCTATTTCGCTTTCCTCAAAAAAAGTCGGTCAGCATGCAAGTCCAAAGCAAATAAATGCACAAGTAGCAAGTAAGATGCATCAGGATGGTCATTTTCATTTTTTGGTACATCTGTCCTAGACAGACCCAACCCCTGTGTTGAGCCTCCAAAGTCAAATGCACGTGATACAAACAAACGTTCCTACTAGGGATCTGGCATGAAGCTGAGTTATTCTAGGTTCATAACCTGGGTATTTGTTCTAGACTGTGTACCCGAGCGGACAACTCGAGTCGAGGAGGGGGCTACGTACCGGGAACCAAAAGGCCATCCGGCTTAGTAACTTGTCCGGCCTCTTTCTTATTTTAGGGTATGACACTAAAAGAATAGGGAGTCTCAACCAGTAAGCACATCCCCGGAGGTAAGAAGAGAAG
Source organism: Nicotiana sylvestris (assembly GCF_000393655.2). Classification (NCBI taxonomy): domain Eukaryota; kingdom Viridiplantae; phylum Streptophyta; class Magnoliopsida; order Solanales; family Solanaceae; genus Nicotiana; species Nicotiana sylvestris. Next base: position 177,129,296 of record NC_091060.1, on the reverse strand, counting down.
GGTTTCAGCACAGTTTTTATACAGTTCAGATAATATCAAAGCGGTAAAAGCATCATTTAATACATTAGGCCCAAACATGTAACAAAATAAGATAAAGCCAAATATAACAATTTATCTAAGATCGAATTATGAACCCGGAACCAGAGATTCTGGGTTTATATCCCCAGCAGAGTCGCCAGAGCTGTCACACCTTCTTTTTCACCCGTGCCCGCAGGGGCGTAGGGGGAGTTTTTCCAATTAAAGGACAATCGAAACGGGAGAAGGTGTTAGGCATTCCTGAGTTCCGTGATTCTAGCACGGTCGCTCAACTGTCATATTCAGCTTATTTATCTGATTTTAATACATGTTGAACCTATGTGCAAATTTTAACTGTTTACCGCTTTTATTATTATCATTTTTAACGAGAATTGCAACGTCGTGAAAATATATCTTGAACCACGTCACATCAATGCACCCGTGGTTATTGACGCATTTCAACTCCGTTGAGATTTGGATTTGGGTCACATAAATATGCACCCGAGTTTAAGAAAGTAATGTTATTTAAAGTACGCGCCTAAAGAGACTAACGCGGGGTTATTTTGGGAAATGGTCGTGAAGTTCGCTAAGCGGCCGATCCCGAGTTCTAAGTAATTAATACATACATTTGTGAGGGCCCCGCAATCTGTGCATTTTATTTGGCGAGACTCATCTCGTTTATTTAAAAGGACGATCCTAAAGCGACTATGATTTTCTATTTAATATCATTGTCTCTAATAATAATAAAAACTTAGTTGGTTTATGAACTACTATATTAAAAAAAAACTGCGTGTTTAAAATGCCCAATTTTGGGGCCTTTGATCAAAGCATCGGGCTAGCAAGCATGTCAGAGGCCTAAGGGGGGTGGGCTTGTTACCAAACTCGAATGATCCGTACAATTGGGCCACGGCATGGCCCAGATTGCTCATATTAACTTAAACGATCCTAAATGAAGTTTCTACGTCACTAGTTTAATACCAATTCACTAATTCATTACCTATTGTAATTAAAACGAATTAATAATGCGCTGAAAGCAGGTGAACAACTCGTAAAATGATTTTATATTTCCAAAATGTGCAATTGACACCCCAACTCTGTTTTTAACTAACGGATCAGCCTACGTCTTATGCCACTGCCATCCTAACATCTAGTTCGACATTTACATGACTGCTATTACCAATTTGAACAACGGCCCTTAATGCAAGCACAATATCACAGGTTCCAAAGTAGAATGCTAACTCCAGTTATTTCTAGCTTTAAGTGTTTAAACTGAACACACGCACTAAACTAACTAGCTAATGCCTACAGTCGACGCTTTAACCGAATTCCAATACTATTTTCATTCTACACTTTCCTTTTCCTTTCAATTGATGTGGTACTTTCCAGAATTAACCATTGGCATAAAAATGACATTCAAACTTAGTCGAACAGAATCCAATGATCCAGTAATCTAACAGTCACGGTCCCAATTAATTTAACAGCCCAACAAGCTCATTTTTAACTACATGAATCAGTTACCAGATGCTAACATATTTCAGTATGAACTATATTAAAAAAAATTCTCATACAACTCCATTTCAGTCCACTTACTACATACTAACAGGGATCTATATACTAACAACAAGATTGAGTAATTTAAATACATCAGTCATATAGAAACCAAAACAAAATTTCAACTCTTCACGTATATTCAAACTCCATGTTTTCAGCTTACAAATGCCAAAGTTACAGTTGTGTACCTGGAAATCAGTTACAATGGAAGAAAAAGAGATCAGCCACAGCAATACAACAGTAGCAGCAACAAACAATAACACCAACAGGTTGACAGTCAACAGCAACAAACAGGGCCAAGCTCAAGACCAAACCACAGTCGCAAAGCCCAGGAAGAAAGAAGCTTAACCAAAATACTAAATCTACTAGGAATTAGACTAGACAGTCATAGAACACCTTTCAACAATCAGATAATACCCAGCAACCCTCAAATAAATCACCAAATTCCTTCAAGTGTCCTGAACACCCAAGTACAGAACAGGAACAGAGAGATTTGAACTATTTCTGCTCTTGCAATCAATGCAACAGTGTGAGCTGATTGTCTAAAACACTCTCTCAAGCTCTCTTAAGGTTCTAAAGTGTAGAAGAATTTAGTTTTTAAAAGCTCTCAGGACAACTGATCCTCAAATCTCTCTATGAGTTCCAGTTCTCAGAAAAATGATTCAAGAAGGGAAACTCTCTCAAAGACTAAAAAAGAACCCCCTCACACTGTGTAAAGCTCCTCTTATTTATAGCCAAACTTTATTAACTTTTCAGCTCTTAGGAGCATTAAGCTAATTAAGAAAGTATTTCTGCCCATGATATTCCTCCTCCACTACTACATGTTTTGTTCTCTTTTTAATTCACTTGTTCTCCACTACCCTTGTCTTTTCTTTATTTAAATTCAAATAGGTATGGGCACCTATTTCTTAATCCACTTCCTTTAAACCTTCCCCTACCATTATGTCTTGTTCCCCATTAGCACTAAATAAATGCATTAGTTTAATGTTAATTAGTACTTACTGGACAGAACACTTAAACTGACCATTTTTAACCTTTTCAATTCCCAAATTACCCCCTTAACCCCTGTGTATTATCCTACCTCAACCCCTTTCAATCTGTACCAAATCCATCAACTATAACCAATTCAACTTATCAAATTCAATCAGTAATTCAAATTAGAACTCAGGTCAGATCAAATAGCATAAAAATAAAGACCAATGCATTTGAACAAAATCATATTGAACTATCAAGGTCAAATTTCAGACCATGATTGACACATATACATGGGAATGACTAACTATGTTCACAATTCTAAATCAAAAAAATGAATGAAATACTGTCACATACTGGATGAACATAACTAAATTTATATGTAAAATGATGAACAACAAAACAAACAAGGAATTAGACATCACAGAAAGTGAGATCATTTGGACTAGTAATACTAGTAACAATTACAAGACTAAACACAGTTTTTAGGCAAGAACATTACGGGCACTGACCCTTACAACCAAACTAAAAAGACAAACATACTTAAACAATGCAACAAATGCCAATTAACCAAGACGAGAAAACCTGCACCAGAAAAAGATCCGAAAGAGGAGGATGATTAATTGACAAACATAACAAGGAAACCTAATTAGGCAAATAACAAACAATAATCAAAGAAGAAAAAGGAAAAGAGGAGAAATACCTCAAAAATCAGAAACCCAAATGAACCCCATTCTCATTGACACTTCCTTTTGAAATTTTGAAGCCAAAACGGACCTTAATCGAGTGTTCTCGACTGAGAACACTCGACTAAAGTCGGTTAAGACCTCAAACCTTTAACCTCGTACACAGTCTAAAGTTGGTTCCTCTAGGGTTTGCCTTGGATCTGAAATTCGAACGGCACTAACAAGATTTGGACAGAACCTGGGTGGGATTTGGGGTGAGGGAGTTAAGGAGGTTACTGGGTGTTAGTTAGGGATGATTTGGGAGGTGGCGCCGCCACCAGAGAATCTTGTGGCGGCGCTAAGGTTTGGACCTTCGAATGAATATTCAAAACGCTTGGGCTTGATTCGAAGGGAAATGAGTATGGGACTAGAACGAGGAAGACTTGGGGAAGCTGTGGTGTGAAATTGGAGGCCATTGACGAGATAGGGTTCCGACCTGATTTTCGATCTAATATTCGAAGCACACGACTGGGATTCGAGGGATAAGAGTTAGGGATTCGAAATGGGGAGGTCGAGGGGAATTAATGGTGAGAAGATGGGGTCGTTTGGACCACTGGAACCGCCGTTAGGCGATTTCTGGTGGGCAAAGCACGGTGGTTGAAGGCGGCGGGTGTTTGGGGCCTGACTCTAGGTCAGAGACGAAGGCGAAGGGGGGTATGGCTTTGGGGTGGGGTATGGTTTGAAATATATATATGAAAGGGTGGGATGAATCCAGGCCGTTCGATCTGATGGGATCAATGGCTTGGATTCGTTCATAAATAAAACGACGTCGCTTTGTTTACCCTTGAGACCGGATCGGTCTTGGATGGGAATGGGTCGGGTGACGGAGGAGTTGATCTGGACCGTTGATCAAGTGAGATCAACGACCCAGATTGAGAGTGACAAAAACGATGTCATTTGGACGGTCGTATTGCCAGCCTAATTGGACCAGGTGAAAAGGGCATCGATTTGGGCATGTGGAACTTGGCCTGGTCCGAGTTTCTTCTCATCATTTTTCATTTTTCTTTCCTTTTTTTCCCAAAACCTAAAAAAAATCCTAAATTAAATTCTAAAAACCAAATTAACTTAAATAACATTAGGTTAAGTACAAAATCACACAGTTAAACATAAAAATATAAAAATGCATATTTTTATGATTTTCCAATTATTGCCGAATAATTTATGATTTTAACCCTAGAAATTATAAAATTGAATCCTAGACGTATTCTTTATATTTTTCATTTTATATAAACCAATGATTAATTAATTCTAAAAAATGCAAGACTAATTCCTAAATGCACATGCACCTACATTATTTTTTTGTATTTTCCCTTGATTAGAATAAAATAAACATGCCCAGAAAAATACAAATAAATCACAAACAACTCAAAACTATTTTATTTTGAATTTTCTGGGAGTCGTTTTCGCATGGCAAAAATCACGTGCTCACACCCATGGTACTCAGGTTTCCAAAGAAAATGCATCCCAACTGGAACAAAAGCTACTGAAGTTCCAAGAGGAACTTGATCATGTTCAGAATCTGGAAAATCTATCATTTTCTCTCACCACTCCGGATGTCAACTTCCCAAATGCACAAAATCCCACACCTCCACAAAAATATCCCAAAGCAACAAAATCATCCCGCTCCTCACCACCACTACAACACCTGCTATACTTCAAACAACACTTCACTACTCATCCCAGAACCCTTAAACTCCACAAATGACCACTTCCACACCAATCATAACACCCCAATCTATGTGGAGACTATGCCACACTCTACCCTACCCGTCTCAAACACACCCGAGTCTGATGATAAAGACTCATTCATCAGGAACCTGGATGAAGAACTTAAGAAATTGACTAGTCGAATTCAAGGCGTTGAAGGAAGTAAGGGAATTGAAGGGCTGAACTACGAAGATCTTTGCATAGAACCCAATGTCGAACTGCCCGAGGGGTACAAACCTCCAAAGTTCGAAATGTTTGATGGCACAGGGGATCCAAGAGTCCATTTGAGAACTTATTGTGACAAGCTGGTCGGAGTAGGGAAATATGAGAGAATCCGCATGAAGTTGTTTATGAGGAGTTTGAAGGGAGATGCTATGTCTTAGTACATTAGTCAGGATCCGAAGAAGTGGTCAAATTAGGTAAGCATGGCGTCCAACTTCATGGACAAGTTTAGGTTCAACACCGAGAATACACCGGATGTGTTTTATATTCAGAATCTAAAGAAGAAACCTACAGAAATATTTCGCGAGTATACTACTTGCTGGAGGTCAGAAGCTGCTAAGGTCAGACCTGCCTTAGAGGAGGAACAAATGAACAAATTCTTTGTTCGGGCTCAAGACTCGCAGTATTATGAACGACTAATGTTGATTGAGAGCTATAAATTTTCTGACATTATCAAGCTGGGTGAAAGGATCAAAAAGGGCATCAAAAGCGATATGGTTACGAACTTCGAGGCCTTGCAAGCTACAAATAAGGCTTTGCAGTCTGGTGGCGTGTCCAAGAAAAAGGACGTAGGGGCTGGTATTGTTCAATGTGATTGCCCGAGGGGCTGGTACCGTTCAATGTGATTTCCCGAGGGGCTAGTATTGTTTTGAGATATTGTCCGAGGGGCAGAGTTGTTGACATTAAGCCCGATGGGCGAACCTTTATGTATTTATCTTTCATATTTACCAGTCATTTACCTGTTAAACTATGTTATTTGTGCATGAGGGGTGGATTTCTGTGTTTATCTGCACTAACTGTTTTGCATTCATTTGCATACTGTTGAAAAATCCATTTTCGAAGAAGTTTAAATTGAGCTAAGATGTTTAAAGAGATTTTACAGCTTCACTGCTTTCTTACTGGTTTTTGAACTGCTTCTATACAACATCTTGGTATGCTTTACGTGATTTCTTACCATTCAGACTTTAGTTATGATTATTACTCACTGAGTTGGAGTACTCACTTTACTCCCTGCACCTTGTGTGCAGATCCAGGTATTTATACATCCGGTAGAGGGTTTTGGCTGATCAGAGGTAGAGTCATCGGAATTTAGCAAGGTAGCTGCCGGTGTTCGCAGCACTGCTTCTCTCTCTCTTCATTCATTAGTATGTATTTTTACACTCAGACTTTCAGTTGTATTTATATCCTAGTAGATGCTCGTGACTTGTGACACCCCGGTTAGGGCTGTGTCGGGTTGGACTTTCCGCATTGTTAACGATATTTTCGCTATTTAGGATTGTTTAAATCATGTTTAGACTATTTTTATGTTGACTAACTACTTTAAAAGTTGAGTTGGGTTGAACTGCCTGGCCTTGTCTTCACGAGAGGCACCATCACGACCGGGTTCGGGGTTAGGGTCATGACATCTGAATTCTGCATATTCAACTTCATATAGAAATTATACCTATAAGATTGTTCAATTCTGCATATTCCATTACATCTAGATACCATGCTCGTAGGTTTAAAACAAATTCTGCATCTAGATACTATGTCTATAAGGTTTGAAAAGACAATCAGCAATGTATAGAAAGCATGCCTATAGGGCTTTCTAATAAAAATCTGATTCACCCAGTAATAATGGCTACTATCAGCCGCAGGAATTTTAATCAATTTGTTAAATCCCGCCTCTCTTTTAACAATTTGATTCTATCACTTAGCAAGTTTAACGAGTATGCATTCAAAACAGTTTACTTCGAGCCTTGTTGTTTCCTTGTTTTCTGAATCTAGTAGATACCATGCCTATAGGATCCTTGTCCAACACTTAGGCAAGCCTTAGGGTAATAATTATAAACTGAATCTGCTTCTGTTAGTAATTACAACCAGTAGGCAGGCCTGATTCGGACTTCTTATTTGAGTTATGTGATAAGCTAAAACTGTCTCAATAATTTCCTCTCACTCGTCTTTAATACCTTTTAAAATCAGACCTAAAACAATATGTGTAAGTCATGCTAATTGCGTGCTTCTTTGTTTAAGGAGGTATATCTGAGCCTCTGTTTGTTATATGCTTTCCCCCAATTTGCAATATGTGTTTTTGTATGTCGCCTTAGAGTTTTACCTTTGAAACTACAAATAATCCTAAAACCCCTCCCCTTTAGGATTAGTAATCCTAAATGCCTCTGGGACTAATAGGACTAGGACGGGTAATAACATGTAATAGTAATCGCGACTAATCCACGCTTTAAATACCTTGACGAGGTGGGAAGGGTAGATATGGATATGATGACCATGTGATAATGTCACGTGTAGCCCTTCATTGAGGAGTGATTACCGGACATTGTATGGGGTGATCCATATTATTAATAAACCTAGGACCCTCCTTCCCTTATTTCTTAATTTCTTTTATCATTTCAACTCCTTCTTTTAACAAATCAGCTTTCTTTTCTAATTGCTCTTCCGAACTTTGTTTATTTTTTTTAGCCTTTATATGTGAAATCCCCTCTTATTTGAGCCTTATTTGTCTACATGTTAATTGCACCAAATTCACAATAATTGTCCGGCCGGGAACCACACTAGTGGATTCTGAGGGGTGCTTAACACCTTCCGCGTGGAATAATTCAAGCTCTTACCCTATTTCTGGCTACTCCAATCAAACCCTCTTGGTGTCCTAATGCACCCTAATCATTAGGCGGTGACTTTTCAAATCAAACTCAATTCCCAAAAGGAATGAGTTGTCCCTCCAAATGTTATAAACCCGATTCCGCGAGGAAAAAGGGGGCGCGATAGCGTGGCGACTCTGTTGGGGACTTTTTGGCTTTTACCATTTCAGACTATTATTGTGAGTTTATGCTTCTTTATGCGCAATTATCTATTTATTTCTTTCAAGTATTCAATTTTCTTTTCGATTGCAAAACTGACTTGTCTTTTGTTTCTTTCCTTTATTACTTTCTTTTAAGGCTTTCCCTTACTACTGCTTTAAATTATGAAGAACTGTTATATTTACTGCTTTTCTAACGTGCAAATACATGACAACCTACTTTAATTGTCGCATAATCATGCTCAACATCATATTCCACTCGTTCCAAACAAAATACCATAGCAACGCTTATAATGAGTGGTTGCGCTCTTCCAATATTATCACCCCTAAATCCGGAAAATGTGTATTTGCGATAAAACCAGTCGATCAACGGTATAGTCGACGGTTCCGTGCCTTTCCCCCTTGAGTTGTCCGCTCAAGGGTACCAGTATAAAACCCCATAGAAACCTTACTTTGTTTAACTGTGCATGCATCATGGTCAAACCTAGCCGAGTCAGTTATGTTGTCCGCATAATGACTCTTTAAGATAGCCTTGTCCAAAGTCCATTGGGTTTCCCCAAACCCAAACGGACACTACCGCGTTCTGTGCATTTATTTGGAGAACTAAATGCTTTTATGCTAAATGTTGATGTTAAATAGTCTAGTCTGGCGGGGGTAAGGGCCTAACCTTGTTTGTCTTGCAGAAAATGAAGAACGGGGTTCCCAGTTTCGATATGGTTAGCACGTCCCCACTCTTGCTAGACTGGTGGAGGAGTCTTCCATCAGATGACCAAATCAATGAGTGGAAATAGAGGGTCGCCAGAGCTAGCGAAAAGTTGGAATATCTGGAATACAGTCTGCTGGAATTAAAAGGAAAAGTGAGGAAGAGAGTCACCGACTGCCAGAACGCTGAGGGAAACGAAGGAGAGCACCTGGAAAAGGCATTTTTATTGGTGAACCTACGCGAACTGGAGGATTTGATCAACGAGAGCATTCAACCTGAGGAAGGTCCTTATGGGACCAAATAGATGGAAGTTTTCTTTTAAGAAATGTAATAAGGCCAATGGCCATTAGTGACTTTATTTCCTGTTATTTAGTGTCGATTTGGGATTCGTTTATTTTTAATCAATAAAATGAGGCATTTAGCATTCTAAGTTCTCCAAATCAACTTGTTGCTAGGCCTATCTCGGGCACAAAGAGGTTCCCAAATAGGACACGATTTATATTCTTGCACTATGTGTTTAAATATCGCAACATTTTTTTATAATCCTTACTAACTTGTTACCTTTTTGTTTATTTATTCCCCTCCCTAAATGTTAGTTCGTGCACTCTGGCAACATCATTTTATTCCATGAGATCAAGGGGTCCTCCACCCACTCCTCCTCTTAGTCCTATCAGAAACAAGAACAAAGGAAAGATGGAAGATCTGAACAAGACCAGAAAGGAGAACTCAACTGAACGAGTAGAGGTCACTCATGCCTATGGTACTCGGGTTTCCAAAGAAAATGCATCCCAACACGAACAAAAGTTGCTGAAGTTCCAAGAGGAACTTGATCAGTTCAAAATCTGGCAAATCTATCATTTTCTCTCACCACTCCGAATGTCAACTTCCCAAATGCTTAAAATCCCACACCTCCACAAATATATCCCAAAGCAAAAAAACCATCCCGCTCCTCACCACCACTACAACAGCTGTTGTACTTCAAACAACGCTCCACTACTCATCCCAGAACCCTTAAACTCCACAAATGACCACTTCCATACCAATCATAACACCCCCATCTATGTGGAGACTATGCCACACTCTACCCTACCCATCTCAAACACACCCGAATCTGATGATAAAGACTCGCTCATCAGGAACCTGGCTGAAGAACTTAAGAAATTGACTAGTCGAATTCAAAGCGTTGAAGGAAGTAAGGGAATTGAAGGGCTGAACTATAAAGATCTTTGCATAGAACCCAATGTCGATTTGCCTGAGGGGTACAAACCTCCAAAGTTCGAAATGTTTGATGGTACAGGGGATCCAAGAGTCCATTTGAGAACTTATTGTGACAAGCTGGTCGGAGTAGGGAAAGACGAGAGAATCCGCATGAAGCTGTTCGTGAGGAGTTTGAAGGGAGATGCTATGTCTTAGTACATTAGTCAGGATCCGAAGAAGTGGTCAAATTGGGTAAGCATGGCGTCCGACTTCATGGACAGGTTTAGGTTCAACACCGGCAATGCACCGGATATGTTTTATATTCAGAATCTAAAGAAGAAACCTACAGAAATATTTTGCGAGTATACTACTCGCTGGAGGTCAGAAGCTGCTAAGGTCAGACCTGCCTTAGAGGAGGAACAAATGAACAAATTCTTTATTCGGGCTCAAGACCCGTAGTATTATGAACGACTAACGTTGATTGAGAGCCATAAGTTTTCTGACATTATCAAGCTGGGTGAAAGGATCAAAGAGGGCATCAAAAGCGATATGGTTATAAACTTCTAGGCCTTGCAATCTACAAATAAGGCTTTGCAGTCTGGTGGCGTGTCCAAGAAAAAGGACGTAGGGGTTGGTATTGTTTTATGTGATTGCCCGAGGGGCTGGTACCGTTCAATGTGATTGCCCGAGGGGCTGGTATTGTTTTGAGATATTTTCCGAGGGGCAGAGTTGTTGACATTGAGCCCAAGGGGCGAACCTTTATGTGTTTATCTTTCATATTTACCTGTCATTTACCTGTTAAACTATGTTATTTGTGCCTGAGGGGTGGATTTCTATGCTTATCTGCACTAACTGTTTTGCATTTATTTGCGTACTATTGAAAAATCCATTTTCAAAGAAGTTTAAATTGAGCTAAGATGTTTAAAGATATTTTACAACTTTACTGCTTTCTTACTGGTTTTTGAACTGCTTCTATGCAGCATCTTGGTATGCTTTACGTGATTTCTTACCATTCAGACTTTAGTTATGATTATTACTCACTGAGTTGGAGCACTCACTTTACTCTCTGCACCTTGTGTGCAGATTCAGGTATTTATACACCCGATAGTGGGTTTTGGCTGATCAGAGGTAGAGTCATCGGAGTTTAGCAAGGTAGTTGCCGGTGTTCGCAGCACTGCTTCTCTCTCTCTTCATTCATTAGTATGTATTTGTACACTCAGACTTTCAGTTTTATTTATATCCTAGTAGATGCTCGTGACTTGTGACACCCCGGTTAGGGCTATGTCGGGTTGGACTTTCCGCATTGTTAACGATATTTCCGCTATTTAGGATTGTTTAAATCATGTTTAGACTATTTTTATGTTGACTAACTGCTTTAAAAGTTGAGTTGGGTTGAACTGTCTGGCCTTGTCTTCACGAGAGGCACCATCACGACCGGGTTCGGGGTTAGGGTCGTGACATCTGAATTCTGCATATTCAACTTCATATAGAAATTATACCTATAAGATTGTTCAATTCTGCATATTCCATTACATCTAGATACCATGCTCGTAGGTTTAAAACAAATTCTGCATCTAGATACTATGTCTATAAGGTTTGAAAAGACAATCAGCAATGTATAGAAAGCATGCCTATAGGGCTTTCTAATAAAAAATCTGATTCACCCAGTAATAATGGCTACTATCAGTCGCAGGAATTTTAATCAATTCGTTAAATCCCGCCTCTCTTTTAACAATTTGATTCTATCACTTAGCAAGTTTAACGAGTATGCATTCAAAACAGTTTACTTCGAGCCTTGTTGTTTCCTTGTTTTCTGAATCTAGTAGATACCATGCCTATAGGATCCTTGTCCAACACTTAGGCAAGCCTTAGGGTAATAATTATAAACTAAATCTGCTTATGTTAATAATTATAAAACAGTAGGCAGGCCTGATTCGGACTTCTTATTTGAGTTATGTGATAAGCTGAAACTGTCTCAATAATTTCCTCTCACTCGTCTTTAATACCTTTTAAAATCAGACCTAAAACAGTATGTGTAAGTCATGCTAATTGCGTGCTTCTTTGTTGAAGGAGGTATATCTGAGCCTCTGTTTGTTATATGCTTTCCCCCAATTTGCAATATGTGTTTTTGTATGTCGCCCTATAGTTTTACCTTTGAAACTACAAGTAAGCCTAATACCCCTCCCCTTTAGGATTAGTAGTCCTAAATGCCTCCGGGACTAATAGGACTGGGACAGGTAATAACATGTAATAGTAATCTTGACTAATCCGCGCTTTAAATACCTTGACGAGGTGGGAAGGGTAGATATGGATATGATGACCATGCGATAATGTCACGTGTAGCCCCTCATTGAGGAGTGATTTCCGGACATTGTGTGGGGCGATCCATATTATTAATAAACCTAGGACCCTCTTTCCCTTATTTCTTAATTTCTTTTATCATTTCAACTCCTTCTTTTAACAAATCAGCTTTCTATTCTAATTGCTCTTCCGAACTTTGTCTATTTTTTTAGCCTTTATATGTGAAATCCCCTGTTATTTGAACCTTATTTGTCTACATGTTAACTGCATCAAATTCACAATAATTGTCTGGCCGGGAACCACACTAGTGGATTCTGAGGGGTGCTTAACACCTTCCGCATGGAATAATTTCAAGCCCTTACCCAATCTCTGGTTACTCAAATCAAACCCTCTTGGTGTCCTAATGCACCATAATCACTAGGCGGCGACTCTTCAAATCAAACCCAATTCCCAAAAGGAACGAGTTGTCCCTCCAAATGTCATAAACCCGATTTCGCGAGAAAAAAAGGGGCGCGACAGCGTGGCTACTCTGTTGGGGATTTTTTGTCTTTTACCATTTCAGACTATTATTGTGAGTTTATGCTTCTTTATGCGCAATTATCTGTTTATTTCTTTCAAGCATTCAATTTTCTTTTCGATTGCAAAACTGACTTGTCTTTTGTTTCTTTCCTTTATTACTTTCCTTTACTGCTTTCCCTTACTACTGCTTTAAATTATGAAGAATTGTTGTATTTACTGCTTTCCTAACGTGCAAATATGTGACAACCTACTTTAATTGTTGCATAATCATGATCAACATCATATTCCACTCGTTCCAAACAAAATACCATAGCAACGCTTATAATGAGTGGTTGCGCTCTTCCGATATTATCACCCCCTAAATCCGGAAATGTGTATTTGCGATAAAACCAGTCGATCAACGGTGTAGTCGACGGTTCTGTGCCTTTTCCTCTTGAGTTGTCCGCTCAAGGGTACCAGTATAAAACCCCATAGAAACCTTACTCTGTTTAACTGTGCATGCATCATGGTCAAACCTAGCCGAGTCAGTTATGTTGTCCGCATAATGACTCTTTAAGATAGCCTTGTCCAAAGTCCATTGGGTTTCCCCAAACCCAAACGGACACTACCGCGTTCTGTGCATTTATTTGGAGAACTAAATGCTTTTATGCTAACTGTTGATGTTAAATAGTCTAGTCTGGCGGGGGTAAGGGCCTAACCTTGTTTGTTTTGCAGAAAATAAAGAACGAGGTTCCCAGTTTTGGTATGGTTAGCATGTCCCCACTCTTGCTAGACTGGTGGAGGAGTCTTCCATCAGATGACCAAATCAATGAGTGGAAAGAGAGGGTCGCCAGAGCTAGCGAAAAGTTGGAATATCTGGAATACAGTCTGCTGGAATTAAAAGGAAAAGTGAGGAAGAGAGTCACCGACTGCCAGAACGCTGAGGGAAATGAAGGAGAGCACCTGGCAAAGGCATTTCTACTGGTGAACCTACACGAACTGGAGGATTTGATCAACGAGAGCATTCAACCTGATGAAGGTCCTTCTGGGCCCAAATAGATGGGAGTTTTCTTTTAAGAAATGTAATAAGGCCAGTGACCATTAGTGACTTTATTTCCTGTTATTTAGTGTCGATTTGGGATTCGTTTATTTTTAATCAATAAAATGAGGCATTTAGCATTCTAAGTTCTCCAAATCAACTTGTTGCTAGGCCTACCTCGGGCACAAAGAGGTTCCCAAATAGGACACAATTTACATTCTTGCACTATGTGTTTAAATATCGCAACATTTTTTTATAATCCTTACTAACTTGTTACCTTTTTGTTTATTTATTCCCCTCCCTAAATGTTAGTTCGTGCACTCTGGCAACATCATTTTATTCCATGAGATCCAGGGGTCCTCCACCCACTCCTCCTCTTAGTCCAATCAGAAACAAGAACAAAGGAAAGATGGAAGATCTGAACAACACCAGAAAGGAGAACTCAACTGAACGGGTAGAGGTCACTCATGCCTATGGTACTCAGGTTTCCAAAGAAAATGCATCCCAACTGGAACAAAAGTTGCTGAAGTTCCAAAAGGAACTTGATCAGGTTCAGAATCTGGCAAACCTATCATTTTCTCTCACCACTCCGGATGTCAACTTCCCAAATGCTCAAAATCCCACACCTTCACAAAAATATCCCAAAGCAACAAAGCTATCCCGCTCCTCACCACCACTACAACACATGCTATACTTCAAACAACGCTCCACTACTCATCCCAAAACCCTTAAACTCCACAAATGACCACTTCCACACCAATTATAACACCCCCATCTATGTGGAGACTATGCCACACTCCACCCTACCCGTCTCAAACACACCCGAGTCTGATGATAAAGACTCGCTCATCAGGAACCTGGCTGAAGAACTTAAGAAATTGACTAGTCGAATTCAAGGCGTTGAAGGAAGTAAGGGAATTTAAGGGTTGAACTATGAAGATCTTTGCATAGAACCCAATGTCGAACTACCCGAGGGGTACAAACCTCCAAATTTCGAAATGTTTAATGGTACAAGGGATCCAAGAGTCCATTTGTGAACTTATTTTAACAAGCTGGTCGGAGTAGGGAAAGACGAGAGAATACGCATGAAGCTGTTCATGAGGAGTTTGAAGGGAGATGCTATGTCTTAAGTACATTAGTCAGGATCCGAAGAAGTGGTCAAATTGGGTAAGCATGGCGTCCGACTTCATGGACAAGTTCAGGTTCAACACCGAGAATGCACCGAATTTGTTTTATATTCAGAATCTAAAGAAGAAACCTACAGAAATATTTCGCGAGTATACTACTCGCTGGAGGTCAGATGCTGCTAAGGTCAGACCTGCCTTAGAGGAGGAACAAATGAACAAATTCTTTGTTCGGGCTCAAGACCCACAATATTATGAACGACTAATGTTGATTGAGAGCCATAAATTTTTTGACATTATCAAGCTGGGTGAAAGGATCGAAGAGGGCATCAAAAGCGATATGGCTACAAACTTTGAGGCCTTGCAAGCTACAAATAAGGCTTTGCGGTCTGGTGGCGTGTCCAAGAAAAAGGACGTAGGGGCCGTAATGGTTGCACAGAGAACCAAATCTCCTATCAAATACCAAACTTACCCAATACCTCTACTCACATATCAACCAACTTCGAACTACCAAGCACCATCACCCGCATACCTAGCTCTACCACCCACTTATCGATCACCTCTACCTCCTACATATCAGCCTACTTCACCCAGATATTCCCAACCCGCACATATTTACCAAGCCTACAATACTCAACCATCCCGTTATCAATCACCTCCTACACGCCAAAACTTTCCTAGACCTCGACCAAATTTCAATCATAGACCTCCTAAATAATACACAACCATTGATGAACCTATTGACCAGTTGTGCGAAAGACTCAAAGCTGCTGGTTACATCACCCATATCCCTGCGTTAACCCCTGAGAACCCTTCTCAGTGGGTTAATCCAAACAAATCCTGTGCATACCATTCCGGCATGAAAAGACACACCATCGACGAATGTCGCTCTTTGAAAGACAAAATCCAGGCTTTGATTGACAACAAGATTATTGTGGCAAAGGAACCCGCTCCGAATGTCCGCAATAACCCGCTGCCAGACCACAAGGGTCGAGGCGTTCACATGATTAATATAGAGGATGATTGGGATCCCGAGGGACGATCGGTTTGATCACAGAAGGTGATGACCCAAAGAAACCAATAGTTACTCTTAGCCCGATCGTGGTCCAGATTCAGCTCTCTAGGGACGTTGAGGTAAATATTTCAGTACCACTGGAATTTGAAACAATGTCATCTACAAAGACACCAGCGCCAATTGAGGTTGAATTCGTGTCTCCAGCAAATGCACCTGTACCATTGGAAGTTGCAGTTTTACCACCCAAGGAACATGCTCCATTCGGAGTGAAGATAGCCAATCCAATCCCAGTGGTGATGTCGACCATGACACCATTCCACACAAAGGCTATACCATGGGTCTATACAGCTGAGGCAAGGAGGAAAGGCAAGGTTAGGTTCGAGGAAACTGTTGCCGCACAGGGTATGACGAGAACTGGTAGGATCTATACCTCAGAACACCTAGCTGAGTCAAGAAAGCAGGCCTCCAATCGGTCACCCATCATTGAGACAGGTCCAGACAATCATTGGAGAAAGATACTGGCTAAGGAATACTCGGTTATCGACCAGTTGAACAAAACACCGGCGCAGATCTCCATACTTGCTTTGCTACAAAATTCTGAGGCACACAAGAATGCTCTGTTGAAGGTGCTGAGTGAAGCATACGTGCCAAACAACATTACTGGCGGAGAAATGGCTAACATGGTCGGACATGTATTGGAGAGTCACAAAATTACTTTTCATGAGGATGAGCTACCGCCTAAAGGGTTGGGGCACAACAAAGCACTACACATCATTGTGCAATGCGAGGATTACTTTATCACTAGGATACTGATTGATGGGGGTTCCAGCCTCAACATTTGTCCACTGGTAACACTCAAGAAATTGGGCAAAGGATTGCACGAGATAAAGGATGGAGCTATCAACGTGAAAGCCTTTGACGGCTCCCAAAGATCCACCATTGGGGAGATTAGTTTGTATTTGCAAATGGGGCCAACTTGGTTCGATATTGACTTCCAAGTGATAAACGTACCGACATCTTACAATCTGCTGCTGGGACGACCATGGATTCATGCTGCTGGGGCTGTGGCATTGACACTACATCAGGTAGTGAAATCCGAATGGAACCATCAAGAGGTAATCATTCACGGCGATGGAAGCAATCCTATATACAGTCGCCAGACCATTCTGTCAATCGAAAGAAGAAGGAAGCTAGGAGGAGAAACTTACCATCACATCGAAAGGGTGAATGCTGTTGACAAAGATAAATGGTGGGATAACAAGATCGAGAGTATACTGAATTGGTGTGGGTACGAACCTGGCAAAGGGCTCGGTAAAAACCTCCAAGGAATCGCTAAGCCCGTAAAACTCAAGAAACATAGGACCACCTTTGGTCTGGGATATGAGTACACCTGGGAGGAATTTAACCACTGGTCGCCACCATAGCGCGGTCCTTAGTATCAACTAGAGCAGCCAGCACCACACTTGGAGCGGACTTTCCAACCGGCCAGTGTTATCTATGGGTCAGAAAAAGAAGAAGCACTTGCAGTGGTGAGGACTTTGTTCCTAGAAGACAATGACATGGACTG
The DNA here is from genome assembly GCF_000393655.2 of Nicotiana sylvestris. Classification (NCBI taxonomy): domain Eukaryota; kingdom Viridiplantae; phylum Streptophyta; class Magnoliopsida; order Solanales; family Solanaceae; genus Nicotiana; species Nicotiana sylvestris. Next base: position 177,111,866 of record NC_091060.1, on the reverse strand, counting down.
TTATATTGTTCTAAAGGAGGAGGGGGAGGAAGGCCCTTCCATACAGGCCGTAAGCAGAAGGGCCCGCCTTAATAACTGGACTATCAGAACAACTAGAGCCCGATGAGCCTCAGGGTAGCAAGGCTAAAACAAGCACTGTTTTAATTTACTGAAAGATTTTATTTTCCCATGTTTTCAATTCCTGCAATAAGATCTCCAATGTTTAAAACAATTATGCAATTTATCAAAGAATTTTGACTTTTCTTATGAATCAACACTTATTACTATTGTTTTCTCTCATTACTTTACTTATACAACATTACTATTACTTATCTTGATGAACCGATGACTGTGACATGCAATAAGACAACGCAACAAATGTACATAGATTCAGAGAAGGACGGGAAAGTCAGAGTCTGTGTCGACTACCGGAATTTCAACCGGGCCAGTCGAAACACGACTTCCCTTTGCCGAATATACAGATCCTGATCGACAATTATGCCAAGCATGAGCTGCAGTCTGTCACACCTCCTTTTTCACCCGCGCGCCGCATAAAGGGCACAGAGGGAGTTTTTCCAATTAAAGGACAATCGAAATGGGATTTTATTTAAAGATTCAGAGTCGCCACTTAGGAGATTTATGGTGTCCTAAGTCACCGGTTGAATCCCGAATCGAGGAAAAGATTGACTCTGTATTATAGTCAGCGAACCAGAAATCCGAGTAAGGAATTTTGTTAACCCGGGAGAAGGTGTTAGGCATTCCCGAGTTTCGTAGTTCTAGCACGGTCGCTCAACTGTCATATTCGGCTTGTTTATCTGATTTTAATACCTGTTGAACCTATGTGCAATTTTTTTACTGTTTACCGTTTTTATTATTGTTATTTTTAACGAGAATTGCAACGTCGTGAAAATACATCTCGAACCACGTCACATCAATGCACCCATGGTTATTGACATATTTCAACTCTGTTGAGATTTGGATTTGGGTCACATAAATGTGCACTCGAGTTTAAGAAAGTAAATTATTAAAGACGCGCCTAAAGCGACTAGCGTATCATTATTTTGGGTAAGGCCGTGAAACTTTGCTAAACGGCCCATCCCGAAGTCTAAGTAATTTTACCAACACGTATAGAGGGCCCCACAACTTGTGTATTTCTGTTTGTCGAGGCTCGTCTCATTCATTATTTTTAAAAGGAATTTGCAACGTTGTGGAAATGCATCTCGAACCACGTCACAATCAATGTACCCGTGATTAGAGACATATTTTAACTCCGTTGGGATTTTGATTTGGGTCACATAAATGTGCACCTGAATTTGAGAAGGTAAGATTAGTAAAATGCGTGCCTGAAGCGATTAGCGTATTATTGACTTTGCGGGAAGCCATGAAATTCGCTAAATGGCACGTCCCGAGGTCTAAATACTTAATGTGAACATTTAAAGAGGGCCACGCGATTTGTGATTTTATTTGGCGCGGTGCACCTTATTTATTTTAAAGCCAACCTAAAGGACTTTCTATTATATATTGTCTCTAAGAAAAGACCCTAATTATTTAGCATGTCACTGAACCGTGATTAAGTACTCAAATTGATTCAGTTCAATTTGATAACCAGTCCATCATGGGCCTCTGTACAGGCCCAAGTATAATCAAGGAGCCTAAATTGAGACTTCATGGTCTTAGCATGAGGCTGACATGAAGCTTTTGGGGCCTAGGCTTTGGGGCAAGGCCCAAATCGTCAGAAGGTGCAAGATGAATTATGGCAGGCCCAAGTTCAGAAGATATAGGACTCAACGTTTGAGCTTTCAACTTGAAACAAAAGACTGAGAATGCAACGAATTTAATTTACAGGCACAGGGTTATCACATGTGTAAGCAAACTGGTGATTGCTTCCAACCTAATAGTGACTATCAGCAATTAATTGATTTTTTACAAAGTAAGCAGTTCAACTCCATATAACCATGGCAAATGGTATTACTTTCATGCAGTCCGTATGATTGATATACTGAAATGGCCTAGAATGTTCAAATCTTACATGTCTACCATTATTTCAAAATTAACTACAAGTCATATCATTAACAATTTCAGAATCAGATTTTTACTACAAACTATCACAAACCTCTCATGCTAAACTATCATAGGCCAAATATCAGATCTAACTACAACACGAATTAAGGAGTAAACCAAATTAAAACTGGTGTTTCAATTCTTCACACAAATCAAATGAGTTTAACAATCCTACACGACCTCAAACAGTCCAATTATACAAGTGATATGAAATTCGAATAAACATAATTGCTCTACACTTTTGAACTAAAACAAAACATGAGAAATCAGAAATCATTTCAAGCGGCATTTCATTTCATGTCCACAAGCTTGAAGGTTACAGGATGTGTACCTGGATGTTTGAAATATAAGAAGAAGAAGAAGAAATCAGCAGCAGCAGAAATGCGAGCAACAATACAACAACAGTTCACAACAGCAATTTGAAATTCCAAACATCCACAAACAGAACCAGTTCAGCCCAGAAATATATTTATCAATCCGAGAAGAGTTCAGAAATGTTTTGAACCAAAAAGATGAATAGATTAACCCAAAACTGATTCGAATAAACCCAAATGACCTTCAAACTAACCCTAGAAACATACCAGAGCAATAGAACACTCAAACTGATCTGAGAAGGTCTCGACTGAAACCAAAGTCTACTTGAAAACTAAGTAGGAAACACTACTGATTCCAGTAGCTAGCAATCAGCTGATTTCTTCAGGGCTCGTGAAACTCCCAAGAACTCTCTCTATTTTTATAACACTGACCCTCAAAAGAAAGCCCAGACCAGACTCCAAAAAAAAAGGATCCCTTTAATTCTGTCAAGACCCCTATTTATACCCAAACCTCAGCCCATTTCCAGCTCTAAGGAGCACTTAGCTAATTAAGAAAGTATTTTCTGCCCGCTACTACATGTTTTGTTCTCCTTTTAATTCACTTGTTCCCCACTAGAGTATGTTTTTCCCATTATCCCTTGTCCTTCCCTTTATTAAATTGTTCAAACATGTATGAGCAACATATTTTAATCAATCCCCTTTTAAGCCTTTCATACCATTATGTTTTGTTTTCCATTAACACTAAACAATTGCATTAGTTTAATGGTACTTTAGTACCCTACTGTCAGAACATTCAACTTAAACCAATTTCAAACCTTTCAACCCCAAAATACCCTCCTAAAGTCCCTGAAATTACTAAAATTACCATTCTACCCCATCAGCTATATCCAATCCTCCTAATCAATTAACTAAACTATAACAGCTATAACCAATCTTAAGTGAGAAATCCTAACAATTGACTAATCGAATCATATGAGACTAACTCCTAATTGACAACACTTAGGAATCAGTTCATCATGGTCAGATTCATATCAGAACAACATTAAGATTCATCAAACTCAAATCATAACTTATGCTTGAAACTCAATTCAGACCAAATATCATCAAAATAAAGATTCAGTGATTAAACTAACACACTTCTAGATTAAACCTAAACAAGAACAACTGAACACTGTCAACATACTGAATGAAAACAAACTGACTTATATGAAGAAAAAAAACATGGTGAATAACAATGAGAAAGGGAAATTGGAACAATTTGAAACAAATGATACCAACAGGCTTATTTTAACACAAAATTAGAACAGAAAATAAACATGAGGGTAAACCTACTGGAATGAACCAAAAATTAAACTATTATCATGCTAATCTAATATTCAAGCATACAAAACTAATCGACGACACTTATTCAATCGATTACACAAATTATAACATATAACAATCGACAACAAACAGAAGAAATGATAATATTGGACCAAATAAAAGGTCTGACTGGAGAAAGAAAAGAGTAATCGATAAAATACGAATTTGAACTCATCTTAACAGACAAACAATGAAACATGAAAAACAAAAAGGGAAACAGAAGAAATACCTCCAAACTCAGAAACTGGACGACCCTGACTTGGACTCTGACTCGGACCTTTAATTGAGGTCGAACGGACCTTAATCGAGTGTTCTCAACTGAGAACACTTCGACTAAGTTTCACTGGACACCCAACTTCCTTTAATTTGGACAGATTTCAACCTTTCATTTTCTAGGGTTCTTGGGGGTTTGACTTGGGGTTCGAACGGTTCTGGTCTGATTCGAACCAAACCAATGGTGGTTTGGTGACGAGAGAGGTCAGAGAGATGTCCGGTATGATTTTGGGACTGGTTGGGGTAGGTTTAGGTTCTACTCGAATCTTCGATCGAAGATTCGAGAAGCTGGAGTTGGATTCGAGGCAAACGGTTAGCGGATCTATAACGAGGGTGGTCAGATGCTCTAGGGGTGTTAGTTTCATGGTCATCGGCGTTGTTGTCGTCAGGTTTACGGTGAAGGGATTTGGTGGCGGCTAGGGTTTAGGGGTTCGTCTCTGAGAGAGACGATGAACAGGGGGTATGGCTTGGGGGTGCGAGGTGAGAGGTTGGATTTATATACGGAGAGGGTGGTTTAATCCTGGCCATTGGATCAAGCACGATCAATGACCTGGATCAATTCACTTGAAGGAAACGGTGACGTTTGGTCATGCCTCGAGACTGGGTCAACCCGGGTTGAAATGGACCGGGTTATGGGGGAAGGCTGGGACCGCTAGATCAAGTCGTATCAACGGCTTGGATCTATTAGCCAGATACGACGTCGTTTGGATATATCTGGGACCGGCCGGTTTGGGCCTGGATTGGGCGTGTGAAGTGTGTGAGGGTTTGGGCCTCGTTTTGGTTAAAATAAAACGGCCCAGTTCTGATTTCCTTGGATTTTTCATTTCTTCCTTTTCTTTTAACTTCTTTTTTAATTAATTTTTCAAAATTAAAAACGTAAAAATCCTAAATTAAATTATAAAATCGACAATTAACTTAAAATATCAGCTCTTAATGATAATTATCACACGAAATTAAACACTAATAAAGATAAAATCATACAATCTTGGACATTAAATGCTAAAAATGCAAAGTACATATTTTTGTGATTTTTTCATTTTGTAAAACAAACTTTATTGTTTAATTAATTCCTAAATTGTAAAATTAAATCCTAAATGCACATGCAACACATATTTTTTATATTTTCTTAATTAAAGTAGAAATAAACATGCACAGAAAAAATACAAATAAATCACAAATAACATAAAACCATTTTATTTTGAATTTTTTGGAGTAGTTCTCGTAGGGAAAAAATCACGTGCTCACAGCTGCCCCTCTTTGTCCGGAAACACGAAAGGTTTTCGTGCAAAGATAAAATGAGCGGATACGAGCAATTTTTGCCCGTTGGACTACCCCGTGTGAAGCATTTTTTGAAAGATTTAACCGAACCTTTGCTTCGAAGGTTTCCTACATATCCCTGGCTAAAAGGGAATCAGGTTAATGTAGTTCGGGAAGTTTTGGTAGTTGGGACTACCATGGGACTGCAATATTGCTGTTACTGCTGTTGCATGCTGTTACTACTGCTTTCCGACCTCCTTATTATACCATTGCTAGAAAGAAAACAAAAAACTAGACTAAACTAATGATTACAGAATCTTATCTATCTTCGACTTGCTCTTGTAGTCTTCTTTCTGAAATGGGATTCATGCTGGAAGTATTTTGTTGTAACCCTCCGCATTACGGACTTCTGACTTGATCTTGAAATGTATTCCTCTGTTCTGCAGGCAGGCTCCTGACTCCAACTTGACTTTAAAAGATAATACGGCCTCCATTCTCCAGGCGGGCTCCTGACTTCAACGATTTCTTAAAAATATAACACCTCTATTCTCCAGGCGGGCTCCTGACTTCGACTTAAAATTATAACAACCTCCGTTCTACAGGCGGGCTCCTGACTTCATCAACTTAAAATTTAACAACCTCCATTCTACAGGCGGGCTCCTGACTTCTTTGACTTAAAATTATAACAACCTCCATTTTACAGGCGGGCTCCTGACTTCAACAACAATTTAAAGAAAAAACAGCCTCCATTCTCCAGGTGGGCTCCTGACTTCAACAACAACTTGAAATTTAACAACCTCTATTCTACAAGCGGGCTCCTGACTTTTTTGACTTAAAATTATAACGACTTCCGTTCTACAGGCGGACTCCTGACTTCTTCGACTTAAAATTATAACAACCTCTGTTCTACAGGCGGGCTCCTGACTTCTTCAACTTAAAACATAACAACCTCCATTCTATAGGCGGGCTCCTGACTTCTTCAACTACAACTCAGAATGTAATACCTCCATTCTCTAGGCGGGCTCCTGACTTCACTACTTCTTAAAAATATAGCACCTCCCTTCTCCAGGTGGGCTCTTGACTTCAACTATAAATTAAAAATATAACACCTCCATTCTCCAGGCGGGCTCCTGACTTCAACTATAATTTGAGATATAACACCTCCATTCTCTAGGCGGGCTCTTGACTTCAATACTTCCCAAAACATAATACCTCCATTCTCCAGACGGGCTCCTGACTTCAACTACTTCTTAAAAATATAGCACCTCCATTCTCCAGGCGGGTTCCCGACTTCAACTATAAATTAAAAATATAACACCTCCATTCTCCAGGCGGGCTCCTGACTTCAACTATAATTTGAGATATAACACCTCCGTTCTCTAGGCGGGCTCCTGACTTCAATAGCTTCCTAAAATGTAACACCTCTATTCTCCAAGCGGGCTCCTGACTTCTATTACGACTTAAAAATATAGCACCTCCATTCTCCAGGCGGGTTCCTGACTTCAACTATAAATTAAAAATATAACACCTCCATTCTCCAGGCGGGCTCCTGACTTCAACTATAATTTGAGATATAACACCTCCGTTCTCCAGGCGGGCTCCTGACTTCAATAGCTTCCTAAAATGTAACACCTCTATTCTCCAGGCGGGCTCCTGACTTCTATTACGACTTAAAATTTAACAACCTCCATTCTGCAGGCGGGCTCCTGACTTCTTCAGCAATCACTTCCCTCATACTGGTGTTTTCACTTCTCTGAAACCTGATGGGGATAACACTGCTGGGGAATTATCTTCCTTCTTTAAGACTAATTACTTTCCTCCTTTTAACAATGGTGGGGATGATACTGATTCAAAGACCACTACCCTTAAAGCTTGGGTTATCTTGCTTCTTCCAAGATTGCTTTCTTTAAAACCTGTATTGCCTTCTCCCGTAAACTTCTGGGGATTCCACTTCCTTCAAAACTTGTGTTATCTCCCATCTTCCCCAAGTGGGTATCTGATTTCAAGAAAATTTTCGCAATGAGAGAAAATTTTCTGCCCTAGTTTGATAATCTTCTTTGTGTCCATGTCTTCCTGTTGTCAATAACATTTCCTTTCCCTGCTTCAAATCAAAGAAAAATTTGTTAGTTTAAAACGTGGTGAGTGGTCGTGCCACTCCTGCTGGGGATGGTTTTTCCCTTTTTCCTTTCCCTATTTTGCGTTTTATTACAAAACTTGCTGGGGATGATATTATTTGTTGGGGATGATATTCCTGCTGGGGATGGTTTTTCTTTTCTCTTCCTTCCCCGCTCTGTGTTGTCCAACCATCGCGGAACTTGGTCGATAATCTGTCGGAGTTGTTCCTGCATTTCGCAAATCTGTTGGGGTTCCTCTTGGAAGTTGATCCATAACTTTTCAACTGTTGTTTTTTTCCTGTTTTTTCTCCAACTTCCCCTGGAAATTTGGTCCTCTTGGAATCTAGACCCATTCATCATTTGGTCTTGCGACAAACTTTTTTTCGCTTTGTCGCCTTATCTTTGGCCTGTCCTATTCGCATTTTGCTTTGCACCATTTTGGCACCTGGTAATAAGCTCTGAAAATCCTTTTCAAAAAACAAACTGTTGGAGGAAAAATTCGTAAAACAAAAGAAATGAAAAAGTGATGATTTCAAAAGATGGAAAAAGAAGAAGTCTTTCCGAACAAATGCTGGGGAGAAGAAAAGGAAAAGGACTTATCTGAATGATATAACCGATCCCAACGATCATGTTGTGCATTCCAGATTAATCAACCCAGTCTACTTGTATCAATCAATCTTTCGGACGGACTCATCTTGCTGGGGATAAACATGCACTCAACTATTTGCCAAATGCGGATCATTTCCGCCAATCTTGTCTTGTCGCCTCATAGTGCCCTTCGAGAGGTTTTCACTAATAAGACTCTCTCATTTCTCTCAAATCCCGTCACCTTATGGTGCCTGTGAAGGTTTTCACCGATAAGACTCTCGTTTTATTTCTCTCAACTTACGCCGCCCTATGGCGCCTGTGAAGGTTTTCACCATAAGACTCTCTCATTTTATTTTCTCTTTTTCCGCTGGGGATTGGAGTGTTGCCGATAAGATTCTCTCTACTAGGGATTCTTTTGGCTATCAATTCATTTTCAGCTTATGATCCTCTTCTTTGTTGGGGATCAGAGTGTTATTCCCGACTTTCATTTGCATGACTTGGCACTTCTCGGATACTGACCGGGAGGTCTTTTTCGGACATCGATATGGGTTTTTGTGTATTGCTAAAAGAAAATGGGCATCAAAAGGTTCAAAATAATTTTGATGGGTAACACATTACAACTCTTGGAATCAAACTTCCTTCCCAAAATTACAAACACAACTTCTGCCCCAGTTTCTTGCTTGGGGATTTTTATTTTTTGTTACACTATGACCGAGCCATGAGGCGCCTACGTATCCTTCTTGAGGAATCAGGTCATACGTAGTTCCCAATTCCTTTGTTTTTCTTGTGACTTTCTTTTGTTTTTATTATTTTTCTCTTCTCTTTTTCTTTCATTTTCATTACTGATTCCAAAAGAGGGGTATGAAAGAATTAATAAGGCTCAAAGGGGGAAGCAAAGGTTAAAGTATTGGATAGAAGAAAAGATTGCCTCCATCATTTCATTCTCCGATAAATGCCAAGTAGAAACAGATAAACATCAATTGCAATCAAAGGAATTACATATAATATCTCTTGACTGCGTCAGAATTGATAGTCATGTCGATGCATCTTCCCTCGACATCTGTCAGACATAAGGCGCCATTGGATAACACTCTGGTCACAGTAAACGGCCTTTGCCAATTCGGGGCGAACTTGCCCTTTGCTTCGGACTGATGTGACAAGATTCGTTTCAGCACCTGCTGTCCTGCTTCAAATTTCCTGGGACGCACCTTCTTATTATATGCTCTTGCCATCCTCTTTTGATACAACTGGCCATGACATACTGCTGCCAATCTCTTTTCATCAATCAAGCTCAACTGCTCCAATCGGGCTTTGACCCATTCATCATTATCAATCCCAGCCTCAGCGATAATCCGGAAGGACGAAATTTCTACTTCTGCCGGTATCACTGCTTTAGTTTCGTATACCAATAAATAAGGAGTTGCACCTACTCAAGTGCGGGCAGTAGTGCGATATCCCAACAATGCAAATGGCAACTTTTCGTGCCATTGCCTGGACCCTTCTACCATCTTCCTCAATATCTTCTTTATTTTCTTGTTGGCTGCCTCAACTGCGCCATTTGCCTTGGGATGATACGGGGTGGAATTACGGTGTGTAATCTTGAATTGTTGACATACTTCTTTCATCCAACTGCTTTTAAGATTAGTGCCATTGTCCGTGATGATCACTTTGGGGATCCCAAATCTACAGATGATATGGGAATGAACGAAATCCACCACCGCCTTCTTGGTTACCGACTTAAAAGTTTTAGCCTCAACCCACTTGGTGAAATAATCGATGGTGACCAGAATGAACCTATGACCGTTGGAAGCTGCCGGCTCAATCGGTCCAATGACATCCATGCCCCATGCAACAAATTGCCATGGTGCTGACATTGTATGCAATTCTGTTGGCGGAGAATGAATCAAATCTCTGTGTATCTGACACTGATGGCATTTTCGCACGAAATTGATACAATCATGCTCCATAGTGAGCCAATAATACCCTGCTCGAAGAATCTTCTTCGCCAATACATATCCGCTCATATGTGGCCCACAAACTCCCGCATGTACCTCTGTCATTACTGTCGTGGCTTGACTAGCATCTATATATCTCAGCAATTCCAAATCTGGTGTTCTTTTGTATAACACTCCTCCACTGAGGAAAAATCCATTTTCTAGTCGCCGAATGGCTCTCTTTTGATCTCTGGTGGATTGGTCCGGGTATATCCCCATCCTAAGGTATTCCTTGACATCATAGAACCATGGTTCGCCATCCAGTTCTTCCTCTAACATGTTGCAATAAGAATGCTGATCACGAACCTGAATATGCAACGAGTCAACATGAATTTTGTCTGGGTGGTGCAACATCGATGCTAAGGTGGCCAAAGCATCGACAACCTCATTATGAACTCTTGGGATGTGTCTGAACTCCACTGATCGAAATCGCTTGCTCAGATCGTGCAAACATTGTCGATATGGTATGAGCTTCAAATCCCTTGTTTCCCATTCACCTTGAATCTGATGCACCAGGAGGTCCGAGTCTCCCAAGACCAAGACGTCCTGGACATCCATGTCTGCAGCTAGCCGTAGACCCAAAATGCATGCTTCATACTCAGCCATGTTGTTGGTATAATAGAAACGCAGCTGAGCCGTAACAGGATAATGATGTCCTGTTTCAGAAGTAAGTACCACTCCTATTCCAACTCCCTTCGCATTTGCGGCTCCATCGAAAAAAAGCTTCCATCCCGGTTCCTTGGTCATTTCCAACTCATCTATATGCATCAGGAAAATACATTCTCAAGGGCTCGTATTCGTCATCAATAGGATTCTCAGCCAAGTGATCAGTCAATGCTTGGGCCTTCATGGCCGTCCTCATCACATAGACGATGTCAAATTCTATGAGTAATAGCTGCTATTTCGCCAATCTCCCTGTGGGCATAGGCTTCTGGAAAATATACTTCAGTGGATCCAAGCGTGAAATGAGATTAGTAGTATATGATGACAGATAATGCTTCAATTTCTGGGCCACCCAAGTTAGGGCGCAACATGTCTTCTCGAGTTGAGTGTACTTAACCTCATAGCCTGTAAACTTCTTGCTGAGATAATAGATGGCTTGCTCCTTCCTTCCTGTAATGTCGTGTTGCCCCAGTACACAACCAAATGAATTCTCCAGGACTGTTAGATAAAGAATTAACGGTCTTCCCGGCTTAGGTGGAACCAACACAGGTGGATTTGATAAATATCCTTTGATTTGGTCATGTAGCCTCCTGATTATAAATGTGGCGCGCTACACATCCATAATCAAGACTCTACTAGACACGGCTCATAGACAACCCCTAGGACAGACTTGCTCTGATACCAAGTTTGTCACGACCCAAACTGAAGGGCCATGACTAGCACCCGACCACACTTGCCGAGCACCAACGTACATTTCATCTAACCTTCATTATTATCTTTTAAGGCTGACGAGATCAATATAAATGGTAGACCTAGATCATGGACAACCAGCAATAAAATATGACGGCATGAACATACATAGCAGGGGATGACCAGACAATCAAGAAACTACGTATAAGGTATGAGCTACCTCGCTACTATGAAAGACTATACAACAAAAACTAGCCGACAAGGCATACCAAACTATACATGAGACGACACCTGTCTATGAGCCTCTAAAAGAACATAAGTGTTGCAACATAGCCGGAACAGGGCCCCGACATACCCATAATGTCTATAACAAAAATTGCATACCAAGACCAAGGCAAGTCCGGAGAAGGGATCTCGCCAATCACCGCTGAACTGGACAGTCTACTGTGGTGGGGGAGCTGCACCTGCCTGTCTATCAGGACCTGCAGCACGACATGCAGCGTCCACAAATAAAAGGACGTCAGTACGAATAAAGTACTGAGTATGTAAGGCAAGGAACCATAAATGCGATCAGTAATGTAAGCAAGGATAGAGAATATACAACCTGTAACATCTTAGTACCTTTGAGGGCTACTTACATGAAATGCATGATACATATGTATAAATACATAAACCTTTAAAGCATTCGCCTCTGTGGGCATCATCATCATCATATCGTACCCGGCCATAATAGGCTCGGTAGAATCGTACCCGGCCACGTGGAGCTCGGTAAAACCCAACTGATCAGTGGTTGCACAATAGGTGCCGTACCCGGCCAACTATAGCGTGGCTCGGTAGAGTAAAATAGATACATATATATAATGCATGCTCGACTCATGGAATCACATTCTAAACCTTTCGGAGTGACGTAAGGTCGGTATCCTCTGTACACGTTATTAGGACTAACTCTTCACTATGAACCTTATAAGAATTAGGAAGTACCAACAACATTGATAACATAAGACTAAGAGAAGCAACATTAACATCAATCGTTCCATAAGAGGGAAAACAATGTAAGTACTGCTAGCTTCTAAGAGTAGAGTATCTTGGAAGATCGTTCATTACATTATGTGCAATCGGAGTCGTGCAAAAGAAGGAAAGGGATAGCCTCACATACCTTGTATATACTTCCCCAATCTCAAGCTATGCAATTGTCAAAACTCCTTAGTCTACAATAAGAGAAACGATACTATCGTTATCATTTAAGCGTCATAACTATTATGTATCGACCACAACCTATTTTACGATGAAACGGACAGCACCTCCCCTATATATATGACCTCACACCATTCAAAACAATCACCAAACAGCCCAAACATCATCAATAATAAACATATTGAGCCTCCCAAAATAGTCCACACACAGCCTAATCACTCCATACATACGACGACCACCGTAGTCGTGTCAAACAACCTGGAAATGTTACGAATAACTATCAGCCCATAAACCTACATATATATGGTGTTTCTCCACACCCTTCCTCCTCCAAAACTCCACAAGATAGTAGTAAAATACGCAGCCCAACAACAACGCAAAACAGTCCACAAAACAATAACACTACTACCAAACCTTTCGATATATATCTCACAAGTTCTAGCTTCAATGGCTTAGCCGCAACTTGGATAATCTTAAATACATATAGAGTAAG